>NC_061865.1:25400317-25717817 GCF_907164915.1 Impatiens glandulifera
AAAAATCATTACATATTCAAATTAAACTAATTTTTTATTTAAAATATAACTTATAAATATTAAGTCATATTGAAACATATTAATAAATAAATACTTATCTTAATACTCCCATGAACCTTTTGAAGATAAAGATTCAATTATCTGAAATTGTGTTATATTAAGTGCCTTCATCATTTTTTTAGGCAAATGCTCAATATTAATGAAGTTAGTTAAAACTGTCAAGGTGCTTGGTTTCTCTCATAAAAAATATGGATATTGAGTTTTCAAAGAGTAATTATTAATTTATAAATAAGAAATTATAACAATTAATATAATTAAGTTAAGATTATATTGTATATAAAAAACACTAAATTAAAATAATGTAATAAATAAAATAATTAAAAGTTTAGATAACAAATTTTTTTTTTTTTTTTTTAATTTGAGTTAGTATTGTATATTATTGGATAATGATTCATATTTAACACGTTTAGATTCATCGTTTCAACATTTTATAGTAATAATAATAATCTTTTTTTTCCTCTGGCCGCCTTCTTCTTTTTATAACCCTGTCGTAAAAATAAATGAACTGTTATTTTGAAATAATATATATATATATAAATAAATGATGTTACAAATAAATTAATTAAATATAATGTTATAAAAAATGAAATCACTATAAAACAATGTTGATTTGAAGCATTTTCTTATCATATTTCCCTTAAAATAGTTTCATTGTCTCCCTTGTGTTTTATCGCATATGACTCTCTCTCAGTGTACAACGAATCTAGTAGTGATTCAGCACTGAAATTACTATGCAGCGAACTTGTCAAAGTACCTGAATCGATCACCGGGTTTTAAGTTCAATGGAAATACGACAAGTCAAGAATTCAAAGAACACTTGATTGAGTGTAAAACTCGAAAACACTCAAGAAAATAAAGAAAAAATCTTTCGAATTCTAGAGAGATAATGAATAAGTGAAGAAGATATATGAGATATATGAAGAGTCGAACATAATATATATATATATATATATAAATATATATATATATAAAACTGGAAATTAAACCATCACAATAAATTCATTTATCAATAAAACGAAACGGTTGATAATTCATCCAATGGATTCCATTCCTAGACTCTTGACATTTCTAGACTCTTGACATCTGATCTTATTCATTGACATTAAATTTCACCAAAATTCACATTTGAATTTGGAATGAATTTATATTTATTTGTATTAAATTACATTTAATTTATTTATCCAAATTCTCATTTACATTTAATTAATGGAATTACTTTAAAATTCCAACAATCCCCCACATTAATGGAAATTGAAAGATTGACACGATGAAAGGTTCAATAGTTGAATCCTACATAAGATAGGTAAGTATAATCATTTGAACATTCCTTACGAAATTATATATAACTTTACTAGCCAATTAGTACACTCGATATCCTTGAACTATTTTATCATTTGTGTAAACGATTACACACTTTCATTTGGAATTCTTCTTGATACATGTCAAGCTCGCGTGGTTGTGTATGTTTTTTTCCATGGAACACGCGCTTGGTTCTGTGAAAGAGTTTAAAATTGAGCCGTACAATTATTTCAATGCGGCCACACTTTTGCCTGATATAGCTGATCTTTTTGCTCACAAAGAATCATTAAAAGCAATATGCTTATCCTCATCAAAATATATATTGTTTCGTTATAGGATTAATCATCAGCAATAAACTTCCAAGTCAGTACAATTAGGTTATCCATTGAACCTAGTTCTTCGGATCTCTAGTCTGCATAAGTTGTGTTTTTCTTCATACCAGCTTATAGTAGGCTCATATCTTACAAGACTCTTAAACTAACTCTCTATTTAACAATTTAGTTAGTGGATCCACAATTTTATCTTTGATTAACATAGTCAAATGTGATAACTATATTAGAGTATATTGTTTAATGACATTATGTCTAAGACATGTATGGCAAGACTTGTCGTTGACTCTAAACTTGTACAATTTCAATTTATTTTCACAATAATTAAAAACTTTCTTTTAGACAATCTTGAAATATCTTTTAATAAGCATAGTCATTCATATATACTTATCATTTAAAAATTCTTTTGTTTTTGTGAAAAATATTGTTTACTTGGCTAACTAGTAACAAAATATATTTGTACTATTATGTCTTCGTGCAAACGATTACATATTAAAAAAAATCTATTTTTTGACATATGTCAAAAATTTATGAATATAGAGTATATTATTTAATCTATCAATCATAATTTCGTTAGAAGATTTTCACTTATATAGTTGCACATTCAAGTTTGAACATATTCTTGTAGACACAAAGTCTTTCATTACACCTCGTTTAGTACATTTTACATCTTTAGTGGATTTAATTATTTTTATTATAATTTTCTACGATAAAAAAATTGAATAAAGACATATAATGAAATAACTATTTTCATTGTAGTTATGATATACACAATTGTCACATTTATTGATTTTTTTTATGTAAACATTGTTATAATTAGTCCTACAAAATTTTACAAGTCAAATTTTCTTTATTAATTTATTTCATAAATCTATTTTGAAGATATTTATTCTTCAGATTATTAGGAAAATAATATTAAAGAAAACGCGTTTCTTAATTTTAAATCCTAAAAAAATCAAATTGAGCACCAACTAAGCAAATATAAATAAGACATTTTCTTGTTAGGTTAAGTTGCGCAATTTTATTTTTTTGTTGAGAACATATTTCTCTATCAATATATTATTCTTTTGTTTATTATAATATATACAATAATACTGTGTTATTATCAATAAAAACATTTGTCCCACATTGGTGTTAGTACCTTTTAAAACACACATTTATATGAATTAAATCAAAAAAAATTAATCTAAAGATTGCCACACAAAATATGGCCTACAAGAAAAAAGAAAAAAAGAAAAAAAAGAGGTATAAATATATGTAACTTAAAGTTTACTGACATTCTCGTATTTTTCTATTTTGTATTTATCGAATTCTAAGGTTCATTACGGGATTGTCAAAATTTTGATTGTATTTATAGTTTTGCGACTATTATTCAAACAAAATTTGAAGAAATTTATGTTTATGTGATACTTATAATCTTCATTTTTTTAACATTAAATTATTTTATTTATTTATTGAATACAATCAATTTGACACAAATTTTACAATATAATTTAGGCAATTTATTTTGTATATATTAATAGTACTTATTATTTTAACAAAATTCTACATCAATTATAAAGATTATATTTATATATATTTTTTGTTTTATTATACGATTAAGTTTAATATTCATAAATTATTTTTTTTGGTTATTATAAGATTATGTTTAATATTGACTAATTTAAAAACTCAGAGATACAATTGTAAAATTTTAAAACTTTAGGATAAAATTATATATTTTATACTTATTATTTATATATAAAAAGGACACAGGCCCAAACAGGCCCAAACAGGCCCAAAGTTAGCTTCATATTCATTCTAACCTAATTATCTTTCTTTTTCGTCTGGCCGCCGCCTTCGCCTTCTTATAATAGTTTCTCATCTCAAATCAATGAACCAGCTCCAATCTCAAGCCGTCTTCTTCTTCTAATCATGTCGTCTTCCTGTCGTAGTCTCTGTCGTAGTCTTCTTCTCCTAATCCTATCGTAGTTTTAGATCTCTCAAAACTTTGAATGAACCAGTTCCTTTCTCTAGTTGCCTTTTTCTCCTAATCCTTCTGTAGTCTCCGATCTCTCATGATTTTCTCTCATGATTTTCAATGACCCAGTTCCAATCTCTAGCCGTATTCTTCTCTATAAACATAGTTGTCGTAGTTTTCAATGACCCACTTCCAATCTCTAGCCGTATTCTGCTAAAGAAGTTTATGTCTATGATGGCCTATATAGATCTTGAAAAACCTAGTGCTAATTAAGGAGGAGAAGAAACCGTCCTAGAATGCATGGTGAGAATTCCTAATTAAGTTATGTTTACAATTCAAATGTTTTATAATTTGTTTCTTGATTTGTGTTTTTTTTAGATCCAGATGCTGAGGTGATTGCTTTGTTACCTGAAATTCGGGTAGAAGCTCAGAATTATGTTTGTAGTGTGTGTAATAAAGATTACAAACGGATACAAAATCTGAACTTTCACATGCGAACACATAACTTTCCGTTGCCGGAGCTCTAGGAGACGTTGAACAGGGGGAGAGGACGTGAGGGAAAAGTGTTCATTTGTCCTGAGCGCAGTTGCAAACATCACGACCCGAAACAAGCTTTGGGCGATATCACAGCAATAAAGAAACACTACGCCAGAAAACACGGCCTAGAGAAGAATTGGAAATGTCCAAAATGCCTCAAGAAATACGCAGTTGAGACATAAACAATAATTTTTTTTGGAAAAGTTTTTTTTTATCTTTTGATTAAATGACTGATTTTAGTATCTAATAGTTTAGAAAAAATATATAATAAAATAGAAAATATATCATTTTAGTCTTATAATTGTTTTCCGATCTTTCTTTAACATTTAAGAGAGAATCAAACCAATACTCGTTGCAGGTTCATTTGTAAATACTATTGTTTCCTTGAATACTTATTTGAGTGATTTTGCTATTTTTCTTAATTGATAGTTGAATCGGTTACATAGTAATAAGATTCCTTATTCTGAATGAATATATATAATAATAATAATTGATTTTAATCATTTACTCCTCTATGAAAAATGAAGATAAATTAGAAGAGATAAACAAAACTACATGAAGTAAATTAAAATTGCATTAATTATAAGAGATGATTTTAATCAATCTGTTCTAACTATGAATTTGATTAATCCATCATGTACAATATAATCTTTAAACAATAATAACATTGATCGAGATGACATTTTTCTAAAATATCATATTAAAAATAGAAAAATATTTACAGTAAGTAAATATGAAAAACTAATAATGATATCATCTAACATATTGATAAGAACCAAATATAAACTTTCACCTTTGAGTCATATTGTTTTATTAGTCTTGAATTTGTCTTAACCAAAATTTGTTAAATTACTTTATTATTAATTCTTCAGTGTGCTTGTTCCCCTTCTTCCTTACCATGAAAAGTCTTTCTGATGAAAAGAAAAAGAAGGCGTTAAGAAACCCTCTTGGCCCTGCCCTAGACACTCTAAGATCATTTTTCAAACTTGCTCCCATTGATCAATTAAAGAGAGATTCAACAACTAAAAGAAAGATTGATTATTCGGGATCCTTCATTTCTTCAAACGGAATGCACAAAGATAGAAATATAATCAGACTTATTCCCGACCTGAACCAAGAATTCTCTTTCTTCATCACCAATCAAATCACTATTCGCGATTCAGGATTCTATTTTATCATCAACCCAATACCCATTCACGTTTTTTCATTTTTTTATCAATGAATAGACCTCTTTACTTGTATGACTTAGATGTATCATCTTTCTTGAAAAGGTTATTTGATTAATGGGATTTTCTATGATACTTATGAGATCGATAAGAATGGTATTTAATTTTTTTAGAGCATATTGATTTGACCCCATAAGCGAGACCACCACCCAATAACTCATATTGCTTTATTAGTCTTGAGTTTTGTTTGAGATGTGACTGATGTATGCTTAGATTTATACATCTTCTTACTAATAATATTAGATTTTAATTATCACTATAAATAGATGGATGCTACTGATGATGAATATTATAGTGGCGAAGTGGATAATTATGACGATCATAATGCAATTTGTATGTTTTTGAAATGATATAAAATGAACTCTATTTTTTTTTTTTTGCAAAGAATGGTCATGATACTTGCTTATGAGCGATGTTTATCAACTTTCTAATCTATTTATCAATCTATCAATATCGCACAACTCAAAACATACACTCTAAATAGGATGACAAAACCCAATGATAAAGGATAGAAGGGCTTTCCTTCGTTTATGCAATTTGATGGAGGTGTTAAGGTTATCTCACTCCAAAAGTGTATCTTTTAAGAAAAGATAGATATATTACTATATATTCTAGCTCATCATATTAAGATAAGAAATTCTTCATTTGCGTTTCATCGTTCCAGATGGACAATTAGTAAATATGTGCATGAAGTGTTAAAAATCGTTATAAATCTTCAAGCTGACCTACTAAAAAAGTCAAAGACTCTCCAAAATTCTCATACAAATGAAAGATGAAAATGGTTTGAGGTAAATAATAAATGTATTGTTTCTATATACTAATAAAATACATGTTTTTTATTTTATTTTTTTATATATGAATAAAATTATTTAGGAGTTATAGATGGAACATATATTCTACGGGAGAAGATATAAAACAAACATATATAAATCGAAAAGGACAAATTACAACAGACATGCTAGGGGTTTGCTTTCATGATATGATGTTCATTTATATATTACACGGTTGGGAAGGTTTTGTTGTTGATAGTAAATTTTATGAAATGCAATTAGTAGAAACAATGGTTTAAAAGTTCCTCGAGATAAGGAATATATAACTATTTATTCATATAAAAAAATTAGACATTATCATATGTTATTGTTACTTAGTAAAAATGTTAATAAATAATTACATTACTACATGTTACTATTACTTAGTAGAAGTTGGATACACAAATGAAGAAGAATTTTTAAAGGACACAAGTATCATTTAGGATCTTAGGATGTTGCACGAACACCTTCTAATTGCGAAGAATTTTTCAACATGAAACATGCTGCTGCAAGAAATGTTATTGAAATGAAATTTAGTTTGTTCTAACTTAGACGAGATATAATGAGAAGGCCTATGTTTTATCCAATTAAGACGCAATTTCGTTTAATTAACATCATTTTATGCCATCCCAAACGATAATTTTTTTTTGTATTGGAAGAGGTTTAAGATTTGGTAAAAATAAAAAAGTATTTTCAATGTATCACGTTCAAGTTTAAGTTATATAATTTTATCTTTGTAAAAGAAAATACATTTTTATAATAAATTGTTTTTGGATTTTTGATCCTAAAGAGTTTTTATACAAATATAATTTCTAAGTTAGTTTGACATGTATATTTGATGATTTATTTAAGATATATTTTCTCTTTTTTTCCAAATGAGGTAAGTGTTGTAAGAAGGTGCTGTGTAAGGGGGTTGTATATATCATTACTCTTATTTAAAATCTCTAAATTTTATTCAAGTTTATATATATATATATATATATATATATATATATATATATATATATATCAAAATTCATTATTGATATATCATTACACTTAACGACAACATTCGATTTATAATGGGTTTCACAACAATACATAATATCGATATTACAAAAATTAAAGTAATTTGGCGATTAACATTGATTAATGTAAAAATTATTGCACTCTAATATAAGGAATTTCTATGCAATAGTTGAAAAATATTTACCAAATATACCATTCGATCCGTCATAGGTTTCTCAACAATACATATTATTGATATTGCAAATATTACAGCAATTTAGTGATATATTGTAGTTGAAAGTTGGAAATTATTTACTAAACAAGACCTCAACAACATTATTCGTAATAATTTCCAAAGATAAAATAGCTAAGAAATTGTAATTTTTATAAAACTAAAGATATAATTAAATTTTATAAAACCAAAACTATGAATAAATATTACAACAAAATGTTGTAAGCCAAAAACATAAGACATCAATATATTAAAACATAACCATAAAATGTTTTAAAATAATAACTATATTAACAAGACATAAATATTCTAAAACTTCAAAAACATTAATCAAAAAATTTAAATATCAGTCATTTTTCTTACTTTTCTTGCTTCCATTTGAGCATTCTGGTTTATCCATGCTCATTTCAATTATTTTCACTGTCAAGTCACCCACCACATAATAAATCAAGATATTCTCAATCAAAATCACATATTTTATCTATCAAATTAGTAAGCAACAACAAAATATTCATCAAAACTCAAACATGGTAACATATATATAAATGTACAGTAGTTCATATTATGCATAATGAATCAAAAGTTCTACAAATGAAATGAAATATTTTCGTCGTCTTCTCTTGGATGATGCAGATAGTTGTATGATTGATTGTTTGTATATCCTCTAGGAGAATATCAACTATTAGTTTATTGAAAGACAAATTTTCAAGGGCTAACAAGTTGCTATGCGAATGAAAACATTTTCATGTGAGGTGTTGTCCACACATTCTAAATCTTGTGGTTCAAGATGGGTTATGAGAGATTATTGACATCACTGGAAAGATAAGAGAAATTGTGGATTATATTAATTGATCGGATGGAAGAATCATTCTTTTTCAGATATAGTGCAGCAATTACAATTGCCTGGGAAAAAGTTAATCCATGATTGACGAACAAGGTGGAATTCAACATTTGAGATGTTAAGTTGTGCACTTAAATATTGACCAGTGTTTCCACAATTTGCTTATCGAGATCCATATTATGATTGTTGTCCTAGTTTAGAAGATTGGGTATAGGTTGAGAAAGTATGCTCAGTTTTACAATATTCTGGACTTCTACACAAGTTATTTCTGAAAGTGAATATCCAACATCAAATTTGTTCCTTCAAGAAGTGAAAAAAATTAAAATGATGTTAGATAGAAATTTTAATGTTGCGGATGGTTTTTTACAAGCAACGATTCAAAGAATAAAAGCTAAATTTGACAAATATTAGGGAGAGAACAATTTATTGTATGCCATTAAAGCTATTTTGGATCCTAGGTTGAAAATTTGAAGTGTTGAATTTTGCTTATCAAGAATATATTCGAATGCTGATGCCCAACAAAAAATTAGAGAGATTAAAAAAGTTTATATGATCTCTACAATGATTATGTGACTGCAAACAATATTGAAGAAAGGGAACATTATAGTGGCAATCAAGTTGGAGGTGATGGTCAACCACAAGAAGATTTGGATGAATATATAAAGACAAATCAAGGTTTATGCCCTACAAACGTGTTGAATAATTATTTATCCAAACGTGTTGAGCCAAAGGTTAATCGAGATAAATTTGATTGCTTAGAATGGTGAAAAGTGAGTAGGCTAACATATAAAATATTGTTGAAGATGGCTTAAGATATTTTGGTAATTCCAATAACCACGGTGTCTTTTGAATCAACATTTAGTGCTGAAGCGAGGGTCATTGATGCTTATCGTTCATCATTAGTTCCAGAAATAGTACAAGTATTAATGTGTGCAGGAGATCGGTATAGGTGCCTTCATAGAGCGAAAAAAAAGACAAAGGTGAGTTTTTACATTTAAATATTTGTAATAATTTTTAAATTTAAATGTATTTTCTTGTGTACACAAAGAGCCATAGATTAAAGAAATTGCGCTTCAAATTCCTTGAACGATGAAGCAACAAGAATCATCTCTGTTTTATGTAAGACCCCAATTTTCTATATTAAAACTTTTCCCTTCAAAGTTTTAGGGTTTAAAGCTTAATTTTGATTATTCTCAGGTCAATCAAGATCTTTATAATTTACTTTGGTGAGACTTTATTGTAAGATTATGATTAATGACTTCGTTTTTCATTCTATAATTTCTTAATGATATTTGTGATAATGTCTTTCAATATTAAACAATTTTTTATTTATAACTTGTACTATTTTTGTGATGAACATATTCTAAATATTCAATTTCGTTTGTAATTTTTAAATGATGTTTGTGATTGAATGAACATTTGTTATCTTTAAATTATTTGATGGTATTTATATTTGTTATTTTAAAATAATATTTTGATTATATATGTATAGTTTATCAAATATATATTATAATATGTTTGAGATATAATAGTGGTAGTAAAATGTAATTTTAATTAATAAAATTTAATTTTAGAGTTTTTGAGTTCGAGCTCGAGTAGCTCGAATTGTCATCGAGTCGAATTCGAGTATAAATTTTGGTGCTCAATCGAGTTCAAGTTCGAGTATTTATAATGTAATTTGAGTCGAGTTCGAGTAGTATGGTACTCGACTCGACTCGTTTACACCCCTAGGTTCATACACCTTGACTGAGAAACATAGCTCCAGGTTAGTTTAAGCCAAGGTTGAAATCATCGAACCTCGAGTCACTCTTGGCCCGCATACCACGTGTCAACCATGAGCGCTGCTACGGGATTCTCGGTGGTTACAATACCTATGTAGTTCCCAATAACTACATTTTCCCATTTTTAATGCATTTTCTTCCACTTCAATAGGTAATTTAAAATCGAAAAGGGATTTAAGAATCTCAACTTTTGGTTTAAAATCTACTAGGTAAGTTTTGCCTTTATATTTCCCCTGATCATCAGCTTTCTATCCTACATTTTTCTTCTAAACTTCATTAACTTTCAAGTTGGAATTACTTCTGATAGTGTAGGTCTTGGTTTTGGGGCACTTCATAAGCTCCCTCATTATTTCCACACACCAGCTAACTATCTTCTTGTATTTATCTTGTTTTAGTAAGTTCTAATCCTGAAGATAGTGAATATTGAGTTGGATAGTAGTTTGATGTGTTTTTTTACTAAGCAGAATCTCTCTGTTCTTTGTTTGGAATAAAATTTTTGTAATTTGATTCTTGAGTCTGTAGAGATTTGCCCTTTTTTGTATCAAACCTTTCATATTCTATCCTTTTTAATTTCAGACTTCAAACTTTCAGTTTCATTATGCACTTTTTCCTTACACTTCTGAGAGCTTTATTTCTGCATTTTCGCTTTCTTAGAGCAATATTTATGTTCTATTTCATCTATCGTTTTCTTGCTTGAATCAATTTTCACGAATTCATGCACTTCTTTTTCCTTATTCCTATTCTTTCTCCCCATCTTAGTATAAGAACTAGATAATACAAGAAAGCAAGAATTCAGACAACTCAACCAAACCCAAATTACTTACAACCGAGAATAACCTACGACCATGAATGATCGTAGAATAGTGAACTAGTGACCCTGTTTCACAACCCAACGCCCTAACGATCGAAATCAATCGATGATCGAGACCAATTGCGACCCAAGTGACATGTTCTCAAACAATCCTAGCGACCGTATTTCCGATTTTCTGACCCAAGATTTGCGACACAAGCAAATAATTTTCAAACGAACGTGTCAGACGTGCCGATCATACCGATTGTGTCGAATGTGCCGACGATCGTGACTGTAACCACGTTTCCCGTAACCTACGACCAAATCAAACAACTAAATTTTGTGCGACCATTCCGACTATGCCGAACGTGCCAAACGTGTTGATCGTGTCGATTGTGTTGAGCGTGTTTATGGTCGTAATTCCAACGCAATTGTCCCATAAGGTTTTTGCTCTCGAAAAAATGATATTTTCTATCGTTCTTTGTAATATTATAATTGTCAGTTTTACTTGTAATCAATTAAAGAATGAATGTTCAAAATAATTTTCTTAATATTTCAATGAAAACAAATTTATCATAAGATTTGGATCATATTCAAAGATGACCTTAATTATGAAACCAAGTTTACCATAAAGATAACAACATGGAGAATTGGCATTGCTTAAACATATAGGTAGATTCTCACTTTTGGACATTAATAATGTTAATGAGAACATCACAATTGATTATAATTGGGATGATTTTGAGTAGGTGGATTTTTTGGTAAAATATTTAAAAGTAATAATATATAATGATAATAAAAAAATTATTTTAATATTTTGATTAATACATTGAGTGATCATATAATATACTAGAACTAGAGTAAATTGATATGTTTAGTGTTTATTATTGATATAACTCAAACCGAAGAAGTCTTCCCAAATGAATACAAAGAAAGTGGGGATACCTCCAATGGATAGGACTTTCGGGGTTTAATTTTTCCTAGCAAAAAAGACAAGTAAAAGAGAGTTAAAAAATAAATATATGATTAAAAATATATACCTTGTTTTTTTTTAAGAAAACATATGTTATTGCCTAGACCCATCTATTATAAGGCTAGTTTGATTTAAGCACAAATAAATTGTGATTATATAATAAGTTGTTACACTAATTTACATAAATAAGTTATCTTGTATAAATAAAATCAAATATACTTGAGTATTTAGTGAATAAGTGTAATAATTTGAAACAAATAAAAATGACAACTTGAAACGATTACGGATAACAATAACGATAATTGAATATTATTATACGTAAATGATCATTAAAACGAATAAACTTAATTAAATAAATCTGTAACAAATGCAATATTCTATTTTATTTGTACGAAAAAATGACATTAAATTTATTAAACACTTAAAACGAATGACATTTAACCCCACCATTATATTCAACATGTCCCAAATGCACGAGACACACCATAGTCCATTATTCAATTCATTCTCTGAAATATATCCTTTTGGATTATCATATTATTTAATAGTTAATACAACTATAGAAACACTATTTTAGAAAAAGTATTTAATATCATCTTTGTAAAGTTTTTACTAGGAATATGAATTTATACTTCTATACAATAGAAATTCGATAAATTAATACTCGATTATTTAATAAACTCTCTAAGATAATATTTTTGGCCGGTCCCGACTTGGGGATAGCGTGCTAAATTAATAATTCGCTAAAATTATAAGATAATACATTTTTAATAATTTCTTTAGACCCCATATAAAATATAAATTAATAATTCCTTGTATATAGCATATTACATGAATGATTTATGAAGGTTTCTTGAAAAATGACTAAATTGTCTTTTGTTTTTTGTTGAAATCAATTTCCCCTTAAATCTCGTCTCTAATTTTCCTTAGCATGGTAAAAAACTTCTGGTGTTGTTTTCTTATAGCTCAACAAGAAATTGTTCAATGTGATTGCCGCTTTAATAGCTTCGTTTCACGAAGGGGGCTCAAATTGAAAATTAATGTATGGGTTTACATTATGGTAATCCTTTAAATACTAATGATTTTTATTAAAGTTGACTCTAGTAGTGAATTTAATGCTGGAAATAAAAATGATAAAGGAAATGAAATATTGAGGATTCCATACCTTCTAATTAACCAAAACAGTCTACTCGATAGAGACGTCCTTCAGTTAGATACTTAGCAAATGAGTGAGTATGTATTTTTTATTAATGCTGGAATACCCTAGAGTTTTCGAGAATCATTGGAAAGTGAAAATAAAAAGGAATGGATGGATGCCATGGAGGATGAGATGCAATCTCTTTGTGTGAATAACACTTTTGAGTTTATAAAGTTGCCTAAGGGCAAGAAGGCTTTGAAAAATCGATGTCTTTATCGGTTGAAGCAAGATGAGCATACTTCACAACCTAGATATAAGGCTCGGTTGGTTGTAAGAGGCTTCTCGCAAAGAAAATATATAGAATTTGGCGAGATCTGTGCCCCTATGGTGAAAATGCAATCTAATCGTGTGGTTCTTGGTTTAGCTGCTAGCCTTAATCTAGAGGGTTGAACAAATGGATGTGAAAACAATCTTTCTTTATGGAAATTTAGAATAAGAGATTTACATAGTGCAACTAGAGGGTTTTCAAGACATATTAAAAGAAGGTTATGTTTGCAAATTATTGAAGAGTTTTTACAGTTTGAAACAAGCGTCGCGACAATGTTATCGGAAGTTCAATTTAGTTATGATTGAACATTGGTATAAGATGAACAAGACCGATCATTGCATTTTTGTGCAAAAATTCTCTAATGATGATTTTATTATTATTCTACTTTATGTAGATGATATGTTGATTGTTGAAAGAAACATTTCTAAAATCAGTGATTAAAAGAGACTTTTAATAAGTCATTTTTCATGAAATATTTGGAACCAGCATATTAAATTCATGGGATTCGATTTATCCGTGATCGGGATAACATAAAGTTGTATTTGTTACAAGAGATGTACATTGAGAAAGTTATTCAACGCTTCAATATGTAAAAAGCTAAAGTGGTGGGTATTTCTTTAGCTTCTCACTTTAAGCTTAGTCATATTGATTGTCCTTCTACTATGATGAGAAGTTTTTTATGAAGAACATTCTATATTTTTTAGTCGTTGGTAGTCTTATGTACAATACTAGACTTGATATAGCGCACATTGTTGGTTTGGTGAGTAAATATTTATCAAATCTGGGAAGGCATCACTAAGAAGTCATGAAGTGGATAATGAGATATCTTTGGACTACGATGAATCTTCAACTAACTTTGGGATGTGAAAAGCATATATTAATTAGATATATTGATTTGGATTTGGCTGGAAGCTTGGATAATCAAAATTCTACTTCAGGATATATGGTGACTTTTGTCGGCGGAGTCGTGGCTTGTCAATCTAAATTGTAAAAGTGTGTTTCTATTTCTACTACCGAAGTCGAGCTTATAGCTGTTGTGGAGGAAACAAAATAATGATTATGGTTGAAAAAAATCACAATAGAACTTGATTTAAAACAAGAAATGTACCTTTTATTTTGTGATAATCAAAGTGCAATTCATCTTGCCAATAATATTTCATTTCATTCAAAGTCAAAACACATTGATGTATGTTATATCTGGATTCGTGATGCTTTGGATGATAAGGTGTTAGATTTTGAAAATATTTACAAATAATAATGGATCAGATATGATGACAAAGGTGTTGTCACAAAACAAACTTGAGTTATGTCGCTCAATTGTCGGGTTAACATTGTCATCTAACTAGTCGGTCGGGAAAGTTTGTTGATTTTTATCCTCATAGTTGGAAAGATCTAACTTGGTGTGGGCTTTACTTAGACCCACAATATATAATGTGAAGGGACAATATTTTTTATTTAGGTTAACCGAGTTTTGAGAACAACAAGAGAGAGAAGAACAAAAACAAATTTAGGGGTTTGATGTGGCAGATGAAGAAGATTTTCGTTTGTCGGAGTTTGCAACGTTTTATCTACTTCAAACATTGAAAACTTGTTGGTTATTTATGGGGCTATGTTATAAACGATGAAGATTTGTTTTATGAGGCTTTTAAGTCAGTTCAAGAGAAAACTAGAATTGCAAAAATTATAAGATTGGTTAATCTTGTTATTTCTTGTTCTTTGTTGTTGTTTGTCAGAATTATTGTGTGATATTTGATTAAATTTAGTGACTCTAGTTTGGTTATAACTAGAGTGAACCCTTGTTTGTAACTTTGCTGATAATAGTGGATTGTTAAGTGACCTAACTGGTCTCGTGGTGTTACTCTCAATTTGAAGAGTTGTTTTACACGCTAAAACTTGTCTTGTATTTTCGTTTTGATTTTATTCTGTTTTACTCATTTTTTATACTCAGTTAATTGAGAAAACGTAATGTTTTTGAAGAATGCATTTTTCCATCACAATAATGGCAAAATCTACCCTCCTAATTTCATTTCTCTTAACTCTCCTTAGGGCAATAGATCTTAACAGAATTGTTCAAGTATGGAAGGAAAATTTGGAATTTTCACTCACTTTCAAGGGTAAATTCATCTTTTTAGGTTGATGAAAACTATTGAATCATTTGGGAAAATGATCTTTTTCGTTCAATCTACAATCCCCTTTTTACCGTTTTGAATTTGGAGAATTAGTTCAAAAGTTGTTTTCTTTAAAATAAAATAAAAGAGAAAAAATGAAATAAAGAGACGCGCTAGTAGTGTGTTGTAATGTTTTCAAGTTGAGGTTGGTTTAGTCCTTCTTTGATTAGGACTTTTATTTTCAACATCTTCAAAATAAAATACAAAAGATTAATTTTACTTGTCCTATTTGGACAATTATATAATTATTTGAAAGCTAAATTTTATTTGATCGATTAATTTTTAATAATTAATATGATATCGATCCAAATTAATTCTTAAATTTAATTATGTAACGAGAACGATAAAAAATATCAATTTTAAAGAAAAAAGTTTAAGATACCATAATTTAAAATTATATTAGAAAATGTCAAAAATAAGTAACAATATAGATAAATTTAAATATAAAATTTAGACAAACTTCTTATTATTTCACTATTTGACATAGTTAAAACTCTCAATAAACTAAAACTAATTAATTAGTTGTTTTTACTTTCTTAATTAGTTTTTCCATTTTATTGGATAATAAAATACTAGACAAAAAAATCTCCGTGATACCATTCTCGGTCAAGACTAGAGTACACCAGGAAATTAATTTCCTTCAAATTCTACAAATTTCAAACCTATGTGTACTGTAAAGTTGTTAAAACTTCGCTGACACGAATCCGTCCGTGTCGGCCACTTTAAATATGACTTTTTCAAATATCGTAGATTCAGTAGTACGGGCAATTTCCTCTTTGTCAACATTGGTACAAGCCCGACCAACTCTCTTAATCGGGCAATGGGTGAATCCAACACCTTCCTCCTGATCCTAAGATAGAAAATTCGAATGCAACTAATTTCTACAAAGGCTTAGGAGAGAATCCCACGAATATCCTCCTTAAAAATCATGGATCTCCAAAGCTATGAGAAAAGCATGAAGATCAGACTAACGTGAGCAAGAGCAATAATAAGAATTTTACAGTCAACACGTCAAGTATGTTTTTCTACGAATCCCAATAACACTCATGAAATGAATGCAAATGATAATAAAACTATTAGTAGAATACATGTTGATAGCCTAGATTGTGATTGTCAAGAACATGCTCTAGGAAAAGATAGAGTCATTCATGAAAATAGTCTAGGAAATAAAAATTCATAGGTTATTAACTCGGATTCCAATAGGAATCAAATTCAACTTGAGACTATTGAGATACCTGACTCAGACAAAGAAGCGGGGAAAGTAATCCAGAAAGAATTGAAAAAAGAAAGAATTAATGTGGAAAATCTGGGTGAAACAAAAAAAACGCAGAGAACGATAGCGAAAGCATTGGGTAAATAAACAGACCCGAGGAAATGGAGGGTCGGTTTTAATGAAAGGGCCAACCTAAAAGGGCTTAGAAATCAGATAACAAAATTATTAATATTAGGCAAGAAAGGCCAAATCGTTTTAAGAAAAGAGAAAAGACCATAGTACACATAGTAGCTCAACCTGCATTACCTGCAAGACTAGAATCTTCTAAAAAAAAGAGGAGTACGATACTATTGTGAGGTTGTCTGTTGAAACTTTGAGAGAGCTCTATAAATGCCCCCAAACCAGAGTCTACTTCATCAAGAAAAATTTTAATTGGAATGTAGACTAGGTCTGGAAGAAAGTTGAAGAACAAAGTAAAACTCAAGGGAATGATCAGAAAATAGAGCAAAAGTAGAGTAAAGATCAGAAAACATGCCTAAACTAGAGTAACGAGTAGAATGAACAACATAAACAGAATGCAGGCAGAAGAACAAAGGAAAAAAAACTGACAACCCAATTCAAGAAAGGGTAAAGATTTTCCTTGAAACATTTAAACCAAAGGTTGAAATTACCGATTCCCCATTTGAATTCAAACTACCCCAAGAAGCTGAGGAAAACTGTTTAAAGTCATGGAAGAATTTCATAGTGGGCAACTTCATCGGAAGAAATAATGTGTCATTTATAGTAACCAAAAAAACCTAATGGAACAATGGGGGGAAATGGTCTAGAAAAGGTAACATCAAACATTCATAACTTGTACTTTCTTAAATTCAAAGAAGGATCAGATCTCGAATGTATTCTAATCAACGGGCACACATTTGTTGGAAAAAATTGCATGAAATTCAAAAAATGGGCAGAATGTATGAACCTCTTCAGCAAGTCTAAAGAAACTGCACAAATCTGGTTCCAAATGCGCAACATCTTTCCCCACATATATAACTCTGAAGCATTAAGTCACTTTGCGAGTTTATTGGGGAGTCCACTCTACATGGACTGAACTATAAAAAAAGGTGAGCATATGACTTATGCTAGGATGTGCATTGAGATACATCCGAGACTAAATCTTCCATACCAGATGACGGTAACGGACAAACAAGGCAAATCCACAATTATGAGAATCTCAAATGAGTGGAGGCCGAGTAGATGCTTTGATTGTAACACACTCGAACATGTCTGTTACAAGTGCCCGAAAATTATTGAAGAAGAAAGGAAGAAGAATATCGAGCAAGAAATAGAAAAGAAACAGAATGAAGAACAAGAAAGGTTGGAAAATAAGAAGGTTGAGAATGAAAGGTAGAAAGAGGTTACTAAAGAATCAATATTGAGTAAGTAGAAGAATTAAGATAAGGAAGGAAATTCATAATAGGGTTTTGAAGATCAGAGTAAGGAAGATAGAGTGGTAAGAGATTCAGAATCAAAGGCTGAGAATGAAGAGGTAACAAAGAAACTTGACCTGGAAGCGAAAATCAATACCGAAGAGGTTATGGAAATGCAAAGCATATGTGAAAGCAAGAAATGGGAACTGGGTGAAGGAAATGGGAAAGATAAAGTAGAGGCAGCTAAATCGGGTGAAACTGTGCAATCTCCAATTCAGAAGAAGGTTGACCAGAGAAAAACGAAAATCCCAAAACAACAAGGTAAGAAAATTAAGGAAAATACAATTTCTTATAGCCCTGTTATATGGGTAAAATAGAAAGGAAGAAATGGTAAAGGAAGAGGAAGTAAAGCTGGGACATCTTCTTTTCATTAATGAATTTAATGACATGGAATATTAGAGGGTTAAATGACCCTATAAAGAGAAAAGAGGTTAGAATAATAGTAGAAATGAATGAAATCATAGTATTTAGAATTATTGAAACAAAAATCAGACAAAGTCAAATAGTGAACGTTGTCCAGGGTTGCTTAAAAGAAGAATGATAATTTATTCATAACCCTAATGTGGTTAAAAGTAGAATCTGGGTATATGATGGGATAAAAGAAATGTTGAAGTCAAGTATTTTTTTTGAAAGAAATCAAGTTATTTGGATAAAGGTTATTAATCTAGTGATAAGGGTAAAAATCTTCTTTGCGGTAGTGTATTCAAACAACTCTAGGACAGAGAGGAAGACACTTTAGAAAAATTTAAAAATAAGCATTACGGACGACGAACCGTGGGTATTAAGGGAGATTTTAACGTTACAAGATTCAGGAATGAAAGAGATAAGAAAGACATAACACAAGACATGCAGAATTTCAATAAATGCATTTGAGAGATAAACTGCATTGAACCGTCTTCCTCAAGAAAAGTGGACAACATGAGAAAGAGCAGAATTGATAAAGGCCTAGTAAATGAAAAATGGGTAGAGTTTTACTCAAGAAGCTGAATCCAAGCTTTGCAACCATGTACCTCTAACCATTGCCCTTTGAAATTCTTTTGGGAGAGGGAGAAAAAACAGAAAAGACCCTTTAAGTTATTCAATTTCTAGATGAAAGATGAAGAATTTAATAAAATTCTTAATGAAACTTGGAACATTAGAATTAATGGAACAAAAATGTTCGGAGTTTGTGAGAAACTAAGATTACTAAAAGGAAAACTGAATAAGCTAGACCGGGAAAAATATAGTGGGATTTCTAGAAAAGTAGAGGAAGCCAGAACAAAACTGAAGGAAATACAAAGCAAGGCATGAGAGCCCCGAATCTACCTTATAACAGGAAAGAAGAAAAAGAGGCTCTTACGTGATTCAGAAACCTCTATTCTAAAGAGGAAAGTGATAGGATCGACTTTATCAATAGAGACGGGGGTCTAGCTAAGGATGAAGGCTTATGAAAAACGGTTTGAAAGAAATCCTGTTAAGGATTTAATTCACTTTCTATTCTACGCAAACTTGTGCAAACACTTGAAACGGATTCAAGGCGGAATTGTTTACTTGGGTTTGAAGCACAAGATGAAATATGAAAAGATAACAGAAAAGAAGAACACAGAAGTTTGTTTATGGATGTTCGGAGAAACTCTCCTACGTCACCCCTTCTTCCAACCACCGGAAGGATTCACTATAATATGATTCGAATCAAATGTAGTTTACGCACACACTTAGCTCACTATTGAACAGAACACTTTCTGTTCAATTACAAGATGAAGAATATCACTCAGCTAAAGGTTTTTTTATTATAGCTCTCTCTTGATTCACACACAGTATAATCAGAAAGAAGCTTCACAGTTCAGTAAGCAAGATGATTGAGTAGTTTCTCTCTCTGCAAAATCAGATTGCTTGTTCGTTCGGCAGAATTCGTAAGGTAGATTGTCCGTTGTCTTTGAGATTTGTTAAATACTAAGCAGGAGCTAACGGTCGAATCTTCAAGAATGATACGTGGCACTCTTCCATTGAAAGCCTCCATTGTACATAGCAGGTTCTGAGCACAAGGATCGTGGCCGTACATCACTAGTAGTGCGCCTAATATTCCATCAGGGATGTACCTGCAAAACAAGTAATGTGAGGAAAATTCTCTTACGTGGAATTCCTTGATTGGATGCATATAGCTGTTGTACTAATCTTCACTAGAAAGTGGAACAGAAGTAGGGTACAGCTATAGCACGTGGGTAGGTGAAATGCTAGATTCAAGCGTACTGCTTAAACTGAGCATTAGACATATTTCAGTTAGACGGATTGTGAAAATCAGTCTAATTAAATAAGTCATCTCCTTCTAATAGAAAAAACGTCTATTAGACTGCCTGGTCTAATAGAATTAAACTCGCGTCTAATTACAATAACTATTAGACTGCACGTCTAACTCCACTGAGTTAGACTGCACGTCTAATTTCGGTTCTACCTCAGACTTGTCTGAAGGAGTTAGACGCACGTCTAACTTTCACTTAATTAGACTACACGTCTAATTATCCAATAACCATTAGACTGCACGTCTAACTCCACTGAGTTAGACTGCACGTCTAATTCCGGTTCTACCTCAGACTTATCTGAAGGAGTTAGACGCACGTCTAACTTTCACATTCTATTAGACTGCACGTCTAACTCCACTAAGTTAGATTGAACGTCTAATTCCGCATAAATTAGACTACCCGTCTAATTGCAAATATATTAGACTACACGTCTAACTCCGATGAGTTAAACTGTACGTCTAATTCCAAATATCAATTAGACTTACGTCTAATTCTGTGTATTTATTAGACTAACGTCTAATTCTTTACATTCACTAGACTACACGTCTAACTCCGATGAGTTAGACTGTACGTCTAATTCTATGCATTAGACTTA
The DNA here is from genome assembly GCF_907164915.1 of Impatiens glandulifera. Taxonomy (NCBI): domain Eukaryota; kingdom Viridiplantae; phylum Streptophyta; class Magnoliopsida; order Ericales; family Balsaminaceae; genus Impatiens; species Impatiens glandulifera. The sequence goes on from NC_061865.1 coordinate 25,421,338, forward strand.
CGTCTAATTCTGTGCATTCATTAGACTGCACGTCTAACTCCGATGAGTTAGACTGTACATCTAATTCTATGCATTTGACTTACGTCTAATTCCGTGTATCTATTAGACTATCCGTCTAATTACACGTCTATTAGACTACACGTCTAACTTCGATTAGTTAGACTGTAAGTCTAATTTTATGTAATGAAGACCAAAATCGGTCTAATGACCCTCATTAGATCCAAGTCTTATGAAATATTGTTTAAATACACCTGTATCAAAACTCTTAAGTTATTTCATCATCAAAATCTCAGTGGTTAAATTATTTCAACACTTAGTCAAAATAATTTGACCCAACAGAAATCTTTGCTAAACAAAAATCTAGAGAAAATTGACTTTCATTAGGAGACAATAATACTTCTTTCTTCTATAAAAAATGTTCATCAAGGAATTTCAGAAATCAGGTCATAAGGCTCACAAACTCAAATGGAGATGTTTTACATAGACAAAAGATAGTTCATAAGGAAGCAGTACATTTCTACAAAGAGCTAATTGGAACAGAAATGAGCACAGTAATAGAGGACAGTCGAAGATTGCTTCAATAGATTGTGCAAAGGAAAATCAGTGAAGAAAATAGTAACCAATTGATTACAATAGTCAGTATGGAAGAATTTAGAAAAGTAGGGTTTTTGATGAAAGGGGATAAAAGCCTAAGACTAGGTGGTTTCAACGCGACCTTCTTCAAAGAAAACTAGGAAATAGTGCGTAAAAATGTAAGCAAAGGGTTTTGGAATTCTTCCAAAACAAGAAAATGTTGAAGCAATGGAAAGTCACACTGTTGAATTTGATTCCTAAGAATTCAATTCTAGAAAAAATTCAGAACTTTCGTCCTATTTCATGCTGTAATGTTATTTACAAAATTATTTTAAAAAATCTTTCATAACGTTTGAAAACAGTTATTGATAAGCTTTTAGAATTCGGGAAATCAACATTTATTCATAAACGCTCTATTTCCATAACATCCTACTCATGAAGAGCTTATTGAATGAATATGGAAGAAAAACATATCGCCACGTGTGGCTTTCAAAATTGACATTAGAAAAACTTTTGACTCGATCAGATGGGGATCAATCCAGGAATCCTCCTTGCGGCAGGTTTTCCAATCATTTTCATTGATTGGATTATTCATTGTGTTTCCACTCCTCACTTTGTTGTGAGCGTGAATGGTATTCATGGAGGTTTTTTCAAGGGTGAAAGGAGAGTAAGGTAAGGAGATCATATATCTCCTTACCTATTCGTATTAAAAATGTAAATTCTTAACTGCATTTTTAAAATGCTTCTGAGAAGTCATCATTTCAAATTTCACTCGTACTGCAAAGAAGAATCAATAACCCATATAAGTTTTGTAGATGATCTATTTTATGTGGCTTATGCGGATATTGAATCTGTTAGTATAATCAAAGAAGCTCTAACAATCTTTTCGAGTATTACAGGTTTATACATCAATGAAGACAAAAGTCAAGCTTGTTAAAAGGAAGGAAGGAAAACATATTCAATATTATGGGAATGAAAGAAGGTGAATTACTAGTGAAACCATGGAGTAGCCTTATCATCAAAACAACTTCGATCTAATCACTTCACACAACTGGTAGAAAATGTTAAAATTTTTGTATTGGGTTTTGCTACGAAAACACTGTCATATGCAGGTAGAATCAAGCTCGTTAAAAGAGACATATTTGGAATTATTGGCTATTAGGCACAATAGATAGTCATCCCAAAGAAAGTAATGCCTAAACTCGATAGAATTATGAGAAATTACATATGGGGATCACAAGATAGAGGAGGCAAAAAAGTCATATGAGAGGATTCTTGCACTCCCATAGAAGAAGGCGGACTAGGAATAAAAAGTTGTGTTTAATGGAACAAAGCCCTCACCATCAAGAGTTTATCAAAGTTGGAGCAGCAAGCGGATTTCCTATGAGCCAAATGGGTGTATACAAGATTTATGAAAGAACAGAAGAGCATCTGGACACGAAGCATCAATGAAAAATGGCATGGTCATTAAAGAAGATCCTAAAAACATAAAATATGGCTTTCAAATGGTATAAACCACAATTAGAAATGAAAGAGGGGTACTATTCTGGCATGATCCTTGGCTGGATAATATTTTTATTATATTCAAAGAAGAAATGAAAGGAAACAGAGTTATAAGAGAATACATCAAGTACTCATTTAGAGATGTATATGCAGGTAAATGTGATTCACTTCTGAGACGTATTCTAGAAGGTGATAGAATCCTAAACCTAATGAGGCAGAAGAACTCAATGAAAGAAATGATGAAATATGCTGGAAAACAAAAAGCAACGAGAAGTTCATTACAGGAAAGGCATGGGAAATGTTTAGAACAAGAGGATAGGAGGTAGATTTACATAATGTGGTATGGTCTTCAAAGATTATTCTACGTCACTAATTTATTCTCTGGCTGGTATACAATAAAAGGTTGACAACAAAAGAAAGAATTCGAAAATACATACATTCCTAATATCAACTATGTCCTATATTTGAGAGTTGTGGAAAATATGAACCATTTATTTGGGGAATGCTCTTGTGTAATACAAATCTAGAGGAGGTATGTTGCAAACATAAACATCATCAACTTTCCAGAAACATGGGAAGAAATCCAAGAGTGGGTGAAGAATAAAACAAAAGGAAGATCCTTCTATGTAAATATGTTGAAATGCTACTTTGAAGTAGTAATATACAATATCTAGAAAGAAAGAAATTCAATAACTCACAATGAAAGAAGTAGAACTGCTGAAGATATTTTGGGAGATATAACTTCAGATGGAAATGCACTCATTCAATCTGATAGAAAATTTAAGAAAGTTAATTTTCAAACCGGCCATACATTACAAGTTTTGAATATTTATTCTAAATAATCAAAAAGGGAGAAATTGATAGAAAAATTAAGTAAAGTTAAATTTTGGAACCGGCCAGAAAACTAAACAACTATTAACTTCTATGTGCAGGAACAGATCGAATTGCATAAACCGGCTGGAGCCTCACAAACCGGCTGAAGAACACTTCAAAGAAATCCAGTTCCAAGTGATCAAGTCAAGATCAAGAGGAACCAGTTTCAACATTCTCAAGGGACCGACTAGCAAAGAAAAGTCTACATTCCAGCCGGACTATACTATGTAAGAGTCAACCGGAAACTAAAATCTACAGAGATGACGTAATATGACGAAATAGACGTGTCTCGGAGAAATAAAAAAAGATAAGATCCGATCAGAAGCATGCGAGAAAAACAATGATGATTTACTTATCCGACTTCGACAGCCGGAGGGTGCATGCCTGACACGTGTTCGAATATGCAAACAGGCTACGTCATCTTTACCTGAGGAGCATTTGCATGCTTGCCAAGTGTTAGGAAGTTGAAACGTGCAAGCAACCTCTCTGCACCGGCGTGACTTTGAATTAACCAATCCCACGATGAGAGAAGAAAGTGACCGTTGGAAGACTCTTCACTATAAAAAGAAGACGAAGCGACCTCATTAATGACAGGTTACGAAAATCTTAGAGAGATAAAGAAATCTCATGCGCGATCCAAAACCGTTGTGTCATTTACCGAAAGCTATTGTTGTGTTGTGTTATTGTATTACATCAAGAGTGAGTTGGTGTAACTGGCGAGTAGTAAGTTAAGGCCCGACCGGCAGTGTAATTGTTGTAAACCTGAAAGTTAGTGGACATCCTTCTCATAACCTGAGAAGAAGGGGTGACGTAGGAGGGTTTTCTCCGAACATCCATAAAAAATCTTGTCTCGTGCCATTTCTTTTATTTCCGGCTTATTCACTTAACCTAACCACAAACCAAGTCAATCTTACTCCTTAGATCAAAAATCGGTCCACTCATATTTCTAAAACCGACTCCTCCTAAACATCATCTAAGTCGCATACGTTGCTTCAGACTGAAACAGACATTTCCGCCCTTGAACCTGGTTCAAGAGTCTGTAACAGTTTGCGAAGTGCTGAGAACGGTCATAGTCTCTAACCGACTATCACCAAAGTGTGTTGCGTATTGTAAGCGGCCACCCTTCCAGAAACCGGAAACACCCTGGTCCTCCAAGGGCGTCCCCGATCCTAACAAGTTGTATCAGAACGAGGTTCTTAGCACTCAAGCAACCGAAAAAGATGGGAAGCATAACCCACAGCGACAAGCCACCAACGCTAAACAGTGAAGCGTTTAATAGTTGGAAGAAACAGATGTATCTACATCTGATCACGCTAGATGATGAGATGAGCCGAGTTCTGAAAGAAGGGCCAATCAAAATCAACAAGGAGTTAGACGAATGGACAAATGAAGATCGAAGGCGGAGTAACTTGGAAAACCATTGCATGAGGCATATCTATAAGGCTATAGACGATAATACCTTAAACAAGATATCAGCATGTGATAATGCAAAAGAAGACTGGGAAACGATCATTCAGATTCATGAAGGAAACGAAAGAACAAAGGAGAACAAAATCTTGGTGGCCACACAGAAATATGAAAACATCAGGATGAAACCGGGGGAAAATATGAAGGAATTCAGCAACCGGTTCACCAGCGTGGTCAACGAGCTTCAGACACTCGGAAAGAAATACGACAACCGAGAATTAATCATTAAAGCCTTAAGATCACTGCCGAGCACATGGGATATCAAAACCATGGTGATGAGGGAATCAAGCAACCTCGGGCAGATGAAGTTGCATGACGTGTTTGAGGATCTAAAAGCCTACGAGTTCGAGATTAAGTCTCGGATTGAAGATGAAGCATCCACGTCAACCGCAACCAGAGCTTTGGTTACATCGGTGGAACCGGCGGTCCAAGTATCAACCGTTCTGGCTCCAGTCCAAAACGCTGATCAGATCAGTGAAGATGTGATGACGATGCTAGCTCAGAAATTTGGGAGATTCATGAAGAAGAACAACCACCATCTAACAACAACTTTAGTTATAATTATGTAGATAAATCAAATAAAAGATGTTATAACTGTGACGGTTTTGGACATTTCAGGTCAGAATGTAGGAAACAAGGAGAGACGATAGAAAACCGGAAGGCAACTATCAAGGCAACAACTACCAAGGTAACCGGTACCAGGGTAACAACTACCAAGGGAACAACTATCGGAGAAATGATAACCAACGGAACGACTACCGGAAAAACGATGACCAACAAGCCGATGAAGGGAAGGAAATACAGAAAGCACTCATTGCATCCGACGGTGGAAGCGAATGGGCGTACTCTGACAACGAAAATGATGAAGAAAGAGTAACATGCTTCATGGCAAAAGACGAAGAGGTATTTGATTTCTCTTCTGATGAGTTCTCTAAGGAAGATTTGATTTCTGCACTCAACGAAATGGTCGCTGAGTTTAGAAACATATCTGCGTACATACCGACTCCGGTAGAACACAAAACCGTAGAGTCAAGTGGTATCGCTGATATGTCATGCGAAACTGCAATGTATGAACCGAATGAACTATCCTTAGAAAATGAGAAGACAGTTCAACCTGTAACTGAAATCGATGAACGAGCACTGTATGTTACAATTGCGTGGGAGAGATCTCGTCAATCCGTAAAACAGATGTGTAATTATAAAAGACACCCTAAGTGTAGATTTGGTATTGGCTATGAACAGAACAAACAAAATGAATTAAATCAACCTAACGGGATGAAACTCACAAAAGACAATCTTCCATTCATAAGATTTGTCAAGAGTTCATCAACCGAAAATGAGGAAGAACGTGATCTAAAACCGGAAAAAGAACTTATATATGTAAGTCCGACTGAATCAGAAAACTGGCTTCATCCTGAGAGAAGGAAAGCCAACCGGAAAGAAAATAAACAAAATAAAACAAGCAAATCTCGGTCTCAAAGACATTCATCACCACAACCTAAGGCATTCTTGAGCAAAGATCAAGAAGTTAAGCCAAACATTATAAGAACAGATACCGGGAAAGTGATCCGACTTATTCAAGTCTGGATCCCAAAGGGACTAATCAACCATGGACCCAACTGAATGTGGGTACCAAAAAGGTGTAAATATTTTTATCTTACAGGTTAGGATAAGCAACCGGCTAAAGAACTCGGAATGATACCTACACAGCGGATGCTCAAGACACATGACCGACAACGATGAACTACTAACCGACATCAAGTATAAAACCGGAGCAGTCATAACATTCGGTGACAACTCGAAAGGTAAAACCGCGGGCAAGGGTAAGATTGTCCATGGTAACCTATCCATAAATAATATATTACTGGTAGAACACTTGCATTTTAACCTATTAAGTATAAGTCAAATGTGCGATGTAGGTTATAAATTTGAATTTCATAAGAATGCATGATTAGTTAAGAATCATCAAAATGATATTCTTTTAACCGGTAACCAAATGGGAAATATTTACAAAGTTGACTGGAAAACTGACTTTGAAAAACCTGTATACATGATAGCTGGAAATGATTCAAACTGTCTTTGGCATAAACGGCTAAACCATTTGAATTTCAAAACAATTAACTTTATATGCTCTAAGGAATTAGTTCACGGTTTTCCAAATGTTAAGTTTTCAAAAGATAAGGTATGTGCTGCATGTCAAATGGGTAAGCAAATAAAGTCATCTTTCAAAAGTAAAGGAAATTATCAATCTGAACGGTGTTTGGAACTTTTGCAAAATGGATCTGTTTGGTCCGGTTAAAGTAACCAGTCTAGGAGGCATGCATTACACTATGGTAGTTATTGATGACTATTCTAAGTTTACGTGGATAACATTTCTAGCCTCTAAAAATCAAGCAACTCCAAACCTGATCAAATTGATTTTGAGAATACAAAATGAGAAATCTATTCGGGTAAATAAAATCAGAAGTGATAGAAGAACTGAGTTTATAAATAGCAGATTAACTACTTTTCTTGATGATTCCGGTATTAGACACGAGTTGTCTAGTGCTAGAACTCCTCAACAAAACGGCCTGGCTGAGAGAAGAAACCGAACTCTCAAGGAAGCTGCAAGGTCAATGATAGCCGATTCGGGTATCGCTCAAAAGTTTTGGGCTGAGGCTATCAATACCGCATGTTACACCCAAAACCGATCTTTAGTAACTAAACGTTTTTCCAAAACTCCTTTTGAAATATACTATGATCGAATTCCAAACATACGGTATTTTCGAATTTTTGGTAGTAAATGTTTTGTTCACAACAACGACAAAAATTATTTGACCGCTTTTGATGCTAAATCCGATGAGGGAATAATGTTGGGATATTCAGCTGTAAGTAAAACTTATAGGATATATAATACTAGGACTTTAACAGTTGAAGAAACAGCCCACGTTGTTTTTGATGAATCGGTTGAACGAAACACTGTTTTACTCTTCGACCTTCACAATAGAATGGAAAACTTCAATATCTATTCTGATGATGAAGATGAGGTTCCGGTTTTTAGACGATTTGTCAATGACCAAACGGTTGATGCTGAACCTCAGCCTGCTCAAGCTGCCTTACCGCAAAAAGTTGACTCTTCAGTTTCGACTGAAGAAATCGGTCGGTCTGACTCTATCCAGCCTACCGATCAGTCTAACCTTGACTAGCCAACCGAAAGCTTGATAGACACGTCTCGGATAAACCTCAGAAGGAACAAAAATCATCCTCTTAAACTAGTAATAGGTAACATATCCTCACCCGTCCGAACTAGGCAACAAAATTTGGAACACTATGAAAACTTTGCTTTCATATCACAAATTGAGCCGAAAAGGGTGGATGAAGCATTGTTAGATCCCGATTGGATCCTAGTAATGCAAGAGGAATTAAAAGAGTTTGAGAGAAATAAAGTCTGGTACCTAGTTCCAAGACCGAAAAATAAACCGGTTATAGGAACACGATGGGTATTCAGAAATAAACTCAATGAAGACGGTTTAGTTACGAGGAACAAAGCCCAGTTAGTAGCTCAAGGCTACAAACAGGAAGAAGGCGTTGATTTTGAAGAATCATTTGCCCCTGTAGCTAGACTTGAGGCCATAAGAATATTTTTAGCATATGCAACTTTCAAAAATTTCAAAGTTTTTCAAATTGATGTTAAAAGCGCTTTTCTAAACGGTAAGGTAAATGAGAAGGTATATGTTAATCAACCTCCAGGTTTCAAAAATCCAGAACACGAAAATCATGTCTACCAGCTGAACAAAGCCCTTTACGGTTTGAAACAGGCTCCGAGAGCCTGGTACGATACGTTAACACAATTCTTATTTGATCACAAGTTTACAATAGGTTCAGTCGATAAAACACTTTTCAAATTTGAGAAAAAGGAACACATATTACTTGTTCAAATATATGTTGATGATATTATTTTTGGATCAACCGATCCAAAACTATGTGATAAATTCTCAAAAATGATGACTGACAAATTTCAAATGAGTATGATGGGAGAACTGAGTTTCTTCCTAGGACTTCAGGTTATGCAGATTGAAGCTGGAACGTTCATAAGCCAACCAAAGTACACATCCGAACTACTGAAGAAGTTTGGAATGGATACATGCGCCGAGGCGGCTACACCAATGAGTTCTTCTGTAAAGTTAGACAAAGATGAGGATGGTCAAGCCGTTGACATCACAGCATATCGGGGAATGATTGGATCATTGCTTTACCTAACAGCCAGCCGACCGGACATCCTGTTTGCGGTTGGAGTATGCGGGAGATTCCAAGGCAATCCAAAGCAATCACATTACACTGCGGCTAAAAGAATATTGAAATATCTGAAGGGAACTCAAGACGTGGGACTTTGGTATCCAAAAGACTCAAGTTTCAATCTCATAAGCTACTCAGACGCGTATTACGCATGATGCAAGATCGATAGAAAGAGTACAAGTGGAACCTGCCAATTTCTGGGTGACCGGCTTGTTACTTGGAGCAACAAAAAACAGACCTCAGTTTTAACGTCAACCGCAGAGGCAGAATATATAGCATCGGAAGCTGCTGTGCGCAACTCCTCTGGATCCAATAGCAACTAAGGGACTTTGGCGTAGTAGCTGAGGAATCACCAATATTTTGTGACAACACAAGCGCGATAGCGATTACATACAATCCGGTTTTGCACTCAAGAACGAAGCATATTGATATAATACACCATTTTATCCGGGAGCATGTTCAGGAGAAACACATCCGGTTGGAATATGTCTCAACTGAGCAACAAGTAGAAGACATCTTCACCAAACCGCTACAGGAAGCTAAGTTTTCTCATTTCAGAAATATTTTAGGAATTACTGATGTTAAACAACTTATATCATGATCATACATACTGCTTACATACATAATTATGAAAAACCGGGATATGTGTTCAGGGAGAAGCTCTCGCTTCTCAAACCATATTCAAATAGGCCACTGAAAATTCAAGGATGCTAACTGGGAGGAAGTCTCCGGTTATGCCTGATCACTTCATGATGTCAAATCACGTGTATATTTACTACACGGTTGAAATGACCTGGTAAAAGTGGATATACTTAATCCAAAGCTGAACAAATGTTGATATGATTCAACATTTCTTCACATCGGAATAAAATATCCAACTAAAACCGGTCATGGAAAACCGATTAGTACAAATACACTCTGGTTTCGATAGATTGAACTTTTCCGGTTAACTTGAGATAGCTAACCGCGTTTTCATGCATACCTTGAGTAATGAAGTCTGTAATAAATAAAATAGTTTACCTCAATCGAGATGACGACATGTGTCCATCATCAAGAGAGGAAGACTCACATCTTGTCAATAGATTTTTGTCATCATGAATATCTTAGTAATAATTAGCTTTGCATTGGAAATAAACATTATACACTTCAACAAGTTAAAGCCTATTAACTAATTGATGACATCACTAAACATGCTTAACCTATTGATCTAGCCGAACTCCTGGCTATATAAACCACCCTCAAATCCTCACAACTCTTCACAAAAATCTACTATTCACAAAACTATCTTGAGCTTAAACTACCTCAAGAACATGAACTCCGACCCACTCGCAAAGAAAATTCTCTTGGCTGATTTCAACTTGATTTATCAATACGAAGATCACAATGTCAAAGAAATGTTCTTATCCGTTAAAAGAAGCGGACTAAGAGGATTTCTGGAAAACAGATTCATTCTCGACTACCTTGTAGTCGATGAATTCTTCCAGACTGCAAAGGAAGTGCACCGAGACATAATCGTTGCACGAGTCTACGGTCAGTCCTTTCTATTCAGCGAGACGGATTTCGCTGAATACTGCGGTTTACCCACTGAAGGGGTAACCGATCTAACCTACTCTTCGGTGACCATTGAAGAAATGTGTCATCGGTTCTCCAACTCTGACATCCCAGTTAGACCCTGGGGTGCTAAAAGCCAACTCTCTCACAAGTACCAGCTTCTATGTGAGATTATGGGAAAGTCTGTTCTGGGTAGAGAGAAGAGCTACTACTACACTCAAAGGCTCTTCGAGATGATGATTGCCGTTACGGTTGGGACATCGGTAAATTGGTCCTAGATCATCTTCAGCAACCTGAAGAAGATGATTCTTTCAAACAAACCGGCTATGCTCCTCAGCTAAGCGATTTTTGTGCTAGTCTGGATATCCACTCCGGACCCTTCGTCACTCTCCATCCGAAGCATGTGCTCACGAAAGAGAGAATCCAAGAGCTGATCGACCGGTGGGAAGCAGCTAAGGCCAAGAGGAATCAAGCGGCCGGGTCATCAAACGTTTAAACTCTTTCTCATCTCCTTTATCCTTTCCCAAACCGGTAATTTTGTTGTACTACCGGTTTAGTACTTTGCATTAATGAAGACCATTTCTTTCTTCCTCAATCAAAAACAAAGAAATCCTAAAGTAAATAACCAACATTAAATGCGCCGTATCAAACCAAATCAAATCACTCTTGGAAACAGAAATATTCGCTTTCAAGAAGCATGCCTGATCCGATTAGACTAGACATACCCTTATCCTCTTGAAAATTGACAAGGCATTTATGACCAGACATAAACGGTCTGATTTTTCAAAATATTCTCATTTAATGCACCCAACCGCTCACGCTATAAAAGGGGACATAATCCTTCCTCTTCAAACACACTTCCAATACTCTTCTCTCTAAGCTTGAAAGTTCAAAGAACTTTGCACGATTCTCAATCTCATTCTTCTCCAAAATGAATGCTGAACTACGAAACACAATCATAGTTAACTTCCAAGAAATAAGAAATGGCCGGTTTCACGAAAGCATAATCCAACCGATCGTAGAATCGGGGCTACAAGAATTTCATGAAGGATCAGACACCATCCTCGAAGATGAGGTGTACGAGTTCTTCAACAACGGGCATATTCTTAATGATAGTAGCATTCTGACCATCATTAACGGGAAATTTCTTCGGTTTAACGAAGAACACTTTGCTCTATTCTTCGACCTTCCAACCGATGGATTCTCAGACTTCCCAACGCCTTTCTTCCCGGCTAAGGAAGACTACGCCTATATCAAACTCGCTCCTCAATACCAAGTCTTTCATGACTTGGTTCAGCGGTCTATCATGGACCGAATGCCCAACCAAAACTATAACCGGGAGGCTTTCGACATCATGATAGCCATCGTCCGAAAATCGCCCATCAACTGGGCTTCCTACCTCTTCAACAATTTGAAGCAGCTCATCACCGCTCCAAGGGAAGGATCGGTTTCGCTCCACAAATCACTCGATTCTTGGAGGATCATCGCCACAACCTCGGGCCCGGTGTTCCTGTCGGACCGGCCAACACCCTGACTCTATCCATGCTAGATAGATGGATATCGAGGATTGAGGAACGGACACCCGACAACACCATGAACAAATGGCTTGTCAGAATGATCGAGGGGGATTGGATCGATCTAGTTTAATTTAATTGTTTTTCCGGTTCTCTGGTCATTTTGTTGTACGACCGGAAAACCACTTTATTATTCTATGTTTCGGACTCATTTATAAAATTTCCCATTTCTAAAGTCTCCGGTTTTTCACATTACATTTCTTTCTGGTTTTAATCTGAATAAACAAAGGACTCCATGTTAAACGAAACTTCCGGTTAACAAGCTTCTGGTAAATCAAGATCACAAACAAAGTTCGAAAAACTTACCGCCCACGGTTTTTACCGCGCATAAATTACCGCCCATAGTATTCTCCGCATTTACCGCCGAAAGTTACTGCAGTAACTTTTGGAGGGAAAGTTGGCGCCAAAAATATAGCCAAGCGACGGTTCACCTTCTAACCGCTCAAAACCGCCTCCTATATAAGTTCAAAACAGTCCATTTTCTACACAAGCTTTCTCTCTCTAAAAACTTAAAATCCTAAAAATCTCTCTAACTTCCGATCATCGTTGTTCTTCATCTTCTTCATTCACAAAATCATCATGGATCTAGTTAAAGCACCCTTTCAATACATGTTGCAGGTCGATTTCAGCGACATCGACGAACACGCTGCGGAAGAGAACAAGGCCGTGCTGCAATCACTAAGGGATTCGGGATTAGAAATGTATTTGTCTGGTCTGTTCATCGTGCACCCAACGGAAGTTATGGAGTTTCTGGCGACGACGACTGTAACAAAGAGGACGGTCTCCGCCACCGTGAACGGCAAAGCGGTTAACATCACGGAGGAGCTCTTTTCTGAAGCACTCGGTTTGCCAAATATCGGGCTGGACTTCGAAACAAGCCTGACTGACGCAGAATCCAACGCGGTCCGGTTGGTTATATCGACTGGCGACAAGGATCTGGTAACTCACTCAAGACGGAAGAACAAACTCAAGCCGGAGTTCAAATGGCTGCTGAACATAATCTCAAGATCACTTCAGGGTAGAGGAGGAAACTTCGATAACCTTACCAAGCTGAAGTTAAAGATGATGATGGCAATTGTCTGCGGTGACAAGATAGACTGGGGAACCGTTTTGTTCGAACAGTTCTGCGAAATGGTGGTAAAGAAGGATGGCCGGGTTCAGGCCTTTGCAATGTAAATAATGAAGATTCTTAAGTTCCTTAATGTGGAACTTGGTGAAGGTGAACCGCTTCCATCCGCTAATGTTCGAGCAGATGAGCAAGAAGACTGCCAAAGCGGCTAGGCCGAAGTCCTCCAGAACAAAGTCATCAAAAGGAACCAGCTCATCCGCACCGTCTGGTGAAAGTTCGAAACAAGAAGATCCCAAGGGGAAGGCGGTTCAAGCCGAGGCCTCTCAGAAGAAAAAGGGAAGGAAGAAGACGTCCGCGAAGAAGAGCTCCAACAAACCGGCAGACTCCGAGAAAACTCTCTCCTCGGATCATTCACCAAAAATAACCGCAGACGTCTTTCAGCCCACTCCCATCAACACAGTACATCCCATTCTAGTCGACTCTCCACCATCAAGGAAAACCGAACCATCGGGCAGCCAAGAAACCAAGTCAGCATCGGAGGAGGCAGAAGATGTGAGTATTCATTCTAAAAACTCCAAGTCCCCGAACAAGAAACTCAATGAGATAATGGTTGAAGTAGGTTTAAGAACCTCAGAAGTCATAATGGACGCGGTCATAAACACTGTTAATGAAACTGAAGACGACGTGACAAGTCTTCTTAAGCCAGCTGATCAGGTTGAGATACCCGGTCAGAGTGAAACCCATCCGGTCGAAGAAACGGCCAAAACTGAGAACATCATCCCTCCGGCTCAGGAAGGAAATATTGAAGAAAAAGAACCATCCGGCTCGGCGGGGAACAAATCCGTTCCAACCGAAACAACGCTCCGATCGGCCCAAGACGGGCCAGCCAATTTAACAATCACACCTGAAGGTCCAATTCAGGTTAACAAAGGCAAAGAAGTTCTACTTGAGGATTCTGCGGCAAAGGGAAAAAGTACTTTGCAAACCGGTCCACAACCTGAGATTGTAACCGAAGCCGAGGTCCCCATTTCAGCAGAAGAAGAGGAGGAGATGTTTCAGCAGTTCCTCCTGGATATGAACAAGGATGCTGAAGAGTTGGTCTCATCGTACCACCTATGGGTCAAGCTTCGTTGCGAAACAAAGTTATCAGACATGCTCCCCGACATTAGCGGTAACAAGCATTGGGAGAAACTTCTGGTTCTATAAGAAGAGGCTCTCAAGCTAGCAGGTACCAACGTCATTCAAGCCGCATTCAATAAGACGTTGGCGATACACGAATACGCCCGGTTACATGCAGTAGAAGATGCCTTGAGGGAGGTAGAAGGTGCAACATTAACTCCAATAGAATGAAGAATGTTTGAGCGGTTTCACTCTGTGCGTGATAAACTCATTCAAAGTACTGACCGACTCGAAGCAGAATGGAGGAACGAGTGCAAACATGTTTTAACTCATGCCGATCTCTATCAAAGCAAACCTTTCTTTGTTACCGGAGAGTCCTCCATGACAACAGAAAACCGGAGCAGTGCTCCTCCACAGACTGATAAGACTCCGGAACTTGAGCAAGTAAAGGAAGTAGTGGTTAATACAATCATCTATTGTCTTCACAAATACAGCATTGCTACCGATGAGAAGATTGCAACCGTTGAAACCAATTTGACAGAAACTATCCGGGCATCCATTCAATCCGAAATTGCCAACACCGCTCAAATATCGATCAAGTCGATGATAGATGAAACCGTGCAAACATCAATTAAGTCAATGATCGCCGAATCCGTTCAAATCGCAACCGCTCTTATTGAGGAGCTGTCCAAACTTCAAGTCAACAAAACTCAAGCGCAGATCAGTTCTGATGCCGAAACTGCAAAGAAACTTCAAGACGAAGAAAAGGAGAGGGACCGGTTAAGGAAGGAAATTGAGGACAAAGATCTTGAGTTCGCCAAGCAATGCAATGAGGAAGAAAAGGCCGCCCTACAAGAATCCACACCGGCTCAACCCTCGCACGCTATGAAAACAAGGAACAAAAACAAGCGGAAAGCGGTTGCGGCCGTAATGAAGCTGGCGGAACGAAGCGGTCTAGGAGAGATTCAACCGGTCGGACTAAACGAAGAACCTCTTAACGAAGAAGAAGAAGAGGATCTCAAACAACTCAACCGGCGAAAGAAGAAAGAAGTCGAAATTCCAAGTACCAGGCTGATTGTTGCTCAACCGTCTCGCCCTCCAAGACTAGTAAGTGGCGGTTTTGGATTCGGCAAACGAACTCCCGCATCTCAAGTGTATTTACCGGATGGCAATTCAACGCTGAACGAAGAGAGAGGGAATGGAATGCGAGGGAAGAAGAAGAAAGGAAGCGGAAGGAGAAAGAAAGTGAAAAGGGGGGATCATCCAATCCTTAGTTTATTTTCTTTCTTATAAACAATTTATCTGTGTTTGGTTTTATTTCAAAACTCAGTCACCTTTTATCATACTTTAAAGTACTTATTTCACTAAACATCCTTTGAAAAATCAAAACATGTTTTGAAATTTTTCTTAAACAGAAAAACATCAAAAAGGGAGAAATTGTTAAACAGATTTTTCAAACCGGCCATACATTACAAGTTTTGAATATTTATTCTAAATAATCAAAAAAGGAGAAATTGATAGAAAAATTAAGAAAGTTAATTTTCAAACCGTCCATACATTACAAGTTTTGAATATTTATTCTAAATAATCAAAAAGAGAGAAATTGATAGAAAAATTAAGAAAGTTAATTTTCAAACCGGCCATACATTACAAGTTTTGAATATTTATTCTAAATAATCAAAAAGGGAGAAATTGATAGAAAAATTAAGTAAAGTTAATTTTTGGAACCGGCCAGAAACCAAACAACTATTAACTTCTATGTGCATGAACATATCGAATTGCATAAACTGACTGGAGCCTCACAAACCGGCTGAAGAACACTTCAAAGAAATCCAGTTCCAAGTGATCAAGTCAAGATCAAGAGGAACCGGTTTCAACATTCTCAAGGGACCAGCTAGCAAAGAAAAGTCTACATTCCAGCCGGACTATACTATGTAAGAGTCAACCGGAAACTAAAAGCTACAGAGATGACGTAAATATGACGAAATAGACGTGTCTCGGAGAAGCATGTGAGAAAAACAATGATGATTTACTGATCCGACTTCGACAGTCGGAGGGTGCATGCCTGACACGTGTTCGAATCTGCAAACCGGCTACGTCATCTTTATCTGAGGAGCATTTGCATGCTTGCCAAGTGTTAGGAAGTTGAAACGTGCAAGCAAACTCTCTACACCGGCATGACTCTGAATTAACTAATCCCACGGTGAGAGAAGAAAGTGACCGTTGGAAGACTCTTCACTATAAAAAGAAGACGAAGCGACCTCATTAATGACAGGTTACGAAAATCTTAGAGAGATAAAGAAATCTCACGCGCGATCCAAAACCGTTGTGTCATTTACCGAAAGCTATTGTTGTGTTGTGTTATTGTATTACATCAAGAGTGAGTTGGTGTAACCGGCGAGTAGTAAGTTAAGGCTCGACCGGCAGTGTAATTGTTGTAAACTTGAAAGTTAGTGGAGATCCTTCTCATAACCTGAGAAGAAGGGGTGACGTAGGAGGGTTTGCTCCGAACATCCATAAAAAATCTTGTCTCGTGTCATTTCTTTTATTTCCGGTTTATTCACTTAACCTAACCACAAACCAAGTCAATCTTACTCCTTAGATCAAAAACCGGTCCACTCATATTTCTAAAACCGACTCCTCCTAAACATCATCTAAGTCGCATACGTTGCTTCAAACTGAAACAGACATTTCCGCCCTTGAACCCGGTTCAAGAGTCTGTGACAGTTTGCGAAGTACTGAGAACAGTCATAGTCTCTAACCGGACTATCACCAAAGTGTGTTGCGTGTTGTAAGCGGCCACCCTTCTAGAAACCGGAAACACCCCGGTCCTCCAAGGGCGTCCCCGATCCTAACACAATCTTGGAGAGGAATCGAAAGAAATGAAGAGAATAGAAAGCTCTTCCAGATATGAGATATTTCGTTTAAGAAAGTCACAAGTAGAAAACGCTATAGGCGCTAATTGATTGATTGATTGTTGTTGTTGTTCTTGTTTGTAATTCAATTATTGTTTCATTGTCAAATCTAGAAATTGTCTAGATCTGATCTTCAACTTTGTATTTTTTTTTCTCCTTTTTTTGAATTTTTTTTAATGAAATGGCCTTAAGCTGTTTCTCAAAATAAAAATACTTGATAAAGTCAAAATACTCTGTATCTTTTTAGAGTATTTGATGGTTATATATTTATTTTTATAATATTTTAAAAATTATATATATATATATAGATTCATTGATATTGGATCAATTGAGCACTTTTAATGCATGTTCCACTTTTGGAAGACCCTACCTTATATCACCATATTTCAATTTTTCATATATAAATGTAACTAATATATCTCCTTCATAAATAATTTCTTCATAATGGTCGTGAATAGTTCATGGTTCGAAACATGGTTAGAGACCTTATGTGTCTTAAACTTATATTATATATGGTAGTCGTTGAATCAGCCATTGGATTTGCTATTATTTCATCAATTTATCGTAACAAAAACTCAAGTCATATTAATCAATCCAATTTATTAAAATAAGTAGTATTCATTATATAAATAAAATGATTTTCACAATTAAAATAGGGAATCTTTCCGAATACTCAGATCTAAGCTTCAAGGCCTCAAACAGAAAATTCGAAAAATCTGAAAACTTGGAGCTTTAATGGCGGATTTTTATTTTCTTATATCCGAGGATTGTGTGTTGGTTCATTGGTTTCAGAGTGACTTAGGGAAGCTAATTTTTTTTGGGGGAAAAACGACTTAGCGTCATTTCATTAAAAATTCCCAAAAATGGGGAAAACAAAACCACGAGTTTAAGAGATCATTCTAGACAGGCCTACAATGATTTTGAAGTCGTAACATTCTGAATAAAAGATAAAAACATAAAAACATAAATGAATTATCTAATTACAATGCTTTCAATTCTAATGAGTTTAAAAAACGGTAAATTCCAATTCCTACAGATATTCCAGTTCTGCTCAATGCTTGAAATTCTTGTCCATGTTCCCGCGAGGGCGCTGCAATCTGATATAATATCTTTCCATAACTCTTCAACTCTCCTGCGGGTTCTTCCATATACCCTTACATTATGTTCTTGCCAAATGTTATACACCACTGCTCCAAAGCCGCACTTGAACACGCTTGTTGCAAATCTATTTCCCTTGGCTTTGAGTAATGCTGCATATTTGATTTCATTCCATTCGCTCGGGAAACTAATCAGCCCTAAGCTTTTATTGAATCTGTCCCAAAGCTCTGAAGCAATACAGTAGCTCCCAAATAGGTGATCTATAGTTTCTTCATTTCCTATACATAGAAGACAGCTCGTATCTGGGATGCTCATATACTTGCTGATACGATCACGAGTGTTGAGTTTTTCCCAGAAGGCGAGCCAAAGGATGAACTGATGTCTATGGATAATCTTCTTTGACCATACAAGAGGAGCTCATTCTACTTTTTGTGTACTTTTTCCCGGATTACCTCCCATATTTTCTTCGATACCAGCTTCCCATTGTCCTCAGCTTTCCATTCATGAATATCTGGTATGTCGTGTAGTTGTATGTTACTTATATGATCAAGTATCCCCTGTCCTTTTGGATTTCTTTTCAAGAGTGAATCCCAATTCCCGTCTTTAATATCTCTAATTTTCGCTTCTGTACAGTCCTTTCTGATGCAGGTATTTTGAAACTCCTCCTTGTGGATGATAGATTGATTTTCAAACCAGGGGTCATGCCAGAATAGAGTGCCTTTCCCGTCCCTTAACCGGATGTCATAAAGATCTGCAATATCGCTTCTTAGTTTAAGAATCTTTTCTAAAGACTAGCTCATACATTCTGTTAGATAAAATTAGACCGGTTAAACAAAAATTAACAAAAACAAATCTCTTGTACAGTAATAGGCAAAGAACTCAACCGGTCAAATTACTCAATCGGTAAAGAAACTCAACCGGTCAAGTAATCAAACCGACCAAAAACCTGACCGAACAAGAAAGACAAGATCGGTCAAATCAGAAGGCCAGAATCATTGAACAGTCGGTCAATCAGAAGCTATGGAAAAACTAGAAGTCATCCGGTTAACATAAACAACCGACCAGCACAAATAGATACTTCGGGTATCTGTTGAGAATGATACCGAAGGAACAGACTTAGTATTGCCATATCCATACAAGTTTGAGGACAGTCTGCAGGCTACAGAAGACCGTCCTACAAGATCTTTCCACTCCAGGATAAATCAGAAAGGTAATCTTCCAGGTACAGGCAACTGTCCAACCGACAGTTGCCATATTGAGTAAAAGACAAACCTAGCGGGTTTGACCTATACACTGGAAGACTAGACCGCCAGGTCTGAAGACTAGACCGCCAGGTTTGAAGACTAGACCGCCAGGTCTGAATCACTGAACCTCTGCTCAACCAATTAGATTCAAGGAAATGAAATGTGACCGTAGGCACATTTCACCTATAAAAGAAGGAGCTGAAGAGGAATAAATGCGGTTACAAGTTCTGAATGTTCTACAGCCTAAGTAAAAGATTGTGTTCTATCTCTAGAAAGCTTAAGCGCTTATTTGAAGTGTATTTACAATTTCGGTTAAAATTGTACGGGTGTTATCGAGCAGGAAATAAGTCTCGATCGGATTGTGTTTTTATTCCTTAGTGAATATCCTTCTCGCGGTTTCGAGAGGAAGGGGTGACGTAGGAGTTTCATCTCCGAACATCCATAAAAACCTGTCTTGTTATTTACTTTCCGCATGTTTTACTTTATAACCGATCTGCACTAACCTACTAATACCGATCCAACCGATTCAACATCACCTAAACCGAATTACTAAGCTCCAAAACCGACACAGCAATCTCCAAACCTGTCTTATTCATATCCGGTTCTACCTATCTTGTGTGTGTGCTGCTTCAACCTGAAACAAACCACTTCCGCGCTTGAACTCGGTTCAAGGGTTTGTGATAGTTTGTGTAGTATTGAAACCCCAGTATTAATCTTTAACCGGATTAATCACCATCTTTGAGTGAGATGCGCAAACCGGTCAACCCCAGTCCCCCAGCCGCGACCTAGATTTTAACAATTGGTATCAGAGCAGTTAGTTTCAATACTCAAGCAAGCATGTCGTTCGATAGGCCCCCAATGCTAGAAGGTGACGACTTTGCCAACTGGAAGGCACGCATGCACCTACATTTAATCACCATGGATGACGATATGCAGTTCATTATAGCTGAAGGACCGATAATAATTGATAAAGACGGAAAGGATTGGACAGCTAAAGATAGGAGAAGAAATAATCTGGATAATCATGCCAGAAACCGCATCTCCAACGGTTTGGGTAGAAACACGTATTGCAAGGTCATAGATTGCAAAACAGTAAAGGAAACATGGGAAGCAGTGATTCAGATTCATGAGGGAAATGAAAGAACCAAGGAAAACAAGATAATGGTGGCTACTCAGAAGTTTGAAAACATCAAGATGAGACCGGGAGAAACAATGAGAGAATACAGTGACCGGTTCACAGGTGTGATAGACGAGCTAGCAATTCTTGGCAAGAGGTATGACAACAAGGAAGTCATCATGAAAGCGTTAAGATCTCTTCCAAGCGCATGGGACATAAAGACAATGGTGATGAGGGAATCAAACTGCCTAAGCAAGATGAAGCTACACGATGTATTCGAAGATCTTAAGGCATATGAGTTTGAAATGAGATCTAGGACTGAAGAAGAAGTCTCAGCCTAAACCTCAACTAAAGCATTGATCACATCCACAGAACCGGTTGCTCCCGCACCGATCAGAACCGCTGAACAGTTCACCGAGGATGCCATGGCAATGCTTGCACAGAAATTCGGTAGATTCATGAAGAGAAGTCAACCGACAAACAACTATAACTACGGTGATAAATCTAATGTTAAATGTTATAACTGCAATTGTTTGGGACATTTCAAGTGGGAATGCAGAAAACTAAGGAGAGATGACCAGAAACCGGACAATCAGAATAACCGAAATAATTATCAACAAACCGGTGAAGGAAGTGAAGTTCAGAAAGCACTGATAGCCGATGATGGAGGAAGCTTATGGGCTCACAGTGACAGTGATGATGAACTCACCTGCCTCATAGAAAATGATGAATAGGTATTTGACTCTCCTTGTGAATAATTTACTAAAGATGAGTTATTTAATGCACTAAATGATATGGTAGTAGAGTATAAGAACATATTAACACTATTGCCCAACTTTATAGCCGACCCCATAGTACCTACCTTGACCGAACCAAAGACCATACAACCTGATGAAATCCTGGAAACCGAGGCAGCAATTGAACTATCCTCTGAGACCGAACAGCTCAAGGAGCCAGTTCAAGAGTTGACCGAATAGGAAAATGCCCGAATCCAGTATCGAATGGACGCATGGAAAAGGTCTAGTGAAATGGTAAACAGAATGTGTAGTTATAAAAGACACCATACGTGCATGTTTGGTCTAGGATACAAAAACAACAGATCCAACAATCGGAAACACTTCGACATCATGAGGCTCACAAAGGATAATCTTCCCTTTGTAAGCTTTGTTAGAAGTTCCTTAACCGTTGAAGAGGAATCAAGTGCCTCATATCCGAAAGACAAACTAATCTATGTAGGTCCAACTGATTCTGAAAAATGGCTTCACCCTAAGAAAAGGAAAGCCAACCGGTTCAAATATAGGCAAGCCAACTCACAACTACATAGGACAAAACAAAGATCATCCCCACATAAGGCCCTCTTAGGAAAGCAGAAAGACTCCAAACCGAGTGCAAGAAAATTAGTTAAAACCTTAACCGGGAAAGTCGTCCGACTTGTCAAAGTCTGGATACCCAATGGACTAATCACTTGTGGACCCAAGTAAATGTGGGTACCAAATAGTTGTAAATATGTACATTTTACAAGATATGAAGAAACGGCTAGGAAACTCTGGATGGTACTTGGATAGAGGTTGCTCCAGGCACATGACCGGAAACAACAATCTTCTAACCGACATCAGAATAGAAACTGGTGCATTGATCACCTTCGGTGACAACTCAAAAGGTAGAACTATGGGCAAGGGTAAGATTGTCCATGGTAACTTAACAATTGATAATGTACTCTTAGTCGAAAACCTACGTTTTAACCTGCTAAGCATTAGTCAAATGTGTGATTCTGGATACACTGTAGAATTTCTTAAACATGCATGCTTAGTTAAAAACTCTCAAGGTATCATACTGCTAACCGGAAATAGGTTAGAAACATTTACAAGGTAGATTGGAAAAATAAAGTAGAATATTATGTCTGCATGATAGCTAAAACCGATCAAACCTGGCTGTGGCATAAAAGACTAAACCACTTAAACATGAAAACCTTAAACTATATCCGCGGTAAAAAGTTAGTCGAAGGAATTCCTGACATAGTGTTTAATAAGGATAAGGTCTGTTCAGCATGTCAAATGGGTAAACAAACTAAGTCAACCTTTAAAAGTAAAGGGCACATTCAATCTAACCGATGCTTAGATCTTCTTCACATGGACTTATTTAGACCGATTAGGGTCGTCAGCCTAGGAGTTATGTTTTACACTATGGTAGTTGTTGATGATCATTCTAGGTATACATGGGTAATATTCTTGCCATCCAAACGTGAAATCGCATCAAATTTGATTACACTGCTTAAACGTTTGCAAAATGAAAAATCAACACGCATTAATAGCATTAGAAGTGATAGAGGAACCAAATTTACAAATAGTACTCTAAATGCATTTCTTGATGAATCAGGTATTAGACACGAGTTGTCTAGTACTAGGACTCCTCAACAGAACAGCCTGGCCGAGAGAAGAAACCGAACTCTCAAGGAAGCCGCACGGTCCATGATAGCCGATTCGGGCATTGCCTAGAAATTCTGGGCTGAGGCTATCAATACCGCATGTCACACACAAAATCGGTCTCTGATCAACAAGTTTCACAACAAAACACCTTATGAGGTATACTTTGATAAGGTTCCTAACCTTAGGTATCTTAAGATTTTCGGTTGTAAATGCTACATTCACATAAATGGCAAAACCTATCTATCTGCTTTTGATGCAAAATCCGATGTTGGGATCATGTTAGGTTACTTAGCAGTTAGTAAAGCATATAGAGTGTATAACACTAGAACTATAACCGTGGAGGAATCACTTCATGTTGTTTTCGATGAATCGGTTGAAAGCAACACTGCATCATGCTTTGATCTACACAACAGATTGGAAAATAACAATATCCATTCTGATAGTGAAGATGAGATTCCGGTTTTTAGACGGTTTGTCCATGACCAAATGGGTAATGATGAAACCCAGCCGGATCAAGTTGTCCCACGGCAGGAAGCTGACACTTCGGTTCAAACCGAGGAAATCGGTCGGTCTGACACTCTTGTTCAGCCTACCGATATGTCTAGCCTCGATCAAGTAAACGGTGATTTGGTAGACACTCCTGAATCTAATCTCAAAAGAAACACAAATCACCCTCCTGAGCTAATTATAGGTGACCCTTCAGAACCCGTTCGAATTAGGCGACAAATCCTGGAGGAGTACTTCAATTCCGCCTTTATATCCCAGATTGAGCCGAAAAGAGTGGATGAAGCATTGTCAGATCCGGATTGGATCTTGGGAATGCAAGAGGAGTTAAACCAGTTTGAGAGTAACAAAGTCTAGTACCTAGTCCCTAGACCGAAAGATCAACCGGTCATAGGAACAAGATGGGTATTTAGAAATAAACTCAATGAAGACGGTTTGGTCACGAGGAACAAAACCAAATTAGTGGCACAAGGATACAAACAGGAAGAAGGCATTGATTTTGAAGAAACATTTTCCCTTGTAGCTAGCATTGAAGCTATTAGGATTTTTCTAGCTTTTGTTGCATTCAAAAATTTTAAAGTCTTTCAAATGGATGTTAAAAGTGCATTTTTGAATGGTGACCTATGTGAAGAAGTATATGTTGAACAACCACCCGGTTTCAAAAATGCTGAACTACCCAACCATGTATATCGGTTAAACAAAGCACTATACGGTTTAAAGCAAGCTCCTAGAGCCTGGTATGACACACTAACCGCATTCTTGTTAAAACATGATTTCACCATCGGTTCGGTGGACAAAACACTATTTAAATTTGAGAAAAAGGAACATATCCTACTTGTTCAAATATATGTAGATGATATCATCTTCAGTTCAACCGATCCTAAGCTATGTGATAAATTCTCAACCCTGATGACTAACAAATTTAAAATGAGTATGATGGGAGAATTAAGTTTATTCCTAGGTCTTCAGGTTAAGCAACTCGAAGAAGGAACTTTCATAAGCCAACCCAAGTACACTAAGGAACTTCTAAAGAAATTTGGGAAGGACACGTGCTCCTCAGCCGCTACTCCAATGAGCTCATCGGTCAAACTAGATAAGGATGATGACGGTCAAGTAGTAGACCTGACAGCTTACCGAGGAATCATCGGTTCTCTCCTATACCTGACAGCAAGTAGACCGGATATACTATTTGCGGTCGGTGTGTGTGGAAGATTCCAGGCTAATCCAAACCAGTCTCACTACACAGCCGCAAAGCGAATCTTGAAATACCTAAAGGGAACTCCTGACGTCGGTTTGTGGTAGCCAAAGGACTCATCTTTTAACCTCACAAGTTACTCAGATGCAGACTATGCAGGCTGCAAGGTTGATAGAAAAAGCACCAGCGGAACATGCCAATTCCTAGGTGATCGGTTTGTTTCATGGCACAGCAAGAAACAGACATCAGTGGCCACATCAACCGTAGAAGCTGAATACCTTGCAACCGGAAGTTGTTGTTCACAACTTCTTTGGATCCAACAACAACTGAAGGATTTCGGTATCACAGCCGAAGAGTCTCCAATTTTCTGTGATAATACAAGTGCCATAGCAATCACCTACAATCCGGTTCTACACTCTAGAACCAAGCACATTGATATAAGGTACCACTTCATTCGGGAACATGTCATGCTGAAGCATATCCGGCTAGAATACGTATCGACGGAACAACAAGTAGATGATATCTTCACAAAGCCTTTGCCACAAGCTAAGTTCTCTCAATTCAGACTCACACTTGGTTTAACCGATATTAGTCAGATTACTCCTAAAAATGTTTAAAAGGGAAATCGGTTCGAACAGACAAAACCGGTAGTTCCTCCTAAATTGTCGGATTCCAAATTCACCAAGGTATCTATGGAAGAACCGCTTTGTCTATCAGTTAGAGTAAACCGACTGGTTACTTAGTGCATGCACCAAATAACCGCATCGGAACGAATGACTGAAAACCAACCGGCTTGGAAGTAGTTACTTCGGATTATTTGGCCTCCAAACAAAAGTGGAATAATTATCTGTGTTTAAACTTATCTGTTCTGAAAAACTACCTTTTCAAAGTAAAACGGTCATACCTCAAAAGACGTGAAGATACGATATCTTTCACCGTCCAGGTCTATGACTCACATCCTAGGTTGTAGACATGCTTATTTCATGCAAAATGTCTTACCCTATGGTTAATAGACATCATTACCTGCGACACACTGTATAATACTATCATCCCTCCACTAATATACAAGTTAGGCAAACCTTAAACAAAACAATCACAAGCTACAACTTATCCTCTTACTAAGACAAAATGTCTCAGTTTCCAAACATCCTTCAAGTGGATTTCGACTCAGCTCAAGGCACTGAGCATTATGAAGACACCGGTCTCAAACACTTCATAGATGACAAATATGTCATCTTCCCAGAAACAGTCATGGAATTCTTCTACAATGCTAGGGTCTTCCGAGGTAATCCTCACTTTGACACCCACATTCAGTCCAAGGTGGGAGGAACTGTGTTTGATTTCACAGAAAGGGATTTCGCCAGATGCTTCGACCTTCCGAAGCAAGGGCTCACCGATCTAAACGTTCCGGCTGAACTAAAGGCCGAAATCGCCTTAAGCTTTGCTCGGTCAGACCGCCCGGTCAATGACCATGGTGCCAGGTCATTGCTGAGAGCTGAGTACCAGCTTCTCAACGATGTCATCGGTCAAGGCATACTAGGAAAGGATGTGTCAAATACATACTACACCGCAGTTTTTAACATGATGTCTACTATAACCACGGGTACCCCAGTCAACTGGTCAAGGGTGTTGTTTGATGTCCTAATTTGGATGATCGGCATTTGCGCAATCGGTCTCGTCCCCCAGATAAGCTGCCTACTTCTGGAACTTGGAGTTCCACTCTGTCCGGGAGATGGATTGAACCAGGCATAGGTCATCACCAAAGAGGTCACTGACTCATTCTATGAGCGGTTTGAGAAGGCTTGGAAAAGGAAGAATTGCCACATTAACTCTAACGGAAACTAAGTCATTTCTTCGATCCAACGAAAACCGCCAGATGCTTCGACCTTCCGAAGCAAGGGCTCACCGATCTAAACGTTCCGGCTGAACTATAGGCTGAAATCACCTTAAGCTTTGCTCGGTCAGACCGCCCGGTCAATGACCACGGTGCCAGGTCATCGCTGAGAGCTGAGTACCAGCTTCTCAACGATGTCATCGGTCGAGGCATCCTAGGAAAGGATGTGTCAAATACCTACTATACCGCAGTTTTTAACATGATGTCTTCCATAACCACGGGTACCCCAGTCAACTGGTCAAGGGTGTTGTTTGATGTCCTAATCTGGATGATTGGCATTCGCGCAATCGGTCTCGTCCCCCGGATAAGCAGCCTACTTCTTGAACTTGGAGTTCCACTCTGTCCGGGAGAAGGGTTGAACCAGGCACAGGTCATCACCAAAGAGGTCACCGACTCATTCTATGAGCGGTTTGAGAAGGCCTGGAAAAGGAAGAACCGTCACATTAACTCCAACGGAAACTAAGTCATTTACTCCTACAACCGGTCATTTTGCTGTACACACCGGTTGTATCAGTGTCCAACTCTATTATGATCATCTCAGCTTAGTCTATGCTATTTTTCGGTTTTAAGTATTCACCTTCCGGTTTCTTGTACTCTTCCAACTACATGAGTAATTACTATCCAACAAGCTTAGTTACTTTTGAACTAGATTCCTTACCTCGAGCTCCGCAACCGGTCAAAAGTAACTCCTTCCCAAGGAGTTTTGGAAACATAAATATTCTCTTCGTAAATGGGACAAAACTGAATTTCAGCATTAAATGCTGATATTTCCCTCCAATTTCAGATATATATAAGGAATCCCACCCTATCAACTCACCACACTCTAAAATCAAAACTTCTTGAAATCTCTCTATCTTGGCAAAATCTCAAAAACATGTCGAGCCGAACTCTAAGGAACTTCTTGAGCATTGATTTCGACTCATGCATGGAGTATGATGATCTGGAGACAAAGGAAAACATGTTTGAATCATTAATCGATACCGGTCTTCGTGATTTTCTCGAAAAATCCGGACCCATACTTCTTCCAGACGTAACCGATTTTTTCAACAATGCCTCTATGAGAGGAGATTTCATTGTTTCCTCAGTAAGAGGCCACTTCGTTTTTCTGGACGAAAAAGAACTCGCTTAAATGTTCAATCTGCCCACTGAAGGGTTTTCCGACTTCCCAACCCGGGTGGGAATTGCAGCAACTGACTATTCAGAACTGTTCTCCGGAACCGAGGTGCTGGTGGAAAACCACGGGCTAAAAACCCGCCTTGCCCACCACATCCAACTCCTTTACGAGATTGTCAACCGTTCCATCATTTGTCAATTTCCGAACCAACACTACTCCAAGAAGGTTTTTGACATGATGACCTACATTGTCAGCAATACACCCATAAATTGGTCATCGGTCATCTACCAAAACCTGAGAACTATGGTGGAGACCAAGAAAGGTCTCGGTTACGCTCCTCACCTAAGCCGGCTCTTTCTTAAGTACCGTCCAGAATTTGGACCAGGTACACCGGCATCCCCATCGAATGTTCTCGACAAGGATGGGGTGGAGGACAAGCTCTCTAGGATAGTTATTACATAAGTTGTATCTCTGTTTCTTATGTATTATAAACCGATCAATGAATCGGTTTTTATCTTGTATCTTTCCTTTCAATGAATATCTAATTTTTAAGTTTGTTAACCGGGTCAAAATCGCAATACTGGAATATCCATCTAACTAACCGGTTAATATCGATAAATCAATTCGTCGAAAAATGCGGTCAAAATCGAAAAACCGAATCCTCACGGTTAAATAACCGCAATGAAAAACACGTCCAAAAATTACCGCTCAAAACCTTTTGGAGGGAAAATTCCCGCCAATAGATTCCCGCCTATAGTTTCCCGCCCATGGATTCCTGCTCAAAGTCCTTGGAGGGAAAATTCCCGCCTAAATCATGATGGGACGGTTCGCGACGGTTGGAATTCCGAACCGCAACTATAAATAGGGTCCTTAGCTATTTTATTTCATTCTCACGCGAATCGGCTTTCTCTCTCTAGCTTTCAGCTTCTTCAAACTCTCTCAAATCCTTATTCTCTTGATTTCTCGGTACGATTATCTAAAATAGGTCGCGACTCCGTGCTGTTCAAACATATCATCCAAGTCGATTTTGAGGAAATCCGGGCAAACGGTTCGGCTCAGGCAAAGAAGGTGTTATCCTGGATATCCGAGTCCGGTCTTGAACATTTTCTGGGCGGTCCATTCGTACTATACCAGGATGCGGTTAACAAATTTTTCCTAACCGCATTCATCACCGAAGGATCAATAATTGCAACCATAGGCGGTCAGCGGCTCGAACTGGCGGAGGAGTCGATCGCTAAAATACTACATCTACCATCCGAAGGGAGCAACTTCTCGCCGGCCTTAGATGAGGAAACCTTCGAGGCAGCTTGTCAGGTTCTTTCGGAAACCGCGGTCCCTATCGTGGTATCCGGAAAGAAATCATTTCTTCGACCGGAGTACCGACCGCTGTGTGATATTTTCACAAAATCGGTCCAATCAAGAGGGGGAAACTTTGACAGTCTCACCCGGGCAAAGATTGAGATGATTGCCGGTTTAGTCAACAGCATCAAAATAAACTGGGCTAATGTAATTTTCACTAACCTGTGTGAAATGGTGGATCTGACATCCACTCGGTCATGGGGATACGCCATCCCACTTGGAAAAATCATGCGTCATTTCAACATCAACACCGGCCCTGGTGTTCTCCTATCACCCAGCAAAATTATAAAGTCCCATTAATTCAGGGACAAGGAAGGCAAAAGAAAGGCCTCTAGTTCTACAGGTGGCCGAAAGAAGAAGGCAACCGATAAGAAAGTAGCTCCGGTCAAACAAAAATCCGGAAGCAAGAAAGATAGACAACCTACCTGATCGGCTGATCCGCGGTCCGACACCCCCAATGATGAAGATTCGGCATCCAGCTCTGGCCGAACCGCTTCACAAAATACCGAAGAAGATCAGTCCTGTAAGGAGAAAGGACCGATAGTCGAGGAAGAATCGGTCTGACATGATGATGATGATGCCGTCTCAGACAGACTTGGGGAGGAATATGACTACGCTGATGATAACACCCGGAAAACGGCCGAGGATCTCGTCAACAGAATCATGGACGAAATACATCAGCAAGCTCGCGCGGCATCCGAAGTGTTCTATCAATGGATCCGGCACCGGCATCAGATACTCTACAAACACATGCTACCGGATCTCACCGTTAGCCAAAAATTCGAGAAGTGGCTTGAGATGGAGGAGGAGGTCATCAGCCTCACAAAGGCTCAGGACGTCACAACCGCCCTAAAACGAAACACGATGGTCGAACCGCGTGCTCGGTTACAAAGGCTCACCGAACACATTCAACGCCTCCAAGAAAAGCATACTCCGGGGACACCGAACTCTCAACTTGAACTTTTGGTGTTAGAACTGCTTGCGGTCAAGGAAAGGGCACTGACCGAGGAGATGGCGCGGCTTGAAGCGGAGCCCGACCACCAAGAAACATCGAACTCATCCAGATCCTCTCCTGAGGATGTTGGCGGACAGAATCCGAACGATAAAGAGCTATCCTCTCCTCCACCGGATCAGACTATCAACATAACCGAAGTCAGGACAAAAACACCTCTCACCGAGCATCTGTTCAAACCGGGGATTCGGAACCGGCCATAACAGAAGAGAGGGTCAAGACCCTCATTGAAGAATTTGTCAATGACGCGGTTCATCCATGGAAGAAGAAAATCAAAGAAACCGCGGTTAAAGCCTTCGAGATGGACGAGTCAACAAAGGATGATCTAAACAAGGCAGTCGATCGGATCACGTCCGTTGAAACAAATTACGGTAATACGGATCAACTGTACGACGATTATCTTGATCGAACCAAGGCATTGGAGGATATAACTACGAAGCTGGTGACCGACCTCGATTCGGTAAGCCAAAGGGTCGCCATGATGGAACGGTCTCAGGAAACGTCCGATCAAAGGTTGACAAAGGTCGAGGAGGACCTGGCGCAATCCGGTGCCCAAGCCGGATCTGATCGTGAGAGGGTAACGACCCTTGAAGAAAAAAGAATGCCAAGCTTGAAGCCGATCTCAAGGCGGTCACCGAACAGGTGGCAGAGTTAATAGCGGCTAAGCTGGCTGCCGATAAGGAACTTGAGGAGGCGAATGCTCTCGCGGCTCAGAAAATCCAAGATGCCCTGAACGAACAGACCCGGATATAGAAGGAAACAGCAGCGGCTGATGCGAACATAGCCGGACATATGCAAAACATAGCGATCAATGCACCGGCCATAGCAGCATCCATAGCGGTTCAACAGGCCAAAGATGCTAACCGGCTAAGGGCCCAACAAGAAACGTATAACAAGTTCGCAAAGGCTCACAAGAAGTTCAAGGCGGTTGCTTCCCCTTCCGTTCCGGTTACACGAAAAAGAAAAGCTGCTTCGAGGAGGGCGGAGATCACGGGACTATTGGGCAAAGACACCGATGCGGTTGTTGAACCTCATTTTAACTCGGTGTTGCAAGCCGATGAGGATTTTGAAGAAGAGCTAGAGCCGCAACTCAGAAAACAGCGAGGTCTCAATGTGGTTCCAATTCGATCGATCGATCAACCGTTCTCCCCTCACACTGGCACCTCAGGCGGTCAAGGATCCTCATCCAGGCCGGCTCAAGCGGACAAGAGACAAACAACCGATGAACTGCTGGAACATTTCCTGCCGCCCAAATCAAAGAAATAGGGGCCTTTTTACTTTCCTTTTATTTACTTACGACTATTTCGGTTACATATATATATAGTATTTTTGCCTTAGTATATTTCTTATATATATAAAGTAATTTTTGGAAACCGGCCTACATTTGCTTTCTTACATAATTTTGAATATTTTAATTAAAATAATCAAAAAATGAGAAATTGATAAGATAAAAGATAAAAATTTTCTCAAAATTATTCCAAAGTTTTTCGAAAAATTCTCCCAAGTCAGTTTCCAAAAATTCGGCCAAATAAAACTCTTAAAAACAAAACCGGCCTACATTTGCATTCTTACATGATTTTGAATATTTTAAATAAAATAATCAAAAAGGGAGAAATTGTTAGATAAAATTAGATCGGTTAAACAAAACTTAACAAAAACAAATCTCTTGTGCAGGAATAGGCAAAGAACTCAACCGGTGAAATTACTCAACCGGTTAAGAAACTCAATCGGTCAAGCAATCAAACCGACCAAAAACCTGACCGAACAAGAAAGACAAGATCGGTCAAATCAGAAGGTCAAAATCATTGAACAGTCGTTCAATCAGAAGCTATAGAAAAACCGGAAGTCATCCGGTTAACATAAACAACCGACCAACACAAATAGATACTTCGGGTATCTATTGAGAATGATACCGAAGGAACAGACTTAGTATTGCCATATCCATACAAGTTTGAAGACAGTCTACAGGCTGCAGAAGACCGTCCTACAAGATCTTTCCACTCCAGGATAAATCAGAAAGGCAATCTTCCAGGTACAGGCAACTGTCCAACCGACAGTTTCCATATTGAGTAAAAGACAAACCTAGCCGGTTTGACCTACACACTGGAAGACTAGACCGCCAGGTCTGAAGACTAGACCGCCAGGTCTGAATCACTGAACCTCTGCTCAACCAATCAGATTCAAGGAAATGAAATGTGACCGTTGGCACATTTCACCTATAAAAGAAGGAGCTGAAAAGGAATAAATGCGGTTACAAGTTCTGAATTTTCTACTGCCTAAGTAAAAGATTGTGTTCTATCTCTAGAAAGCTTAAGCGCTTATTTGAAGTGTATTTACAATTTCGGTTAAAATTGTACGGGTGTTATCGAGCAGGAAATAAGTCTCGATCGGATTGTGTTTGTATTCTTTAGTGAATATCCTTCTCTCTGTTTCGAGAGGAAGGGGTGACGTAGGAGTTTAATCTCCGAACATCCATAAAAACATGTCTTGTTATTTACTTTCCGCATGTTTTACTTTTAACCGATCTGCACTAACCTACTAATACCGATCCAACCGATTCAACATCACTTAAACCGAATTACTAAGATCCAAAACCGACCCAGCAATCTCCAAACCTGTCTTAATCAGATCCGGTTCTGCCTATCTTGTGTGTGTGCTGCTTCAACCTGAAACAAACCACTTCCGCGCTTGAACTCGGTTCAATGGTTTTTGATAGTTTGTGTAGTATTGAAACCCCGGTATTAATCTTTAACCGGATTAATTACCACCTTTGAGTGAGACGCGCAAACCGGCCAACCCCGGTCCCCCAGCCGCGATCTAGATCCTAACACATTCATGAATTTTGCAGGTCCAGATGCTGGTTTCGTATTTCATAAATCTCGTATGCACTCATTTGATCCATAGTGACTCCTGATTGCGCTCCAAAGCCCACAGATGCTTGAAGGAGAGAGTCTTGTTCCACTCAATACAGTTCTTCAAGCCGATGCCTCCCTCGTCCTTCGGTTTGCAGAGAGCGGTCCATTTGACTTTTTTTCCTCCTCTTCCGCTACTACCCTAGATAAAGTTCATCATTAGTGTATCGAGCTCCTTCATTACCTTCTTCGGAATGACCATTTGCTGTGCCCAATAGCCAACTATGCCCATGACTACGGTTTTGATAAGTTCGATCCTCCCTACATAAAAAAGTTTTTTCGCTGCCCAACCAGATATCGTGTTTTTTTACCTTTTCAATCAATGGTTTGTAGTGTGAGATCTCGATCTGCTTCGCGGTTAACGGAATTCCTAAGTACCTTACGGGAAAACTGTCTTCCTAAATGCCCATGATGTTGAAGATGTCCTGCTTCGTTTTGTCATTCACGCCTCCATAAAATGCCACACTTTTGCTTTCATTAATAGTTAAACCTGTAACCTCAGAAAAGAACGTTAGTGCAGCCCTAATAGTTTTAATGGAATCAATGTTTGCATGCACTAGAATGAACAAATCGTCATCAAAGCATAAATGAGTTATCTCCTCTACCTCGCAGAATGGGTGAAAGATGTATGGACGATTCTTTCGGAACATCGCGAAGATGTTCTCAAAGATCGCCATGATAGCTATGAAAAGGTAAGAAGAGAGGGGGTCCCCTTGCCTTACCCCGTTTTCACCCTTGAAATAACCTATGTGGACTCCATTAACGCTAACAACAAAGCAGGATGATGAAACGCATTGCATAATCCAATCAATAAAAATCATAGGAAAAACAGATACAACTAGAAAGTCTCAAATGGCTTCTCATCTAATAGAGTCGAAAGCTTTCTTGATATCTATTTTGAAACCAACTCTCGAAGATATTTTCTTATTCTCGTAGCCTTTTAAAAGGCTCTACATGAGAAGAATATTATGAGAGATTGTTCTACCGGGGATGAATGCTGATTGGTTAAGATTTATAATTTTTCCTATGAAATTTTAAAATCGTTTAGAAATGCTTTTTGAAATTATTTTATAAATCACACTACAGTAGGAAATTGGTCTGAAATCTTGTACTTTCTCGGGTACCGCAGTTTTGGGGATCAAGGTTAGGACCGCTGTATTCCATTGCTTTAACATCTTCCTATTCTTGAAAAAGTCCAGAACCCCATTAGTAACGTCTTTACCCACAACCGACCAATTGTCTTTGAAGAACTATGCATTAAACCCATCAGGACCCGGGCTTTTATTCTCATCAATAAACAGAGCTTCTTTAACCTCAACCCTCGTGACCACCCTTATCAACTCGCGACTATCTTCTGCATAAATTTTCCTATCAATAATCTGATACAAGGTATTCAGGTGACTTTGATGCTGCTTTCTTGTACTCATAAGCTGCTTATAGAAATCGATAACCAAATCTTGTACACCCTTTTGACCTTGAACATATTCAACATCATCATTCTTCAGCCTGTATATATTGTTTCTAATGTTTCTAGTCTTGCATTTTCTGTAGAAGAAAGTTGTGTTTTTGTCACCCAACGAGAGCCAGCTCTGTATTGATTTATGTATAATAAAATTCTCTTCAAGAAGACTCAACTTACTGAAATTTTCAAGCGCATCCCTTTCTGTTTCATTGAGTTGTTCATCATTATCATCCCTTAATAACCTTTTCTGAACTTCTTCCAGTTCTTCTCTAGCAGCCAGAACTCTATTGGAGATATTACTGAACTTTTTCTTGTCAAAGCTTTGGAGATGATTCTTCAGGAGTTTAAGCTTCTTAGAAACCCTGTACATGTTGGATCCCCTGACATCTGTAAACCATACACTTTCGAGAATACCCTTGAATTTGTCGTTTTCCATCCAGAAATTGAAAATTTTAAAGGGCCTTTTGAACCTTTCTTCCTTTTCCTAGAACAATTTAATCGGGTAGTGATCAGATATACCCAGATTTAGAACATGAAGTTGACTTCTCGGAAATTGGTTTATTCAGTTCTCATTTACCAAACATCTATCAATTCTATTTCTTCTAATTTTCTCATTCCCTCTTGTAGAAGACCAAGTGAAGAAATTCCCAGAATTGGTAGGCTCGATACAACCCATATCTCTAATACAGTCATTAAAGTCAATCATATCCCGAGTTATTTCAGATTCTGGGCTACGATCAGATTCGTTTCTGGTTACGTTGTAATCACCAAGGACAACCCAAGATTTATCACTACTGATCCAGTTTCTAAGACAATTCCATAGGAGTCTTCTGTTAGTGCTTGAGTTGCTAGAATAGACAATAGCAAGATTAAACAGGATTCCTGTGATTCTGTCTTTGACCTCCACTAGGATTGCTTGATCATTCAAAAAGAGAGCCCTTACCTCAGCAACTTTGTTATCCTAAATAACCCAGATTCTGCCTGTTTTGTCATTTGAGTTGTGAATGATTTCTCAGTTGCTATCAATACACAGCTTACTAACCTTCTCAATGTTCCGGATTTTGACTTTTGTCTCAAGATTACCCATAATAGTGATCTTCTGGTTCTCGATGATCCTCCTGATTTCTTTGCATTTCAGAGGGTCATTGAGTCCCCTTATGTTCCATGTCACTGTATTCATGAATGGATATAAGTGTTGGGTTCCTGACTTTCTAGACTGTCCTAGACCTCTTCATTAGAAAAATTGTAAGCATCACTTGTCTCGCTATCCTCAATGGTTACAGCTTGATTATATGGAATACTATTCACATTGAGTGGGGGTTGTCTCACATAGATCTCATCTTCTCCTGTTATAGAGTCGGTGGCTTCTGGATCCAGGATCTTTCTGCTTTGTCTTGGCTTTTCAGCTTGTTCTTAGGGAAGCTATTATAGCATCCCTAAGTTGGTTGGAGGATCCAAGAGGGATGAATCATTCAAAAGCCATTAATGGCGTTTTGGTTGTTCTTTAGTCAACTTTTCGGAGTAGGTAGAGACAAATCCTATTGTTGTAGAGGAAATGATCACTGTCGTAGGTGATCATTTCAAACTTTGAATCAGTTCATTTGGTGGACCAATGGCTGAGTTCCATCACGAATCTTCTTCCATATCCACACGGCGGTCGCGCTGAAGAAGAATACCAGAGGCATTCTGTTATCGATTCCATGAAGATGGACTTTTGTTAGTGATCGGGTGGACGGAGCTAAAGTTCAGTTGATTCGGTGCGACCTAGATGCACGCTCTTTCCGCTACAACGGGTTATGCGGAGCGCTCTGGCGCGTTGGATCTGATTCGAGCATCCATTCAATGGACGCGACTTCTATTGTAACTAATTCACCTGTTTTCGGCCACATAGGAATACATATATTTGTTTTTATAAAAACCTTAAAGGTTTATTTGAAATTGATTTTTTTTTCACACTTTTAGCTTTAATTTTGATCATTTTAAATACACAAAATATTAAAATAAATATGACAAATATTTTACCATTTTTTTTGTGTGTATTTTTAAGATTTAAATAAATAATTCTTTTTAAATAAAATGGATATAATAATTTATCAAAATTATTTATTTTTGTCCTCTAATTTTTATAAAATTATTTTGAGATAATATGGGTACAACATTTATCCCAAATAATTTTATTTTTTATTTTTGGCCTTAACCCCTAATTAATTTGATTAATTAGCACACAAATTAATCCTAATTAATTATTTTAAATGAAATTTTTACCATGGGATTATTATTTTAATATTTTAAATTGGTGTGTCGATTTTTAGTGTTTACAAGTATGAATCGTGTATCTTTCTTAGTCACTAAGAATGTTTTTCTAAAACAATAGGAGCTTATGGGAGTGGAAAAAGTATTAATAAATAACCACGATCTATATTTCTTGGAATTCAAGTAAGGAACGAATTTAGAAAATATTCTAAAGTTGGGACACACATATGTTGGGTCAAACTGTATGAATCTAAAAATGGTGTGAAGGTATGAACCTACTCAGCAAACCGAAGGAAATAACCCAAATTTGGTTCAAACTAAGGAACATTACATCTCATATGTATATTGTAGAAGCACTTAGCCATTTCGCTAATCTCTTAGGGAAACCATTCGATATTGACTAAATAACGGAGAAAAACGAATACATCACACTAGGATAATCATTCAAGTGCATATTAAAAGCACTTTACCAACAAAGATGAGAGTAGTTGACAGAAGAGGCAAACCCACAAAAATGAATATTACGTATGAATGGAGATCAAACAGATGTGCGTTCTGCAATACTTTTGAACATCTCAGTAATAAATGTGCAAAAACAATTGAAGAACAACAAGAAAAGCTAAAAGTTTGGAAGTAAAATGAGAAAGCTAAAACTGAAGAATTAGGAAATTAAAATGAGAAAACTAAATATGGGGATGCAGAGGATGAGAATGATGAAGAATCGAAGGAAAAGGAAAATGAAGAATCAGATAAAGATTAAGAATTAGATAAAGGAAAAGGGAAAGAATTTGGGAATGAAAGTAAAGGAAAATCAGAGGAAGGAAATGATAAGAATGCAGTGGAGGGAAGTGAAGAAGAAACTTTGAAAGTAGACCGAAGCAAATCAGACAAAAATGAAGCAAAAGAATGTGCACGTAAATGTGAAATTCCTAATATACTGAAACATAATTTTTTTATCAGATTAGTTCTGGCTATTCTAAAACAAAATTAATCCAAAGGAATGAGGTCAATGCTCAAAAATAGTCATCATCAATTACAACAGTTTAATCACCAATAATAAAGCCTAGACTCAAACAGGTGATTATGCAAAGTAGGTGGGCTGCGAGAGAAGCAGATTGAGATTCGAAAGTAAAAGAAATAATATTGGCTAAATTGAACAAGAATGTTAAGTCGTAGGATTAATATGCTTTAGTTGTCTGTAATCTCTGTTTTTTGTTTGTTTATAATCAGATACTCTAGGGTCATTTGATTCTTTTAGTCAAAATTAGGGTTTGTCTAGCTTTATTAATTGACAATTTCCAACTTTTGGATTCTTATTGAAACTAGCATTTATCCCGTGTATTTGCACGAAAAACCATGAAAACAATATTACGGTAAAAATGTAATAACATTTTTTATTTTATTTTTAACTGTTTTAAGTTTATGGGCGGGTCAACCCACAATCCGACTCAAATATTCATTTACTCTTACATTGCAGAACGGTCTCTAAAATAATTTATATAGTTTGATTTCTCAACACATTTAGTTTCACCTCTAGAGTCCACTTCTTCCCCATATTACGATTGAAAAAAAAAATGTAAAGACTACCATTAAAGTAGCTCAGACGAGACTTACTATATTCATATGAATTATGTCCCCTATCTCTATAAATATGACGGAATTCTTTCATTATTGCTCACTAATAATAGTGAAATCTATAGCGCATAGTCAAAAGAGAATTATGACCGATTAAAAACTATTGATGAACTACTGCGTTCATCAAATTTGGTGTTGAATTTAAAATATAAAGTGTTATTAGCTTAGTTGGTTAAAAAGTTGTACTTATTTTGTTAGACTGCAAGTTCGAACCATACCTATAGCATTTTTAATTTTATTTTTAACCGTTTTAAGTTTATGGGCGGGTCAACCCACAATCCGACTCAAATATCCATTTACTCTCACATATATATTCAAATTAACCACAGTTCTCGACCCGGCAATCCGGACACTTTAAAAATTAAGTATTATATATATATATATAGATAACGTTAAGTTGTTTTTAAAATAATAAAATATCATTCTTCTCGTATTTTATAAGATTTTTAAATTTATTTTTAATCATAATAATAATCATATTCATATGATTGGTGAGTAAACTAAACTATTTATATACTAAATCACATTCCTTTATTTCCTTCTTGGGTTGTTGATAATTTCTCAATAGTAATTCAATTCTCTCTTTATCTTGGTGTGCTCTAAGTCTTTTAAGGTAAGTGATTCAAATCTTCTATCTCCATAGATCTCAGTTTTCTGGTATAGATTCTGCTGTGTAGTTTCTTGTTTGAATGCATCATGACGTCATTTGATTACGCTTGATAGGAATTTCCTTAAAATTTCTGTAAATTGTTTAAAATCTTTTACCATTGTTGACAATCTTCTTTAGTTTTTTATTTTTGAAGTAAAATGTAAATAAATGTTTTTAAAACTAAAATGCAGATTCCTCACTGATCTGAACCGAGTTCAGTTTTTGTGGAGAACATTGTTGTCCATTCACGTGACAAAGTGGCAACCAACCCAACAAGGTAATAGTTAACAACTTGAAAATCAACTAAAATCGTTATTATTTTAAAATTCATCGAATAAATAATTTATTCGAATATATGACGTGCTTGAAAACACTGAAATTGAAATAAAATTAAATTTTGACGAATAAATATTATTAAATTTGTTAATATATAAATAATTATAAAAAGAATTAAAACATTATTTCTTATAAATCAATACTGAATAATATATTTTAAAAAGTTAAGTAAATTAAAATTTATTTTTTTCCCAAATTCAAATCCAACTCCTGAACTTGAAGTTTTCAAACAGGACTATTATGATTATTTTTATATATAATGAAATATTAAATTAATTTAATAAATTAATTATATTTTTATAAAAAGTGGATGGAATATGATATGAGAGTCGTTTAAACTTAATTATGAAAACAATACAAAAATGCAGTGTTCAAAGTGTCTTCAAACATATTCGAAACATAACAGGATTAATCATTTAAGAAATAACAATGAAACTTAATTCAAAATATTCATCAAGAACAAACTTAAAAAAAAAACTAGTGTTAACGAGCATGGACATTCTTCAGAAAATCTATGACTTCATAGATTGTTTTCACCGTTTTTTCCTTCTCAAAAAGGTCTTTATTATCGTCATAATATTATAATGTTGTGAGTAAATGAATCGGTCGACTTTGATCACTAGACAGATCTACATGGTCGGGTGAGTCATCTGGCTCATTAGAGCCACCCACTTCGAGGATATCGAGTGTCCTCTAGAGATCCTCGAGCTGCCAGACATGCATGCCTCCTTTATAGGTTGATTCGTTCTGCTTATGTGTCATCTTCTCTGATAAAAAAAAAGATGTTACATAATTTTAACTAATTAAATTAAAATAAAATACCATTAAACCTTAAATAGATGTTTGAATAACGTGAGTTTATTTTCGTCACAATTTTCCATCCCGACCTTGATGCCATATCCGGAATGTAAAACACTTGTTTCGCTTGACTTGCTAAGATAAACGGTTCATGATTCTGATTTTTCAAAGTGCGGTTCACATTAACACTTATAAAATCATGTTTATCTATTTTTATTCCCCGATCTCCCGAATGGACATCAAACCATTTTCATTTAAAAGAATTACTCGTCTTCCACTAAAGTATTTGACTTCTATAATATCCATCAACACTCTGTACAGCAACACCACTATTTTGAGTGGTTAAGCCTTCATTGTGCCTCTCAATGTTGAATTTGTATCCATTAATTCGAAACAACACGGATCTCTTCGCATAGCTAGTTAGACAACTTCCTAATATTCCTCGATCCTCACAAATATTTTTCCCAATTTGAGCAACCTAATAAGAGATGAGTAAGATTAGCCTCAATAATGTAATGCAATAAAAATATATAACAATTGTAACTCATTCTTGTCTTGAAATAGGCTACATAACGCCTATCACGCTCATCGATCAATTAGTATGAAATGATTGTCATATTCTCTCTTGAACTCACTACATACAATTTAAATGAAAACCTTGAGTCCATACATGTAAATTGGAAGATAAATGTACAAGTAATTGAGCATTTACTTGTAAATAGATTATGTCTCCGGGCAGTTCTTTAATATGTATGAATGAGCCCTCTCTTGATCACTTGGTTCGTACGTATAACTAATTCTCTTTGATAACTCTTCTAAACATATAAATATAGATAGGGTTGAATCTCGCACTAAAGTACGCAGGGATCTTGATGTTCTAAATATCTCGCACATAAGCTAATACTTTCATTCACCAGATAAGCACTCTCGGGAAAACTTTTATTTCTAAGATGATTCTTCAATGTACCCATGTACTACTCAATAGGGTACATCCATCGATAGTGTACGGACCCTCCAAGAAAAGTATTGAATGCCATATGTTATAACAATATCAAGTTGAAGTTGGTACAAGGCACGTTTATTCAACGACTTAAAACATAATAACCGGAAAAACTTCGATAGATTCACAATTACATCGTAGACATCTTTCAGAATTAAGCCATGTGTCTCTAGAGGAAGAATATATTTTAATATGATATGAATCGTGACTTTTTAAACCTCGAATCTTCTTTTCATCCAAGTCGACGTAACCTACAATATTAGAATAGAATCCTTCTGGCATTTTTAATTTTTTCTTTTGACTAGAAGAAAGTGTGTATGGGGCAGCGGGACATTAAAGAACTCCATCAACCTCAACGAGATGTAATGAGTGTCTTATGTCCATCAATTGTAAATATATATAAGCCTTCAGTCCATCTTTCGTCTTCTCTTTCTCATCCATCATTGTTCCGACGATGTTATTGCAAATGTTTTTCTAAATATGCATGACATCTATATTATGTCTCAACAATAGAGTTTTCCAGTATTATAGAGTAAAGAATATAAGATAATTTATTCCAATTATCTTGTTGCACATCATGACGAATTTTCGCTCATTTTGAATGATGTTTACTTAAAAAGATGTCTTTTAAATTATAATCTTTCATATAGACTTTCGTACCTAACAATAGTGGGGGCCATTCGATATTCGGTATTACCGTCAAAGGCTTCACGTTCTTTCTGAAATTTTTGATTAGAGGAAGAAAACGCTTGTGGCACATATAACACTCTTTCTACCAATTTGTTAATCTCATTAAAGGGGTACCCTTATTATAACACGAAAAAACAAATTTTCTTTAAGTACTCTAACCGGATAGATTTGCATATGAAGGGAAGTCGTTAATAGTTCATAACAATGCAGCATATAGGTTAAAATACTCTGAAGTGGATGCATCAAAAGTTTGAGCACCTGTATGCCATAAGGCCTGCAATTCCTCAATGAGCGTTTCAGAAAAATATTAATCGCATCACCAGGACGCTTAGGGACATGAATAAACATGGATAACATGAAGTTACTTAAGTCCATGCATATCATCGGTGGTACATTGTAAGGTATTATAATAACTGGCCAAATGTTGTACGATTGTTTTCATTAATAAATTGTTGAAACTCATTACTAGACAAACAAAGTCTTACGTTTCG
Organism: Impatiens glandulifera; assembly: GCF_907164915.1. Taxonomy (NCBI): domain Eukaryota; kingdom Viridiplantae; phylum Streptophyta; class Magnoliopsida; order Ericales; family Balsaminaceae; genus Impatiens; species Impatiens glandulifera. The sequence continues at coordinate 25,463,446 of NC_061865.1, forward strand.
GGGCTTTACAATAAATCAGTGTAGTGTTTATCAAACGACTTCTAGGTCATAGAATCTGCGGGATGCCTCAAGACTTCGTCGTCTACTCGACTATCTTTGTGTCATCTCATTAGTGGGGCCATTTTTGAAGACATGTATAACCTTTACAACATTAGTGTTAGTTGAAAATAACGTAGCACCTTAGCTGGAATGTGTTTTCCATTCTTTTTTTCTAAACTACACCACTTGACTTATCAATCTTCCATCTCGAGATGCCACACATCTTGCAACATTGCAGATCATTATCCTACTTACGGTAAATCATACAATTATTATTATAGACGTTGATCTTTTCATATGTAAGACCGATATTTATAATAAGTTTTTTACACTTATAATAAGAATTAGGTAAATGAGAATTTACTGGTAAAATTTTATATTTGAGCAAATTTAGCAATAGGTCGAATGATGTATTTTTCCATTGATTAACATTCTTAATATGAAGCAACTTCAATAATTTGGAAACCTTTGAAATTCGAGAACCTTCATACAAAGACTGCTTTGAATCATCCAACAATTTGTATAATGTTTATCATCATCAATCGGATCTTCAAAATTAGAGTGTTGAATGTTGGAATACAAATAATTGAGAATATCTTCCATATACTAGTCATCACCACAGTTAACAGTTTCTGTGGTAAACATTGTATTCTCTTCTTCTATAATATTCTCGTTAACATCATTTTCGTTATTTGATTCTTCATCATCATCAACAACATCAACACCATCATCAATAATATCATTTGTGAACCTCCTTTCACTGTGAAAACACCAAAAATCGTAGCCCATTCTTATACCGTGTATAATAAGATGTGTCTTCACAATACTAACACTCTCATAATGTCGATTTTCACATTTAACGCAATGACACACAATCATTCCCTTCCATTAACGCATTGAGCAAGGTTTAGGAATTACTCAATACCTTTCATATATTGTGGATGATCTCGACGTAGAAGCATCCAACTTTTGTCTGAAATTTCCATTTTCTACTGCAATGTCTCTAACACAATAAATATATAATCTCTATCAATAGTAGATCTAGTAACTAGTATTATAACAACATAAAAAAGAAGAAATGAAATTTATATGCACTAAGTCATCTAATTTCTAATTAAATGCAAATGATTATTAATTTCACTAAAATACTCAGTTTAATGTAAATATAAACCAAATGAAATAAAAAACAAGCATACACATCACAAATTCTTCATTTCAAGTTTCAATTTCTCTTCTTTTCCTTTCTATCATGCAATTTCTATCATGCAATGTAATTATTCATTCATAACATTTTCAATACACTTCCTAAGTTCAGTTCAATAATCATGCATCGGATAACATCGATAATCAACTTGTTTTATAATTAATATGAGAGATTTGAATATAATAACTATTTATTGATCAAATTACTTTTTTAAAATAAAATAGATTTATATTAAGAACAAAATCCATTAGATTCCAAATATGTATTTGTGGACCAATCATTAAAAAAATCAATAATGGGTTAGAGATCAATAATGGCATCCAGTTCATGATTGAAGGAATGAACCCCAATAGACTTTAATAAGAAGAAGAATATATAACTATGTTCATATTGCAAGACATCCAAATCCCATTCCTAGTCCAACAATTTATTGTTTAAAGAATTGTTTCTAGTTATTTCAATCAATTCATAATTAGTAAAAACATGGAAAGCATCCAATTCTTAAGTATCCAAGTAGGGTTAAACCCTTTCTTCTTTTAAGTATTGTTTCTTTTACTAAATCTTAAACTTGTAATTTTAATTTCAAGGCATAAACTATGATGTACGTTTCTCAATATTGAGCTTAGTGAAATCCTCCGAAGACGTACTTAATAGAGGAAGGAGACGAGAATCGGATAATTGGAATTTGGACAGTTCACTTTTCAAATAGGAGCGGATTGCTTCGGTCCCCTTGGATTCAACGACGTCTGAACTCAAAGAACACAACTCCGATGAAAGATCGTCGACTTAGTCGAGTCGCATGCAAAATACTCTTAGAAGGATTCGACATCAAATCTCTAGATCTACAATGGTTAATTTCATTAACAATTTACCCGATTGATCTTCAACTAACGAATGATCGGCCAGCGGAGTAAAAGCAGAACAATGTCGATTTACCGATTTGAAGAAGATATCTAAGAGTTGGAAAGCGCCGGTGAGAGGAACGGTCGAGAGGAAGAGAGAGGAATAACAAAGAGGCGGTCTCCTAGGAAGCACGGATACGGGTGCGTGAGTGCGGGTGCGCAGTGCGGGGATACGCCGATTCGACAAAATTTAAAAAACAATGATTCGGGTGTGGGGATACGTCATATAAAATATAATTATATAATTATATAAATTATAAGTACACAAAGTTACAATCTGACTTCCATATTGCCAACAGTCTTAATCATCTTGTAAAAACATTGCTTCAAACTCCGGCTCATCTAGTGAAAGGCTAGATATTTCAAGTTCTTTGGCACCATCAAGCGGATCAAATCGGTCACCTCCTACATCCCACAACCTTGATTTCCCTTGCTTGTAATGTTCATTTGTTCTTGAAAGAAGCCTAAGATTGCTGTGCACAAAAACTAAATCTTCCGCTCGTTTTGGTAGTATCTTATTCCTTCGAATTGGTGAATAAAGGAATATGTGCTCCAATTTCGCTCACAACAAGAAGAAGAACAAGGTTGGCATAATAGTTCCAAAGCTATTTTTTAGAGATTTGGTGTTGAAGCTCCACGAATAATCCACCACATTCGTGGTTCCATAATGCCTCTTTCTTCCACGGAATCGGAACATAGCTCGGAATGTTGTTGTTGGCAGCAAGTGTATACGACTTGATGTAGTGGGGATTTCTAGAAAAATGGAAAGGTAACCCCCTGAATAAAATGCTCTTGCAATTTCGCCATCCACTTATGCTCTCACCTCCTTATTAAAAGCTATATTTATAGGACTGTTCTTGTCAACTGCTCTTCTTTTGGAACCTTGTTTTGGCAGCATTTCAGCTCCTCCCTAGGCAGAATTTGATGAAGCATAACTCAATGGTGGAAGTGGAATCACAATCTGCCTTTTTCTTTCTTCTACATCTTCCATCTCCCTTCGAAGTTGCAACAAAATATCAGTAGTGACTCTGGGACACACTGAAACTCCTTCTCCCTTGATATACAACAGGTGTGCTTTAACCCTTGAATACGAACCCGTAAATTCCAGATTACAGAAGTTGCATTTAATTTTCGTGTTTCCACCTCTCTCTTTCATTTTCACTAATTTTGTCACATGTTTCCACAGTGGGTCCTTATCTACTAAACTTTGTTGGCTTGGAGTGGCTGTCGTACTTGAAGCTGAGTTAGAGGAAGCCATTGATTCCATCTGCTATAATCTCTCTCTCTCACACACAGAAGAAGAACTAACCTGATAGTGGAAGAATGGTAGTGGAAGACAGGCAGCCGAGAGAGAAGCACCGTAGAGATTAGGTTTTTTAATTTGGGGGCTGGGGGCTCATAGTCATATTTAATATTTGGGGGATTTTTTAATTTGGGGTTTTTTTAATATGTTGGAACTCATATTTACTGAATATGCCATTCCCGCACCCCCATTCTCGCACCCCCCCGCACCCCTCACCTTCGATTCTGGGATACGCCACGTGGCGCACCCCGTACGCACTCCCAGCCGCACACCCGCACCCCCGCACACCCGCACCTCCGAAGCACCCGGTGCGCAGTGCACTACAGAAACGAAGCACCCATGCTTCCTATGCAGTCGCAGACTAGGGAAAAATAGAAAACTTTTATCGATGGTGTTGTCGGGTGCTCTCGGTGATAATATTAAATGAATATCATCGAGAGTTGTATATAATTTCTCTCGGTAATAATCATAACCATTTGCTCTCGGTGATATTTGTTGGGGTGTCCGGCCCATTGGGCTTGGACTACTAATATATATTATATTATTATATATTATAATGATGTATTATATTATATTATAATAATATATTTTATATTATCATATATTATTTTATATTATTATATAGTATTCTATACTATATAATAGACATCAAGGTTTCCAGTCACAACACACAAGTTTGAGGGAAACACGACAAAGAACAAGACGAAGGCAGACGTTAGGAAGAAAAAGAGTTTTTTCTTCAACTACTTTCACTTATTTTTCTAGATAGTTCTTAAAGGTTTAGGTAATCTTTCTGATTGTAAACCTTATTTTGTAAGAACTTTGTATTTCCCATTATAAACGATATTATAGTGGATGGTTTAAGCGGCCTAAGGGTCCCGTGGTTTTTTACTCTTGTTTAAGGGTTTTCCACGCTAAAGCTCGTGTCTCCTTTTTAATTATTTTTATTGTCTGATTGGTTGAAAGAAGATTGATAGCTTATAAACAGGGCACTAAAACTAAAAAGGAATTTTTTCCGCAAAAGGTTCTTTTTTATTAACAAGTGGTATTAGAGCATGTTGTACTCATTGTGTTGTTTATAATAATGGAGAGCAATACGAGTAGAATGATTACTCTTAATGGCTCCAACTATCATGTGTGGAAAGGGAAGATGGAAGATCTTCTCTACGTCAAAGATTGTTATTCACCTGTGTTTGCTGATGGAAAGCCATAAAATAAAACCGATGAGCAATGGACTTTGAGTCATTGTTAGGTGTGCGGCTATATTAGGCAATGGGTGGATGATAATGTTCTCAACTATGTTAGTGAAGAGATACACGTGAAGGATCTTTGGAGAAAACTTGAAGAGTTATATGCTCGAAAGACTGGTAACAATAAATTGTTTTTGATCAAACAGATGATGGGCTTGAAGTACCAAGATGGAAGCACCATGTCTGATCACTTGAATACATTTCAGGGGATTATTAATCAACTAGCCGGAATGGGTATCAAGTTCGATGATGAAGTTCAAGGGTTATGGATTCTTGGTACACTGCCAAACTCATGGGAGACGTTCAGAACATCACTGTCTAACTCATCCGCAAATGGTATTTGCACTATGGAGGTGGTGAAGAGTAGTGTCCTCAATGAAGAGATGAGAAGAAAATCTCAAGGTTCTTCTTCACATTCTGATGTCCTACTTACTGAAAGAAAATGGAGGACTAAGAGTAAAGGCCCAAATGAGAGGAGTAGAAGCAAAAGCAGATCTGGTAACAATTCTAATACTGATTGTTATTATTGTGGCAAAAAGGGGCACATCAAGAAATTTTGCCGAACGTTCCTACGAGAGAACAAGAATACAAATGATAAAGAAAGGAAATCTGATGATGGTGACAAACATGAGAAAGTCAATGCTACCACCGAGGATTTCTTTTGTTTGTATGACAATGATATTAATCTTGCTTTCCATGAGACTAACAGGGTGATTGATAGCGGTTCTTCAATACATGCCATATCGCGGAGGGATTTCTTCACATCATACACTTCTAGTGATTGTGGAAGTGTTAGAATAAGTAACGATGGTACTACCAAAGTTATTGGTTTTGGAAACGTGTGCCTAAAGCTTGAAAATGGAAACACGTTGGTTCTGAAGAATGTGAAGCACATCCCCAACATCTTTATGAATTTGATCTCCACTAGGAAGCTCGATGATGAAGGCTTTTGCAATACTTTTCGTGACGGGAAATGGAAGCTTACTAAAGGCTCATTGATATTGGCAAAGGGAGAAAAGTGCTCCTCATTATATATGATGTAGGCAATGATTGCAGATTCTTCAGTCAATGCAGTTGATGATGAAGAAAACGTTGAGCTTTGGCATAATAGACTTAGTCATATGAGTGAAAAGGGTCTGATGATATTGGCTAAGAAAAGCCTTCTCTCTGGAGTGAAGAATGGTTCTTTGAAGAAGTGTACCCATTGTTTAGCAGGGAAACAGACACTGGTGAAAAGGGGTCAAAACCGAGAGTAAAAACTCTCGGTTTTGACCCTATAACTTTCGGTATAGACACATTACCGAAGGTTTTGGTAACTCTCACCATCCCTCGGTATTGACTCTTTCGTTAAAAACAATGGGGCATTTACCGAGAGATATGGTAGAGTTTTCGGTTTAGATACCCTAGAGTAAAACCGAGAGTTATATGAAAACTCTCGATTTTCCTCTTCGTGGAAAAACCGAGAGTTTTCAATATTACTTTCGGTTTTCTTCAAATGGAGAAAACCGAGAGTTAAATGAAAACTCTCGGTTTTCCTCTTCGTGGAAAAAACGAAAGTTTTCATATAACTCTCGGTTTTCTTCTAATGGAGAAAACCGAAAGTAATATTGAAAACTCTCGGTTTTTCCACAAAGAGGAAAACCGAAAGTTTTCATATAACTCTCGGTTTTTCTCTTTGTGTAAAAACCGAGAGTTTTCTAATAACTCTCGGTTATCTTCAAATGGAGAAAACCGAGAGTTTTCTAATATCTCTCGGTTTTTCCATTTGAAGAAAAACCGAGAGATTTCAATATTACTTTCGATTTTTTCCCGTAAATTTTTAAAAATGTGCGGATTATTTTGCTCGCAACCAAAACCTCGCAACCAAAACCTGTTCAGCCAAACCAATATATCAATGATAAAAGAAATGCCACATACATTAAACGATCACATTAAATGATCATTATCTTTACAAAATTCGCAACCAAACTAATAATCCGAACAATCTGTTATAAATTCAAATTGACACAAATACTAATGAAAACATGTTTTGAATCGAAACAACCTTTGCTTGTGGGGGGAGGAGGTGGTTGTTGCCTCATATACAATTCGATTCTCTCCATTCTTGCGTTCATCTCTAACTTCTCCCTCTCCATTCTTGTCACAATTTCTTCCTTTTCCGCTTGCATTTCTTCCATTCTGTGCCTTCTTTCTTCATCCCTCTTCTCTAGTTCCTCCAGCTTGAGCTTCATTATTTGATTCTCTTCTAGCAATCGCTCATTGTTTCGCTGTGAACTGTTTCCACTTCGACGATCCTCACGAAAGTGTGTGGGCTGGACGCCTGATCCCATTCCGAACACTACCCCGTGTTTTTGTTGTCCGAACACCCTCTCCGTCAATTCAAAATCCGATATTCCCGGTTCGTTACTAACAACCTCCTCCATCTCAACCTGCACAATTGAAATAAAATACCATTTCTATAATAAAAAAACTAGGCATATTCAATTTACTTACAATTTTCTCTTGCACGTGTTCGTCCGGGACGGGTGTTGGGTTTTCTTTTGTCGGTTTTGGGGTATGGGTCCTCTTGAATACTTCAATTACAGACGGTGCCCGTCCCATTTCAATCGCATGTTGAAATAAATGATTTATATAATTAATAACAATCTTTAGATTAAGTTATTACAAATAATGTACTTACCAACTCGTCTTCAATTTGTGCAAACGGTCTACTTCCCGTTCGATGCGGGAATTTCAGCTTCTTCCTGTTAATAATATTGGTACGACTGTTTTTCTGTATTTGAAATAAAAAATGAAGTTAGATTAATTAATATCAACTTTTATTTGAATTATGAAACCGTACCTTAAATGTTTCTGTGAAGAAATGGTTGCGACACACACAAACTCCCAATCATCTCGATCGTAGTCTGGTGGAGGATTAGCAAGTACTACCACCTCGTCTCCTTTGTGGACGCGGATATATGTCCTGTTCAAATCTCACTGTCATCTATCCCATATCTGATTGGCGTGTCCCAATCCGGTCTTTCGAAAAGACTCAATATCACCATTAGTAGCTTCGAACGGATCCTGAAAAAAATAACATCCAAATGTTAAAAATAATTATTTCATGACGTAATGTATAATCAAGTAATAAGTATTACCTTGATAGCACTCCACAGTGAATCCAATTGATCTGCACTTAAAGCATTCCACTTTAGAAGACGGTGTGAGACGGCTGCGGGGTCCCAGATAATCGACCTCACATATCTAGACCATCGTGTTCTTCCCACGTCTGTACTGCCTGGCCTCCCATCCTTCTCTCTAAACGTAAGAGGAATCCTTGTCCCCGCTACCCTCTTAGACAGCGCAATATTCTTGTTCTTCCCTCGTCTCTTGCAGGCAGAAGATTCTTCAAAATTATCAAAATCATAATTAGATATGTCAATCAATTAAAACACTAACTAATTTGTAAACGAGTTACCTGTCGATGATGGGTCGGGAGTGGAACCATGCTCCTCCTCGTCATCCTCTTCCTCGATAGGCTCCTCGAGACCCTCGTCTTCAGCCTCATCGTCATCTACCATATCAGCAAACGTGCTCTCTATAAACTCTTGGAGCTCCGAAGCCTCAACATCCTCATCTGTTGGGGGAGCAGTAGTTATCGGGACCACAGTAATAGGTGGTTGGTCTCTAGAAGACGATCCTCGGAGCTTTAAGGACTCGAATTGGGCAAGTATGTTTTGGTAGCTTTTATTCAATTTCTTGGGTGTCTTCCTCATACTCTTCCAAGTTGTTTTAGGACCTTCAGACATTCTTAATGCACACCATTAATAAAAATGAGTGAATAATTGAAATAAAGTAGTAATAAGAATGAATATAAAGTAAAAAACATAAATCTACCTAATTAATTAATCTGAACTATATGTTTGTAAACTGCGGTTTTATTTTTGTCACAATCTTCCAACCGGGTCGGGCTGACATATCAGGGGCGTAGAATACTTGTTTCGCTTGACTCGCCAATATATACGGGTCTTGACTTTGGGTTTTCAAAATTCGGTTTACATTTACACTTACGAAGTCATATTTATCCACTTTCACTCCTAGTTCCCCCGAGTGTGTATCAAACCATTTACACTTGAATAAAACAACTCGTTTGTGAGAATAGTATTGTACTTCGATTATATCCGTTAAAACTCCGTAGTAAGACATAGTTTTAGACCCGTTGTACCCCTCAACAACCACCCCACTATTTTGAGTGGTCAAACCTTCGTCGTGTTTTTCTGTACAGAATTTGTATCCGTTTACTTTACACCAAACATACATAGACGAGTACATACTTGGACCTTCTCCTAAGATCTTGAGGTCTCTTGATATGTCGTTAATTTCTGTTAAATGGGCGACCTATATATGTATCCGAAATGAAGTTGTTAAAATGAATAAAAAGAGTTAGGATATATGGTTTATAATTTACTCACTCGATGCTTGAAATATGCGGCAAACGTTTCTCCACTGAACTCGTTGTTATAATCTCTACAAATAGATCGAATATTAAATAACACACTCTTTAATGCTAATTAGTAACAGCAACATCGAATCTTACATGTAAAAAGGTTCTGCTTCGGGACAATTTTTCAAAATATAAGAATGAGTTGTCACTCGATCGATATAATCCAAGTTGTATACTTTTCCGTTAGATAGGTCTTCCAACGATGCAAATATTGAAATGCCCGAGATTTTAGGTTGTGCATTTTCTTGCTCTTGTTCCTCCATATACCTGGCACATAAACTAATACTCTCATTAACAAGATAGCTCTCGCTTATAGAGGCTTCGGGGTGGTTATTATTCCGCAAATATATTTTCATTGTACCCATGTAATGTTCAAACGGATACATCCATCGATACTGAACAGGTCCTCCAAGCAAAGCCTCAAATGACAAGTGAACTGGGAGATGCATCATGATGTTGAAGATTGACGGCGGAAAAATCATTTCAATTTTGGAAAGTGTCAATGTAGTATCCATGTACAATTGTTCGAGGTCCTCTTGAATCAACTCTTTGAAGCACAACAACCGAAAGAAACGAGACAAATTTACTAACGCATCATACACATTATCTAGAAGTAATCCACGAGTTGCTAAAGGAATAAGATATTCCAATAAAATGTGACAATCATGACTCTTTAATCCCGAAATCTTTTTCTCTTCCAAATTTACACAACCGCCGATATTTGAGCAAAAGCTATCAGTCAACTTGAGATCTTTCAAGAAGTTACAAAGACGTTTTTTATTTTCGGATGTCAAAGTGAAAGGCGCTTCTGGATAATGAACAACTCCTTCATCATTTATAGGATGTACCCATGATTTTATGCCTAAGAGTTCTAAGTCTTTACGGGCTTTAGGACCATCCTTAGTCTTCTCTTTCACATTCATTATTGTTCCCAACACGCTATCACAGATATTTTTCTCAATATGCATCACATTCAAATTATGTCTCAATAATAGTGATTTCCAATAAGGCAGACGGAAGAAAATGCTAAGTTTGTTCCAATTGTCTCCCCGCGTTTCATGATATATCTTGGTTCTCTTGCTCAGATCCGCACTAAGAATTATGTCTTCTAGGTCTCATACTTGCTCGTAACTTTCTTGCCCTGTTAACAATCTAGGGGGATCTCTATAATCAGTTCGACCATCAAACGACTCTTTATCCCTACTGTATTTGTGCTTCGGTGGAAGGAAGCGTCTATGACCCAAGTAACATTGTTTGGAACCATGAACCAATCGAAGAGATATTGTGTCGTTGTTACAATAAGGACAAGCGAATTTACCTTTCGTACTTCAGCCTGATAAATTCGCGTAGGCGGGAAAGTCGTTAATGGTCCACAACAACGCCGCTCGCATGTTAAAGTATTGCGAGGTGTGTGCATCAAACGTTTTCACACATGTTTTCCACAGTTCATGTAACTCTTCGATCAATGGCTGGAGAAATATGTCAATTGCATCTCCCGGACTCTTTGGACCCGGAATTAACATAGATAAAATGAAATTGCTAGAATCCATGCAAGTCGTTGGTGACACATTATAAGGAACGAGAATAACCGGCCAAACACTGTATGATTTCTTCCCATTTGCAAATGGTTGAAACCCATCACTTGATAAACACAGTCTTACGTTTCGAGATTCTGAAGCAAAATCTGTATAATTTTCATCAAACGTCTTCCAAGTTAAGGAATCAGCGGGATGTCTCAACGTATCACTATCAACTCTTCCTTCTGTATGTCATCTCATCATTGGAGCCGTTTTTGAGGACATGTATAGTCTTTGCAGTCTTGGTATTAAAGGGAAATATCTCAACACCTTTTTTGGAATGAATTTCCCATTTTTCTTCTCTCGAACTGTCCCACTTATTTGGTCGACTTTCCATCTTGAAAGACCGCAAACTCTGCAAGAATCTTCATTTGTGTCGTCCTTCCAAAATAGCATGCAGTTGTTCTTACATGCGTCTATCTTGTCATATTTAAGCCCGATATCAGTAATGAATTTTTTACTTTCGTAGTATGAGTTTGGTAATTGAGCGTCAATCGGTAATATGTAGTCTTTAAGCAGACGCAGCAACATATCGAACGAAGAATTCGTCCATTGACATACATTTTTATGTGAAGTAGTTTCAGTAGTGCCGATGATTTCGTTATTCGAGCATCTTCATACAATGGCCGTTTGCAATCATCAAGCAATTTATAAAATCTATGCGCATCTTCGACTGGTTCATCGTTGCTCGGGACGTCATTAACGTTGGGGAACATATCGTTTATAAATTCGTGCATATAACGTTCTTCATTGACCTCTTCATTAACTATATTATTCATCTCCTGTCTCGCCTCATTGAATTCCGGCACGGCATCCTCCGACTGATCATCGTCATCATCATCATCATCTAAGTCATCGGCATCTTCATCGACATCGTCATTAACCACTTGAGTAGTACGTCTCTTTTCTCCATGAAAATACCAATACTCATAATGAACATTTATTCCATAAATGATGAGGTGAGTCTTCACTTCGTCTATTTCCATAAAAGGCGTGTTCAAGCATTTCACGCAGGGACATTTCACGGTTTGTCGAGATGTATTCCTAAGAGCATACTCGAGGAATTTGTCAACGACTTCCTCGTAATCTGGATGATCTCGACGTAAGGTCATCCAGCTTTTATCGGGTACTTCCATATTTCTAATAAAATTGAAAACAACCCGCATTATTATTTACTTAAATTTGTCTAAATTAATTAGGCTTACATAATTGTAACATAATCGCTACCTAATCTATCATTATTCAAACGAAATTCAACATAAATCTAACATTTTCTAACTAAAATTCAACCTAAACAAACTATAATAAAACCTAACATAAATCAAACTTAAATCTAACATACATATAATCTAACATTATTTCATTCATACACATTTCAAATCAATCAATTTTAATCCAACATAATTTTATTCATACACATTTCAAACCTAATCTAACCTAAAATAAAATCTAATTCAAAACAAATCTAATTCAACATTATTTCATTCATACACATTTCAAACTTAATCTAACATAATCTAACATAAATTAAACCTAATCTAACATAAATCAAATCAAACATAAATCTAACTTAAATCTAACATGAAAATCTAACATAAATGTAACATTAAACTAACCTAACCATATAATAAACCAACAATAACTAACCTTGTAGAAAAAAAGCGACGAAGAAGAGCGGATGTGGGTAGATCGAACAATAATAAACCCTATTAATCAAACAATAAAGTATTAATCAAAAACTAAGTCCAACAAAATCAACAAATATAAACACATATACCTATTAATCAAACAATAATAAACCAAATCTAACATGAATCCAACAAAATTAAACATAAACATATACCAAATCAATCCAGTAACATGAATCCAACAAAATCAAACATAAACATATACCAAATCAATCCAATAACATTAATCCAACAAAATCAAACATAAACATATACCAAATCAATCCAATAATATAATCAATCTAACAAAATCAAACTAAACTAACATTAATCCAATACATAATCTAAACTAATCTAACAATAATATAAACCTAATCTAACAATAATCCAACATAATCTATCCAAAAACAAAATCCAACAACCAATTTCAACAAAAATAATCCAACAACCAATTTCAACCAAATCCAAAATCAATTCCAAAATCTAATCCAATAACCTAATCTCAAACTTATAACCTAATCTAACAATAATATAAACCTAATCTAACAATAATATAAACCTAATCTAACAATAATCCAACATAAATCAAAGTCATATAACCTAATATAACTTAATCTACCAAATCATCCTAAATATATAACATATAACCTAATCTAACCAAATATAACCAAAATCAACATCAATATACAACCTATAACATAAATCAAAGTCATATAACCTAATATATAACTTAATCTACCAAATCATCCTAAATATATAACATATAACATAATCTAACCAAATATAACCAAAATCAACATCAATATACAACCTATAACATAAATCAAAATCATATAACCTAATATATAACTTAATCTAACCAAATCATTATCAACATATCTATATCAGCTCTAATCAATTCACAGATACAAATAACCAAGAATGAAATCCGATTGTAACTGTAGGAAACTACAATAATATGAAATTAGAATTCAATTGTGTTCATTTCTTCAACTGAATAATGACGTATTTATAAAATAAACCTAACCTAATAAACCTAAACAAAATAAACCTAATATAAAAATCTAATCTTCAATCGGATAGGCGGAGGAGGTGCAGCGGCGGCGGTAGATACTCAACCGGATGGACGGAGGAGGTGCAGCGGAGGCGTCTTCTTCAGGTGGAGCCGGCGTCGTCTTGGAGGCTTCGTCTCGGCGTCGTCGTCGTCTAGGCGGCGTCGTCTTGGCAATTTCAAACGGGGAGGGCGGACGGCTAGGGCAAAAAGAAAACGGGGAGAGAGAGGGGCAGAGCGGAAAAGAAAAAGGGTTTTTTTATTTTAAATAGATCATTTCCGAAAGTTTTATATAAAACTTTCGGTTTTGATAAGGGTCATTTCCGAAAGTTTTATATAAAACTTTCGGTTTTGATAAGGGTCATTTCCGAAAGTTTTATATAAAACTTTCGGTTTTGATAAGGGTCATTTCCAAAAGTTTTATATAAAACTTTCGGTTTTGATAAGGGTCAATTCCGAAAGTTTTATATAAAATTTTCGGTTTTGGTGGTTATTTCCGAAAGTGATATGTTTAACTTTCGGTTTTATAATTTTACAAATGGTTAAATTATTTGGTTTCTCACTTTCTAATAACCTTGAACAACATTAATTTAACATATTTGATATCCTTAAAACATTTGGCAATCCATATGATCAAACATTACACAAATACATAGGATAATCAAACATAAACATTCATATACACTTCTATATATAATCAAACACATTCATAAACATTTTAACATTAAACACAATCTCAATTTTTAAAATAAAACACACACTTGATTATATTACTTAGGATTCTAGATTGGAAAGTAGAAAACCAATTAATTTAACAATTTTGTGAAATGGTAATTCCGAGAGTTATATCATTAACTTTCGGAAATATCTATCAAAACCGAAAATTTAGACAAAACTCTCGGTCTTGACCTTAACCAGTATGTTTTTGGGGAAGGGTAAAACCGAAAGTTATATTATTAACTTTCAGTTTTTATGGTTATTTTCGAAAGTTAATGATATAACTTTCGGAATTAACAATTCAAAATTGTTAAATTAATAGGTTTCTCACCTTCTAATGACCTTGAACAACATTATTTTAACACATTTGATATCCTTAAAATATTTCATAATCCATATGATCAAACATTACACACATTCATAAGATAATCAAACTTAAACATTCATATACACTTCTCTATATAATCAAATACAATCATAAACATTTTAACATTAAACACAATATTATTTTTTAAAATACAACACACAATTGATTATATTAGTTAGGAGTCTATATTAATAGGTTAAAAACAAAATAATTTAACAAATTAGGAAGTGGTAAAACCGAAAGTTATACATATTAACTTTCGGTTTTGATGTGTATTTGCGAAAGTTTTGAATAAACCTATCGGTCCTGACATAAATAGAATGTTTTTGGGAATGGTCAAAATCGAAGGTTTATTTGAAAACCTTCGGTTTAGAACTACACTTAGAATTTTTTTTTATTTTTTGAATAAGGGTCAAAACCGAAGGTTTATTTGAAAACCTTTAGTTTTTACCATTACCCATACTTAGAAATTTTTCCAATTTTTTTAAACAAGGGTCAAAACCAAAGGTTTTCAAATAAACTTTCGGTTTTTACCATTCCCCATTTTTTTAAACGAGGGTCAAAACCGAAGGTTTTCAAATAAACCTTCGGTTTTTACCCTTCCCATACTTAAAAAAATTTAAGATTTTTTTAAATAGGGGTCAAAACCGAAGGTTTTCAAATAAACCTTCGGTTTTACCCTTCCCCATACTTAGAAAATTTTCAGATTTTTTTAAACAGGGGTCAAAACCGAAGGTTTATTTGAAAACCTTCAATTTTACCCTTCCCCATACTTAGAAATTTTTTAGATTTTTTTTAAACAGGGGTCAAAACCGAAGGTTTTCAAATAAACTTTCGGTTTTTACCTTTCCCCATACATAGAAATTTTTTTGATTTTTTTAAACGAGGGTCAAAACCGAAGGTTTATTTGAAAACCTTCGGTTTTACCCTTCCCCATACTTAGAAATTATTTAGATTTTTTTAAACGAGGGTCAAAACCGAAGGTTTATTTGAAAACCTTCGGTTTTACCCTTCCCCATACTTAGAAATTATTTAGATTTTTTTAAACGAGGGTCAAAATCGAAGATTTTCAAATAAACCTTCGGTTTTTACCCTTCCCCATACTTAGAAATTATTTAGATTTTTTTAAGCAGGGGTCAAAACCGAAGGTTTATTTGAAAACCTTCGGTTTTTACCCTTCCAAATACTTAGAAATTATTTAGATTTTTTTAAGCAGTGGTCAAAACCGAAGGTTTATTTGAAAACCTTCGGTTTTTACCCTTCCCCATACTTAGAAATTATTTAAATTTTTTTAAGCAGGGGTCAAAACCGAAGGTTTATTTGAAAACTTTCGGTTTTTACTCTTAGAAATTTTTTAGATTTTTTTAAACGAGAGTCAAAACCGAAGGTTTTCAAATAAACCTTCGGTTTTGGCCATGCTGTTTTTTTTTTAAAAAAGGTGAAAAGTAAACAAAAATAAAATAATTCATTAACAACATATTAAAACCAAACCAAACATAATAATAATAATTCATGAATATTAAAATAAAACACATAAAAATATTGTCATCGTTCGTACGGAAAAACTAATAAACACATAATTAATCAAGAAATTATTAGATGGGGTGGGAGGAGGGGGTGGTTGATTTAGTCGACTCCTCAACAATACAAGTTCCTGTTCGAGATTCTCTAATCTTTGGGCCATTTCAGCCCTGTCCGCTTTAATTTCACTCAGCAATCGGCCTCTTTCCGCATCCCTCAATCGGATTTGCTCCATTTCCAGCGTCATCTGTCTAACCTCTTCCTCACGTGCCGCAATTTCTGCTTGTGCTAGCAAATTCTGGTAACACGGAGACAGTTTCTCCGGTGTACGCCGAAGACTATTCCATGAATCACCCATCCTAAATGCATTTCAGATATACGTATATATATATATTAATCAAACAAAATAACCGTAACCTAAATCTAATCTATATAACTTCAAACAAACAAAATAACAAAACTAACATATATTTAACAAACTAACCTAAATATAATCTAAAGAATAACGTATAGACAAATCTAAATCAATGAAACAAACAAATAATTTAAACTAGCCTAAATCTAGATAATATATATAAACTTAAGAAATCTAAATCTAATAATAAACAAAACAAAAAAACCAAATGAAACAAACCTGAACGCGAGAAGGGAAGAACCGGCGTGGAGAAGGCGGCTGCGGCGCGGGAGAGAGAGAAAGGGAGGGTGGAATGAAAAAGAGAAGGGTTAGGGTTTGTATTTATAGAGGTAGATGCCGAAGGTTTTCATATAACTTTCGGTTTTCATAGCCAAAACTGAAGGTTTTACAAAAACCTTCGGAAAAGAGAATTTCAAAAAAGGTAAAACCGAAGGTTCTTTTAATAACCTTCGCAATTAAAAATCCCCGGGATTTCAAAACCGATGGTTTTTGTAAAAACCTTCGCAATTGACCCACATCCAACACTTAGAATTTTTTTTGGTTTTTTTGGAAGGTAAAAACCGAAAGTTCTTTGTAGAACTTTCGGTAATAATTAGTAAACTCGAACGTTTTACACACCTCTCGGAATCTATTTTTAATACCGAAGGATTCGTTCCACTCGGGAGTATTTAGGAGAGTTTTATAAAACCTTCGGAAAGAACCGTCGGTAAAGGTCAATTTTTTACTAGTGAGACTAGAGTTGCATTCAAGAATGTTCCTCACTCGCGTAAACCAGGTATACTTGATTTAGTATATTCCGATGTGTGTGGTCCTATGAAAACAAGGACACATGGTGGTGCCTTATATTTTGTGACTTTTATTGACGATCATTCAAGAAAGAATTGGGTATATACTTTAAAGTCTAAAGATCAAGTGTTAGATGTTTTCAAACAGTTTCATGCTCTTATGGAAAGACAGACAGGCACAAAACTTAAGTGTGTTCGGACTGATAATGGTGGTAAGTATTGTGGTCCTTTTGATGAGTATTGTAGGAAACAAGGAATACGACATCAAAAAACACCTCCGAAGACACCTCAACTAAATGGTTTAGCTAAGAGGATGAACCAAACACTAGTTGAAAGAGTGAGATGTTTGCTTTCGAAATCACATCTTCCAAAATCCTTCTGGGGTGAGGCTTTGAATACAGTGGTACATGTTTTGAATCTCAAGCCAAGCGTTCCTTTGGATTTTGAGGTGCCAAACAAGATATGGTCGGGAAAGGAAGTTTCTTATGAACATCTACGCGTATTTGGGTGCAAGGCTTTTGTTCATGTTCCGAAAGATGAACGATCTAAGCTTGACGTAAAGACGAGACAATGTGTATTCACCGGTTATGGGCTGGATGAGTTTGGTTTCAGATTCTATGATCCAATTCAGAAAAAGCTCATTAGAAGTCGAGATGTTGTGTTTATCGAAAATCAGAACATAACAGATATTGATAAAATAGAAATAGTTGAGAAGAATTTTGTTGATTCTATTGAGATAGATCTAGTTCCTACACATGCAGCGCATCCTAATCATGGGGGAGATGTGTCAAATGATAGTAATGGCATTGCTAATGATGAAATTCCACTGACCAGTAATCCAGCTGAAAATATTGATGAAGAAGTTTAAGATGAACCAGTTGAACCTTC
This sequence comes from Impatiens glandulifera, assembly GCF_907164915.1. NCBI lineage: Eukaryota > Viridiplantae > Streptophyta > Magnoliopsida > Ericales > Balsaminaceae > Impatiens > Impatiens glandulifera. The sequence continues at coordinate 25,481,618 of NC_061865.1, forward strand.
TTTGAGAAGATTTGTTAGAGAGCGTCGTCCATCAACGATGTACCCTTTAGGTGAGTATGTGATGCTCACAGATGCAGCGTCGTCCATCAACTTGATGTGAAAACTGCATTTCTTCATGGTGATTTGGAAGAAGAAATTTATATGGAGCAGCCAGAGGGATTCAAAATCAAGGGAAAGGAGTATCTCGTGTGCAAATTGAAAAAGAGTTTGTATGGTCTCAAACAAGCTCCAAGGCAATGGTACAAGAAGTTTGATTCTTTTATGATGAGTCATGGGTTTAACAAGACATCGTCAGATCACTGCGGATTTGTTAAAAGATACTCGAAAGATGACTTCATTATTCTTCTTTTATATGTTGCGACATGTTGATCATTGGTCATGATACTTGCAAGATTGATATACCGAAGAAAGAGTTGAGCAAATCTTTTGCAATGAAAGATTTGGGACCGACGAAGAAGATACTCGGCATGAATATTTCTCGTGATAGAAAAATCGGGAAACTTTGGTTATCTCAAAAAGACTACATCGAGAAAGTTGTTGAAAGAGTCAACATGAGTAAGGCCAAGACAGTTTGTTCTCCACTTGCAGGTCATTTCAAGCTCACTTCTGAGCAATGTCCTAAGAGTGAGAAGGAGGAAGAAGAAATGAGTAGAGTTCCTTATTCGTCTGTTGTCGGCAGTTTGATGTATGCCATTATTTGCACTCGGCCTGATATTGCTTATTATGTTGGAGTAGTTAGTCGGTTTCTCTCAAATCCTAGTAAAGAGCACTTGGAAGCTGTGAAGTGGATATTAAGATATCTGAGAGGTACTTCCAGAATGTGTTTGTGTTTTGGCGGTAGTGATCCTATACTAGTTGGGTATACAAATTCAGATATGGAAAGTGATGTTGATTCCAGGAAGTCTATTTCAGGATTTCTGATGACTTTTGCAGGAGGAGTTGTTTCATGACAATCAAAGCTACAAAAATGTGTTGCGTTGTCCACCACAGAAGCTGAGTACATTGCAATCACTGAGGGTTGTAAAGAAGCTTTGTGGATGAAGAAATTTCTCAAAGAATTGGGTTATAGCCAAGAGAAATTTGTTGTTTTTAGAGATAGCCAGAGCGCTATCCACCTCTCCAAGAACTCGTCATTTCATTCTAGATCAATGCATATTGATGTGAGATACCACTGGATTCGAGACATGCTTGAAACAAAGCAATTGCACTTAGAAAAAGTGCACACCAGTAAGAATGGATCAGACATGTTGACGAAGACTTTGTCGGGAGAAAAGCTTAAAGCTTGTCGGCGAAGAGCGGGCCTGTTGGAGCCCACCATATGAACCGGAGGGGGAGTTTGTTGGGGTGTCCGGCCCATTGGGCTTGGACTACTAATATATATTATATTATTATATATTATAATGATATATTATATATTATATTATAATGATATATTTTATATTATCATATATTATTTTATATTATTATATAGTATTCTATACTATATAATAGACATCAAGGTTTCCAGTCACAATACACAAGTTTGAGGGAAACACGATAGAGAACAAGACGAAGGCAGGCGTTAGGAAGAAAAAGAGTTTTTTCTTCAACTACTTTCACTTATCTTTCTAGATAGTTCTTACAGGTTTAGGTAATCTTTCTGATTGTAAACTTTATTTTGTAAGAACTTTGTATTGCCCATTATAAACGATATTATAGTGTATGGTTTAAGCGGCCTAAGGGTCCCGTGGTTTTTTACTCTTATTTAAGGGTTTTCCACGCTAAAGCTCGTGTCTCCTTTTTATTTCTTTTCATTGTCTGATTGGTTGAAAGAAGATTGATAGCTTATAAACAGGGTACTAAAACTAAAAAGGAATTTGTTCCGCATTAGGTTCTTTTTATCAAGATCTTCAACTAACGAATGATCGGCCAACGGAGGAAAAGCAAAACAATGTCGATTTACCGATTTGAAGAAGATATCTAAGAGTTGGAAAGCGCCGATGAGAGGAACGGTCGAGAGGAAGAGAGAGGAATAACAAAGAGGCGGTCGCAGACTAGGGCAAAATAGAAAACTTTTATCGATGGCGTTGTCGGGTGCTCTCGGTGATAATATTAAATGAATATCATCGAGAGTTATATATAATTGCTCTCGGTAATAATCATAACCATTTTCTCTCGGTGATATTAATATTACCGAAAGCATTTTTTCGCTCTCGACGATAATTCTAAGTAATTGTGCATATTTTCCTAGTGTTCATTTCGAGTCAAATGCTTCACTAGAAGATAACCGGGATAGAGATTCATCGGCTTAATTAATTCAACGAGCTCATTTATTTTGTATGAGTAAAAATTTATTTTTGAATTTATTAATATAAATTAACTTTATTTTTGTAAAATTATATAATTTAGAAACTCATAATATGGTAAACATTTAATATCATAATTTTTTTAAAGTTGTATAAATCTAATTAGTTAAGCTCAAAATTGTAAATTTAACCATGTTAAATTTTTTTAAATCGTAAATTTGAAGTGTGGAGTTAAAATGTTAGCTTATCCTAAGTATGACCAGCACTAAAATCTTTATAAATGATGTTTCTTGAATATGAAATCAATGAGAATAAAATTTGCAAATTCATATTTGTTTTATTTTTTGAACATATACATATTTATTCTCATTTCCATTTACCTTTTACTGAATAATCTAATTTTAATTTAATTTATTACAATGATTCGGGCTGCAAAGAGGATCGAGACCGAGGATGGAAGGATTGCTTGCGGTAAGTGACTGAGTGGTTAAACATCAAACTAATTATAATTATTATATATTTAATGAGTAGTTAATCCAATCTTTATCATGATAATTAATAATAATGCTTAATTTCATCTGCAGGTAATATTGTGCTGATTGATTGAAGATATCATCTAGGGTTTATGCTTTCAAGTTTCAACCTAAACAATTTCAGACTTTTTTGGCCTTCTTTCTTTGGGTATTGCTAAATAATGAAGTATTAAATGCATTTAAGACAAATATATGTGATTTTTTTTGTCACATTTATAGTTGAGTAGTTCATATGATTGTTTTGTGAGGACTACAAAATATTTTAATTGGAGTTGTAGAACAACCAAGATGATTTGATAGACCAAAACATTGAAATGCAAACGTCTAATAATTATGATTTAAGGTTATTGATAAGAGTTGTTTAAAAAAATAAATATTTCAAATTTTCTCAAATGAAACTGAGGACCATTGAGTAATTCTTAATTCTCGTTGGAATAGTTACTTTTCGTGTTCTAGATCATATAATATAGAAAGAAAGAAAAGTATATTACTTCTTGTATTCACAAAAAGGTAAACTTACTTTTATTAGAACAACTAAATAAGTACACAATTATTATTCTAATAAAAACTCATTGACAAAATCACAATCCAATTTCTACTAAAAAAATACAATAAATTTAATTCAATTCTTACTTAAAAAATATAATAAATTAAAATTAAGAACAGTCTGATAATGATAACGCGTTAACTCCTTAGGATCAACTTATTTATGTATTAAATATAGAAGAGTGATAAGGGAAGGGAATGATGTGTCACTAAATCCTGGTTGGAAAATGATAAAAGGTGAAGAAAGAGAGAAGAGAGAGAAATTGTGTTATTTTTTTTTGGCTAATTAAATTGTGCCATATCATTCTCTCTCTCATTCCCTCTCTCAAATTCTCTCTCCCAATTATTTCTCTTAAATATATTAAATAAAAATCAGGAGAGGTCTCAAGTTCAACTATGCTCCTAAATTTATGTTTATTTTTTACATATATATTTATAATAATTTTTGATAAAAATCTCATTTTGAATGCAAGTTAATTCAAATATACTAGTTCAATATATAATTTTTAATATGTTTAACAAGTATTTTCTCTTAATATGACTGGTTACATTATATATAGTATTTTATTTTAATAAATCATATAACAAAAGAAAAAAATTGTAACTCAGTTTCATTCTCTAGAAATATAAAATGACATTTTTTACATCTGAGGACACTTCATTTCTCTTAGTCTCCTTCTAGATAAGAAAGATTAAAATGTTTGATTTTTTTTCTAACAAAGTGGATTACACTAATCTTGAGTTGCCTAAGGAAATGGAAAACAATCAGAAATGGGTCTTAAGGTGGCACTAAATTCAGTTTTCAAACACGATTTCATCTATCAATACGATAATATCTATAGACATTACAATCAATTGCAGTTAAAGGTTGTTGTAGGGTTCGAGAATCTGGAATTCATGCTGGGAAATAGTTTTCAGTAACGTCGAATAGACTGGTAGAATATTGAATGTAGAGAAAGTTGAGACCAATCACGATCCCAAACCCCATAGCCGACGATAAGGTTATCACATAAACCACTTCAACATTAAGCTAAAACAAGATTTAAGAAGAAGAAACATCAAAATAATTTCCCATTTTGCATAAAAAAAATGATAACTTACCACATAATACAAGTACAGAAGAATTATAGCCACAAATCCCCACTCAAGAATTGTGTATTTCCATATATACTCCTTGATAGCTGCTGGCAATTTAGAACATGTTATGAACTTATGACTTTAGATTTCCATAAAAAAAAGAAGTTAATGGTTTCATCCATACCTAGAGAAACTGCAAGAATTGATGCTAAAAGGCCCAATACAACAGAGAATGGTGCGGCTACAATGATCACTTTCGCTTGCATGTCATGAATCTACAAGAAAATGAAAACCGAAAGTAATGGATAATATATATATATATATCTAAAACAAGGAAATGTCCTACCTAAGATATGAATTTCCATACCATTAGCAGCTCGAGGAAGAAGAAATACCACATCGTACTGGATATGAAAATTAACATAAATTCCTGCCAGGCACTGCATATATAAGGACCAAGAAGTTCAATAAAAATTACTTAACAAACCAGAATGAAGAAAACAGGGCCACAAAACCAAACTAAAATATACAGGCCATGCCATATGTTGGCTATAGAGTTAATCAATACAACCAAAATTAACAAAGAAAATGCCAAAGTACTCAAAAATGGCCTCCAAATTCTAGGGCAAGGTCTCAACTGAGATCAACTTGAAGTTGGATTTCCTTGTGGGTGCATCACAATGCTAAGGAGACTAATTCCCTTCTCTTAGAGATGGGTTTGGACTAAAAATGTCAAACTAAGTCATGTTAGACATTATCTCATCCAAATATAGCTACAGCTCTAATTTGAAAAAAGTGTTTTCAAATGGTAAGATGCAAGTCTCTCTCAGTGTCTCAGTGTTAGATTTAGCAATCTTTGCTTTCTTTTTGTCTTTTTCCATCTATATCTCAATTTAGTCCTAAAAATTTGCTCTTCTGGCTAAAAAAAAACAAAATTCCTTTAGCTTACAACAGAGCAAACTGATTCCTATAATATAACTTTAAAGATTTTCAGCCACTGGAATCATAAATCTATCAACATATACCTCATCTTTCTTGAATACAAGTATTGTTGATTAGTCTCGTGTGCATTATTTCTTCGATTATGAATAGGTTGTTGAAGCAAATTCATTGTTAAGTTAGAAACCTCTTTACCACAAACATCACACATCCTGTTTCCCTTCATGTTAAACCACTTAACTAAACATTCTTCATGTACAAGTCTAAGAGCACCTTTACAGCTGCATCCCATCCTTAATGTATTTCCTTCTTCACAAACACCAAAGCATATTCTACACACTGATTCTTCCTCTTTCGAAATCTCTTCACCTACTTTTTCATCTTCTTTAATTTGAATTGGGTTTATATGATTTGGGTTTCCACATAAAGAATGACTAGCAGAAGACACAGATCTAACTTTGAGAAGATCTTGGCAAATAAGATAGGAAGAACTCGAATCTAAGACTTGATTTGATGTCATCTGCAAAACAAAGATGGGACTGGCTTTTAAATTCTGCTAAAACTAAGACAGATGAAAACACAAAAAAGAGACCTGGTTTGCGGTTGGATCCACAGGAATACACCTGAAAGGACTTTCTTGAGGTTTCATTAGGTCTGAGTTCAGTAGTAGAGATATGGGTTTTCTCACATCCAGATAGCAGAAACTTTCTCCAAAGGATTACTGATTTTTGGTAATGTAATTACCTATATTTAGTGTATGGGTATTGGGTTGAATTAGTAATCCTACTTTTACTCAGAAAATCATGATTAAAATGATTACTTTGGCTTGTTCTTTCACTAATCCAAAGTATATGTTAAAGAAGAAATTGTTAAGACAAATTTAAATTTAGTGCCTGTTTGAATTAACTTTTATAAAACAAATTTAGTGGTCAAAAGTCTTTACTAATAAAATTAAGATATACATGATGAAGCAAAAGTGCCTATTTTTATTGTCTTCATCAATTTATATAACTATTTATTCCCATAAAAGAATTTACATGTTAATATATGTTATTATTAGTTAGAAAATTAATCATTAATGATATTAATAAACGATATTATTACTTTAACGTATAGGTTGAATCGATACACAAATAATAAAGAGATATACCTATATTAATAGATATCTATCTATTTGAATAAAGATAAAGATAAAAATAAAAATAAAGATAAAGATCTATATTTTAATTCATTATTTTTTTTTAGGGAAGATTAAGGGCTTGTTCAGATTGGGGTTTTTTTAAAAACCTATAGGGAGAAAATAATAATGATTGGTGATAATTTTGAGAAAGTGATGATTATTTTTTGTAAAATGACTTAAAAGGTATTGATATATATAAATAAAATAAAAAATAATAATTTAAAATAGAGGGTATTTTAGTATTTTGGTTAATAAAATGAGTGATATGATTGTTGAGAAGTAATTGATTGGAAAACTGATTTTGTTTGAGTTTTTCAAATAACCGAAAGAGAACAAGGCTTAAAAGGTGGGAGAGATGATTCAAGAATTAGATTATTAAAGTTACCGTATTCTTAGTATAGGATTTAGAGATATATAATAATTTAATGTCAAATTTAACCGAATTATTACTCACCTTAAATCAATAGTCTAACACCCTGCCTCACTTAATTAATTGATTTTGCTTATTATATAATTATATAATTTATCAATTGAACAAATGACCTTACAATACTTGAATTCTGAATGTTTAATGAATAGACACATGTCCAATTGAGTTAACAAATACAATATTTTCTTAGGATATTAGAAAAAAGTAGTGAAAATAGTAGTAATTTATTTATGTATAATTTTTATATTTGAATGTTACAGTTTGGCCTTTCATTTTTTTTAATTCTAATAGTTTTTATTATGAGAAAAAAAAAGTATTCTTTAACATTATGTTTCATATGATCATCTTTTCTTATATGATTTTTTAAAATGTCAACATTTTTATTAAAACAACACAAAATATGTTCAAATGTTACTAAGGAAATAAACAAAGAAAAAAATAAAAACAACAATATAAGAATTTTAAATGCCAATAAAATCGAAAAATTATCATTTCGTACTGATCTCATTTTTTTATTTAAACAAACGTGTGTAATATGAATCTTTTGAGACAATCATACACATAACTTTTCTCTTCAAAAATTTTTACATTTCTTTCTTTTCATAACGCTCACCACATTATGAGCAAAATTGGTTTTCAGTCGTCCGCAATATTGTTGTTAGAGTTATAGTTAATCCATTTGACCAAAACGTAATCAATATTTGTTGAAGAAAAATATGATCAATGAATTCTTCACTTTCAAACAAATTTTGAATTTGCTAGTCAAATATAATCAATGTTTTTTTAGTATGTTCGATGTTAAGACTCTTCCGTTAATAGCGTTTCTAGCAAAGAACAAGATTTTTTATGGAATTTTTGTTTTCCCCGAAAACTGGGATGTAGTCCTTGAGAGGGACGCATGATAAATGTAGCTAGTCTTAAAATCAAAAAAGCATGTCAGATAAAACTTGTTGTCCATCTCTAACTGAATCAAAACATGGGAGAGGAATGCATGATAAATGTAGCTAGTTTTAAAATCAAGAGAGCATGTCAGATAAAACTTGTTGTCGATCTCTAGGTGAATTGAAACATGGGAGAGGAACGCATGATAAATACAGCTTGTCTTAAAATCAAGAGAGCATTTCAGATAAAACTTGTTGTCGATCTCTAGGTGAATCGAAACATGGGTAAGAATATTCACGAGTAGAATCTATCTTCTCTCTTTTCGTAAGAAAAATTCCTCGAACAATTTGATTAGATATAAGACGGAAAAGAGTATCACTATAGTCTCATTATTAGTAGAGTTTTGTTATATGGATTTTTATATATGAATAGTCAAATAATGATACATTACATCATGTTAATAAAAAAGGATGACAAGAAGGTTATTTATTCATTTCAGTAATCTATATATATATAATAACTCATCAATATAGTTCAGTGGTAAAAGTCATCTTAAAAATAGTAAAACAATTACGGGTTCGATTTCAACAAGAAACATTTTGAGTTGAAGCGATGAGTCATGGTTGTGGGGTGTCATTCTAGTTCTCCTTAATTAAAAAAATAATTTATATATATAATGGTGCTTAAACAAAATTTTCTCTGTTTACTAGGTCGAGAGATGTGTTTAATTTAGATATATATGTGAGAATAAATAAATATTTGGGTCAGGTTGCGGGTTAATTCATCCATAAACTTGGAGCGATTCATTCTAAAATAAGTTTAAAAATGATATATACAAGTCTTGAACTTGCAACATATACCTTATAAGTGTAAGATTATAAGGGACTAAACTATATAACTGTCAATTTTCCAATTCAACCAAATATTCTTATATACATATGCAAATTTTTTTTATTAATTCTTATAAGTTTTGTTAATTTAATTATTAGATAATGAAATTTTTGAATGTAAATTTAGTGGGTTTTTTTTAATTAATAGTCATATAAATTATATATTATTACATAAAATTATAAATATAAATAATAATAATATTAAATGGTCTAGTGATTAAAATGTACATAGTATATTACAAAAAGACCAATGTTTGATCCACTAGACGCAACTTTTAAACTATTATAAAATTTCTTAGGAAGAAATAATTCTGGTTAAATTTTGAATAACAATGTTGGTTTGCAGAAATGAGGGTAAAAATGATGAGATGGTTGGGTACAAGAATGCTCACGAGATGAGAGATCGATTGTGATTAGTGGTTAGTTTGTCGAGAAATAAGATATCGGTAACATTGAGATTGGTGGTTGATTTGTTGAGGGATAAGAGACTGGTAACAAATGAGATATTAGTGGTTAAAAATATATAAATTAGATATTTAATTGACCAAAGTTTGAGGTCACAAGGTTAAAGGTTAAAGATTGATTGTGATTGGTGATTAGTTTACCGAGAAATAAGCGACATGTGATTGGTATGTGGTTTGTCGAGGGATATGAAGTCGATAACAAAAGATTGTGAGGTCATTGTTGGGTATTGGTTGGCCCAACATTGTGGCCCAATCTCTAGTAACCCACTTACTAGACTTGACCTAATAATATAAATAGATATTACTCTCTCGGTGAGAGGTAAAGAGAAAAAGTTCATTTGTGGTGTTTGGATGCTAGTGAAAGGGTTGTCGCCTTTGGTGTGATAGTGGTGCAACGGAATCGATAAACAAGAGTAACTGAGCCAAACTCCAATCACATTCACACCCAACAGTGGTATTAGAGCTAGGGTTTAGGGTTTGTAATTAGAGTTTGAGATTGGGTTGAGGATATGAGTTATATTCACCAATAAGCGCACATTTGTTCTTCTTGGGCACCACTTTTTTGTTCTCTCTTTCCTTTCTCTTTTGTTGGCTGATTTTATCATTGGGTTTTAGTGGGAGACTCTCTATGAAGGAACCCAACCCATCCTGTTTAGAGAGAGAGGCCGTTTGTCGGCTGAAACCTGCTCCGATCTCATCGGCTTCCCGATCTGATTGTTTGCTCCGACGAAATCTATCTCTCTAGGTTTCTTATGTCTTATGTTTCTTCTTTCACCATGCTGCTTTTATTTTCTGCTTCTACTGCTACTGGAGAAAGAAAAAAGTCGTCGCCGCCTCTTGAGAAGAAGTTGTTGTCTTGTTCAACCGTTGTCGGTGTCGCGTTTGTCGCAACCGTTGAGAATCAAAGTCGCCGTTGTGCCGCTGCTGAGAAGACGAAGCAGCAAATCCTAGAGCAGGGTGGGTAAGTTGAAACTTTATTTGAGTTTCGCGAGGTATCATAGCTTGAACCCTCCTATTATTTTCTTCCATATTTATTGTTGATTACTTAATTTGTTTGATAGCATGTTTGGTGTTAATCAATATGGTATGATTTCGATTGACCGAAAAACTGATTTCAGCATTTGGAAACAAAATGAAATGTGTTTTAATTCAGAAAAAATGTGTTAAAGATGTTAGTCAGGTTTATGCTGTTACTGATACCATTGAGAATAAAAGTGAAATGGATGAAAATGCTTGTGCCTCTATATACTTGAACTTATCTAATTCTGTGATGAGAAAATTTGGTAATTTAGAGTGTGCAAAAACTTTGTGGGATAAATTGTCTGAACTTTATACTGAAACTTCTCTACATAATAAAATGTTCTTACTTGAAAAAAAAATCAAATTTAGATTAGATATATCCAAGGACATTGAAGATAATCTAGATATTTTCCTAAACTTATTTCTGATATTAAGTTGTGTGGTGATAAGTACATTGATGAGTATTCCCCCATTGTCTTGTTGAATGTTATTCATGATTCTTTTAATGATGTGAAGTTTGCCATTAAGTATGGTAGAGACAATGTCACTCTTGATATTGTTGTAAATGGTTTTAAGAGTAAGAAGTTAGATTTGAGACACTTTGAGAGGAGTAAACAGTCTGGTGGTGAAGTCATGCATGTGAGGGGTAGATCTCAAGGTAGATCGAGTGCCCAAAAGAATGTCAGTAATGAGAGTTCTGGTAAGAAATCTCATCCTGTTAGTAAAAGTATATCTAAGTCTAGGTATAGTGCTAGAAAGTGTTATAATTGTCATAAGTCTGGTCATTTTATCAAGGACTGTCCTAAGCCTATGAGAAATCAACATGTTGAAAATGCTAATGTGGTTGTTAGTAAGGGCAATCTAGGTGATATTTTTATGATTAATAATCTATGCGGTTATGCTTGTCTGAACTCTATGTTATTTGATTCTTTGTGTAAATCTGATTGGCTAGTTGACTATGTTTGTACTTTCCATGTGACTCCATTTAGAGATTTTTTTTTCTAACTATAAAGAGATTGAACATGGTTTTGTGTCTATGGAAAATTTGAAAAATTGTAATGTGTTAGGAATAGGTGATGTATGCTTATGGTTCTCTTGTGGTTCTGTGTTTACTTTGAAGAATGTGAGGCATGTTCCTGATTTGCGTTATAATTTGTTTTCTTGTGCATCTCTTGAGAATGATGGTTTGGAGGGAAAGTGGGGGAAATGTGTTATGAAAATTTTATGTGAGTCTCTTGTTATCTTTACTGCTAAAAAGATGAATAATATGTATGTGTGTCATGTTGAGACTGTTTGTGACTCTGTGAACTCTGTGATTGGTGATAAATATGTTCTTTGGCATAATAGATTAGGTCACATGAGTAACAAAGGTCTAGAGATTTTTCATAAAGGTGGTCACTTTAGTAGTGATAAATTGTCCCCCATCCCCTTTTGTGAATCATATGTGCTAGGAAAACAGTATAAGGTGAATTTTCCCATCTCCTCCTACCCAAACGTGTCTAAGTGTACTAGTATCCTTGAATATTTGAATGCTGATGTGTGGGGTCCCTCTAATGTTTCTACATATGGGGAGAACAAATATTTTATGTCCATCATTGATGATTATTCTAGGAAAGTTTGGGTGTTACTTTTGAAACATAAGTCTAATGTTTTTGAAAAGTCTAAGTAGTGGAAGATTTTGATTGAGAATCAAACAAGTAAGAGAATCAAAACTCTTATGACAGATAATGGTCTTGAGTTCTGTAATAAATAGATGAATGATTTATGTGTTACATGAGTATTAAAAGGCATAGGTATGTGTCGTACACACCATAATAGAATGGTGTTGTTGAGACTAGAGAGGGTGAGAGTTATGTTAGCGTCATCTGGGTTGTCTAAGAAGTTTTGGGGGATGCTTTGCACACTTATGCTTATTTAATAAATAGGTCCCCTAGTGTTCCCTTAGGAGAGAAATGTCCTGAATTTGTGTTTTTAGGTAAATATCTTTATTTGAACAACTTGAAAGTTTTTGGCTGTGTTGGCTATATACATCAAAAGGTTGTCAAGTTGGAGCCTAGGTCCAAAAAATGTGTGTTCTTAGGCTACCCTAAAGGGGTAAAAGGTTATAGGCTTTAGGATAAGAATGAACCTGGGTTTAGGATTATGATAAGTAGAGATGTTGAATTTAATGAGAATGATTTTCTTTGCTTGCATATGCCCCCCACTCCTGTTAATGATGCTCCTAATAAGGTGGAGTATGTGCATGTAGTTTTTGATCAACCTATTGAACATGATGGGAATGTTCCCAATGAGGTGGAGCATGATATTGATTATTTGCATGATTCAAATGTGTTGTCTGATTCACATGATTTGCTTAATAATTTGCATGATTCAAATGTGTTGTCTGATTCACATGATTTGTCTATTGATTTGCATGACTATCAACTTGCTAGGGATAGAAGTAGAAGAATTGTTAGAATGTCTGCTAGATTTAGGGATGATAATTTGAATAATTGCAATATGTCTGAATTTGCTTTTAACATGTTTGAATCTCTAGACTATAATGAGCCTAGCTCTTACAAAGAAGCTTTGAGGTCTAAGTATTCTACTTAATGGATTGTTCCTATGAATAATGAGATGAATTCCTTGAGAATCAATGATACTTGGAAACTTGTTACTAAACATTCTAATTTCTCCTTAATGGATTACAAGTGGTTGTATAAGGTGAATCAAGAGTCTGAAAAAGTTATGTTCAAGGCTAAGTTAGTAGCCAAGGAATTTACTCAAAAAAGAGGGAATATATTATGCTGAAATTTTTGCTCATGTTGTCAAATTCACTACTGTTAGAATCATGCTTGCTTTAGTTGCTCACTTTGATTGGAAATTGAAGCAAATAGATGTTACTACTACTTTCTTACATGGTGAACTTGATAAGAATATTTATATGCATCAACCTGAGAGGTTTGTTAACCCCAAGTTGCCTGATCATGTTTGTTTGTTAAAAAATGCCTTCTATGGTTTAAAACAATCTCTTAGGCAATGAAATATCAAGTTTGACAAATGCATGCAATCTTTGATGTTTAAAAGAAGTTGTTTTGATCATTATTTTTACTTCAAGAATATAGACTTTGTGCATGTATTTCTTGTGTTGTATGTGGATGACATGTTGATTGTGAGCCCATGTCTGAAGTCTGTTGTGAATGTGCAAAAATCGCTTTGTGAAAATTTTGACATGAAAGACTTAGGTGATACTAAGAAGATTTTGGGCAGGAATATCATTAGAGATAAAACAAAAATTTTCTCTTGTGTTGAATCAAGGTTCATATGTTACTAAAATTTTGAGTAAATTTTCTATGTCTGATGCTAAATTTGTGAATGTGCATCTTGCTTCCCATTTTGTGTTAAGTAAGGATCGGTCTCCTATGATTGAAACTGGAATATCTGAAATGAAGAATGTGTCTTATTCCAATGCTATAGGGCTGTTATGTATCTCATGATTAGCACTAGGCCTAATATTGCATATGCAGTTAGTTTCTTGAGTAGATTTATGTCTAACCCTGGTATGCCTCATTAGAATGCTTTGAAATGGCTTTTGAGATATCTAAAAATTGTTGTTGATGTTGTCTTGACTTTCTCTAAGTGTTCTGTAGGTACTAAGTTGGTTGGTTATGTGGATTCCAATTATGCTAATGATAGGGATAATAGAAAGTCTACTACTTCCTATGTGTTTACTTTGTGTGGTTCTTGCATAAGTTGGAAGTCTCAACTTCAACCCATTGTTTCTTTATCTACTACAGAGTCTGAGTATGTATTTTCCACTGAAGCTTTTAATGAAGCAATTGTCTAAAATTGGTTTTCTTGACAAAAATATGGTAGTGTTTTCTGATAATCAATCTGCTATTTAACTATTTAAAATCTATTTTTTCATAATAGAACTAAACACATTGATGTTAGGTTTCATTAGATTCGCGATATTGTTGAAAAGGGTATTGTAAAGTTAGAGAAAATTCCTTCATAATTTAATCCTACTGTTAGATAAAATTAGATCGGTTCACAGAACTTAACACATAAACCTTCCATGCAGGAACAAGGAACCGGACCGGACAAACAAATGGACCAGTCAAGCTATTAAACCGACCAGGAACATTCGGAACATGACCGCACAAGAAAAGGATCGGCCAGAGCTAAAAACCGGAAACACCAGACAGCCGATCAGCCACAAGGCAAAGGAATAACCGGAAGCTGTCCGGTTAAACCAACCACACCGGAAGCCATCCGGTTAAGTCGAATGACCGACCAAGTACAAGAAGATACTTCGGGTATCTGTTGAGAATGATACCAAAGGAACAGACTGAACATTGCCATATTCATACAAGTCTGAGGACAGTCTGCAGGCTGTAGAAAACCGTCCTACAGGATCTTTCTACTTCGGTACAAATCAGAAAGGAAATCTTCCAAGTACAGACAACTGTCTAACAGACAGTCACCATATTGAGTAAAAGACAAACCTGCTAGGTTTGTCTTACACAACGGAAGAACAGACTGCCAAGTCTGTGAGATTGACCGCCAGGTCTGAACAATTGACCGCCAAGTCTGAATCACTGAACCTCTGCTCAGCCAATCAGATTCAAGGAAGTGAAATATGATCGTTGGCATATTTCACCTATAAAAGGAGCAGCTGAAGAGGAGTAAATGCGGGGACACAAGCGATATAGCGAGCATTTAATTTACAAGTGAAAACAGTGTGTTCTATCTCTAGAAAGCATAAGTGCTAAGTTGAAGTGTATTTACAATTTCGGTGTAAATTGTACGAGTGTTATCGAGCAGGAAATAAGTCTCGATCGGATTGTATTTGTATTCCTTAGTGAATATCCTTCTCGCGGTTTCGAGATGAAGGGGTGACGTAGGAGTTTTATCTCCGAACATCCATAAAATCTGTCTTGTTACTTACTTTCTGCCGGTTCTATTTTCTAACCGACCTGTACTAACTTACCTACACCGCTCTAACCTACTTAACTCTATCCAAACCGAATCACCAGGTTACAAAAACCGACCCATCAATTTTCAAACCTTCATCATCCGAAACCGCGTTTGAACCTAGTTCAAGGGTTTGTGACAGTTTGTGTAGTATTGAAATCCCGGTGTTAATCTCTAACCGGATTAATTACCACCCTTTGAGTAAGACGCGCTAACCGGCCCAACCCCGGTCCTCCAGCCGCGACCTAGATCCTAACAATTGGTATCAGAGCGGTTAGTTTCAATACTCAAGCAAGCATGTCTTTCGATAGGCCACCAATGCTAGAAGGTGATGACTTTGCCAACTGGAAGGCACGCATGCACCTACACTTAATCACCTTGGATGATGAGATGGAATCCATTCTGGCCGAAGGACCGATAATCATTGATAAGGACAGAAAGGAATGGACAGCTGAAGATAGGAGAAGAAATAATCTGGATAACCATGCTAGAAACCGGATCTCCAACAGTGTGGATAGAAATACGTACTGCAAGATTAGAGACTGCAAAACCGCAAAGGAGACATGGGACACGGTCATTCAGATCTTTGAAGGAAATGAAAGAACAAAGGAAAACAAGGTAATGGTAGCTACTCAGAAGTTTGAAAGCATCAAGATGAAACCGGGAGAAACGATGAAAGAATACAGTGACCGGTTCACTAGTGTATTAGATGAGCTAGCAACTCTTGGCAAGAGGTATGACAACAAGGAAGTTATCATGAAAGCTTTGAGATCTCTTCCAAGTGCGTGGGACATAAAGACAATGGTGATGAGGGAATCAAACTGCCTAAGTAAGATGAAGCTACATGATGTATTCGAAGATCTTAAGGCATATGAGTTTGAAATGAGATCTAGAACTGAAGAAGAAGTCTCAGCCTCAACCTCAACCAGAGCACTGATCACATCCACAGAACCGGCTGCACCTGCACCGATCAGAACCGCCGAACAGTTCACCGAGGATGCCATGACAATGCTTGCACAGAAGTTTGGGAGGTTCATGAAAAGAAGCCAACCGACAAACTACAACTATGGTGATAAATCCAATGTAAGGTGTTATAACTGTAACTTTTTGGGACATTTCAAGTGGGAGTGCAGAAAACCGAGGAGGGATAACCGGAAACCGGATAACCAAGATAACCGAAACAACTATCAACAAACCGGTGAAGGAAGTGAAGTTCAGAAAGCACTGATAGCCGATGATGGAGGAAGTCTATGGGCTCACAGTGACAGCGATGATGAACTCACATGTCTCATGGCAAATGAGGAACAGGTATTTGACTCTCCTTGTGAAGAATTTACTAAAGATGAGTTATATAATGCATTGAATGACATGGTAGAAGAGTATAAGAACCTACTAGTTATGTTACCTAAGCAACTCAACCTTAGAACCGACCCTATAGTACCCATTCCGACAAAACCAGAGGTACCCGTTATAACCGAACCAGAGGCTATTGAACCTGATGAAATCCCTACCTTAGAAACCGAGTTAGAACCTGAACCACCACTTAAGACCGAACAATCTAGTGAACCAGCTAGAGAACTAACCGAGGAAGAAAATGCCCGACTCCAGTATAAGATGGCCGCATATAAGAGATCCAGTGACATGGTAAAGAAAATGTGTAGTCATTACAGACATCCTTTTTGCATGTTCGTCTTAGGATACAAAAAGGATATATCCAAAGACCAAAAACCCGTAGAGAAAGTAAGGTTTACAAGGGATAACCTTCCTCTTATAAGATTCATTAAAAGTTCCTTAACCGCTGAAGAGGAATTGACCGCATACTATACGGCAGAAAAACTAAACCACAACTATGTTGGTCCAACCGATTCTGAGAAGTGGCTTGACCCTAAGAAAAGGAAAGCCGACCTGCTCAATAATAGGAAAGTCAATCCTAAACCGCATAGGTCAAAACAAAGATCACCCTCATTTAAGACCTTCGTAGAAAAACCTAGATACCCAAAACCGAGTGCCAAAAGGACGGTTAAGACCTTAGCAAAGAAGGCTGTCCGGTTTGTCAAAGTTTGGATGCCCAAGGGACTAACCGCATGTGGACCCAAGTGAATGTGGGTACCAAACAATTGTAAATATGTACATTTTGCAGGATATAAAGAAACGGCAAGGAAACTCTGAATGGTACTTGGATAGTGGTTGCTCCAGGCACATGACCGGGAACAACAACCTGCTAACCGACATCAGAATAGAAACCGGTGCACTAATCACCTTCGGTGACAACTCAAAAGGTAGAACTGTGGGCAAGGGTAAGATTGTCCATGGTAATTTAACTATTAATAACGTACTTTTAGTTGAAAACTTACGTTTCAACTTGCTAAGCATTAGTCAGATGTGTGATGCTGGATACACGGTAGAATTTCTTAAACATGCATGTTTAGTTAAGAATTCACAAGGTATTATACTGCTAACCGGAAATAGGTTAGGTAACATTTACAAGGTAGACTGGAAAACTAAGGTAGAATACCCTATATGCATGATAGCTAAGACTGATCAAACCTGGTTGTGGCATAAGAGACTAAACCATCTAAACATGAAAACCTTAAACTACATTCGCGGTAAAAAGCTAGTTGAAGGTATTCCTGACATAGTATTTAACAAGGATAAGGTTTGCTCAGCATGTCAAATGGGTAAACAAACTAGGTCAACCTTTAAGAGTAAAGAGAATATTCAATCTAACCGATGCCTAGATCTCCTTCACATGGATTTATTTGGACCGATTCAAGTCATTAGCCTAGGAGGTATGCTTTACACCATGGTAGTTATTGATGATTATTCTAGGTACACATGGGTAATATTTCTACCATCTAAACGTGAAACCGCATCAAACTTGATCACACTGCTTAAACGTTTGCAAAATGAAAAATCAACATGCATTAACAGCATTAGAAGTGATAGAGGTACCGAATTCACCAATAGTACCTTAACCGCATTCCTTGATGAATCCGGTATTAGACACGAGTTGTCTAGTGCTAGGACTCCTTAACAAAATGGCCTGGCCGAGAGAAGAAACCGGACTCTCAAGGAAGCCGCACGGTCCATGATAGCCGATTCGGGCATTGCTCAGAAATTTTGGGCTGAGGCTATCAACACTGCATGTTACACACAAAACTGGTCTCTAATTAACAAGTTTCATAAAAAAAACACCGTATGAGGTTTATTTTAACAGGGTTCCCAACCTTAAATATCTCAAGATTTTCGGTTGTAAATGCTATATACATATAAATGGTAAAACCCATCTCTCTACTTTTGATGCAAAAACTGATATTGGGATCATGCTAGGTTACTCAGCAGTGAGTAAGGCATATAGAGTGTACAACAATAGAACTTTAACCATGGAGAAAACACTTCACGTTGTTTTCGATGAATCGGTTGAAAGTAACATTGCATCATGCTTTGATCTACACAATAGATTGGAAAACAACAATATCCATTCTGATAGTGAAGATGAGACACCGGTCTTCAGGCGGTTTGTCCATGACCAAATGGGTAATATTGAAACCCAGCCGGATCAAGCTGTCCCACGACAGGAAGCTGACACTTCGGTCCAATCCGAGGAAGTCGGTCGGTCTGATAATCTTGTTCAGCCTACCGATATGTCTAGCCTTGATCAAGTAAACGGTAATTTGGTAGACATCCCTGAACCGAACTTCAAAAGGAACACTAAACATCCTCCTGAGCAAACTATAGGTAACCCTTCAGAACCTGTTCGAACTAGGCGTCAACTTCTGGAGGAATACTTCAATTCCGCCTTTATATCCCAGATTGAGCCGAAAAGAATAGATGAAGCATTGTCGGATCCGGATTGGATCTTGGGAATGCAAGAAGAGCTAAACCAGTTTTAGAGTAATAAAGTCTGGTACCTAGTCCCTAGACCGAAAGATCAACCGGTCATAGGAACAAGATGGGTATTTAGAAACAAACTCAATGAATACGGTTTGGTCATGAGGAACAAAGCCAGATTAGTGGCACAAGGTTACAAACAGGAAGAAGGCATTGATTTTGAAGAATCATTTGCCCCTGTAGTTAGGATTGAAGCTATTAGGATTTTTCTAGCCTTGCATTTTTGAATGGTGACCTACGTGAAGAGGTATACGTTGAACAACCACCCGGTTTCAAAAATGCTGAATTTCCAAACCATGTATACCGATTAAACAAAGCTTTATACGGTCTAAAGCAAGCACCTAGAGCCTGGTATGATACACTAACCGCATTCTTGTTAAAACATGACTTCACCATCGGTTCGATGGATAAAACGTTGTTTAAATTTGAAAAGAAGGAACATATCCTCCTTGTTCAAATCGATGTAGATGATATCATCTTCGGTTCAACCGATCCTAAGTTATGTGATAAATTCTCAACCCTGATGACTAACAAGTTTGAAATGAGTATGATGGGAGAATTAAGTTTCTTCCTAGGCCTTCAGGTTAAACAACTCGAAGAAGGAACGTTCATAAGCCAACCCAAGTACACCAAGGAGCTTCTAAAGAAGTTTGGGATGGATACATGCTCCTCAGCGGCTACTCCAATGAGCTCATCGGTTAAATTGGACAAGGATGATGATGGTCAATCAGTAGACCAAATCGTTTACCGGGGCATCATCGGTTCTCTCCTATACCTGACAGCGAGTAGACCGGATATTCTATTTGCAGTCGGTGTGTGTGGAAGATTCCAAGCAAATCCAAAACAATCCCACTACACAGCCGCAAAGAGAATATTGAAGTACCTAAAGGGAACACCTGATGTCGGCCTGTGGTATCCAAAGGATTCGTCCTTTAACCTAACGAGTTATTCAGATGCAGACTATGCAGGTTGCAAGATT
Source organism: Impatiens glandulifera (assembly GCF_907164915.1). Taxonomy (NCBI): domain Eukaryota; kingdom Viridiplantae; phylum Streptophyta; class Magnoliopsida; order Ericales; family Balsaminaceae; genus Impatiens; species Impatiens glandulifera. Next base: position 25,501,690 of record NC_061865.1, read on the forward strand.
GACAGAAAAAGCACTAGCGGTACATGCCAGTTCCTAGGTGACCGGCTTGTTTCATGGCATAGCATGAAACAGACATCAGTGGCCACGTCAACCGCAGAAGCTGAATACCTGGCGGCCGGAAGCTGTTGTTCACAACTTCTTTGGATCCAACAACGGATTTCGGTGTCATAGCTGAAGAGTCTCCGATCTTCTATGACAACACAAGTGCCATAGCAATCACCTACAATCCGGTTCTCCACTCCAGAACCAAGCACATTGACATAAGGCACCACTTCATCCGGGAACATGTCATGCTGAAGCATATCCGGCTGGAATACGTATCAACTGATCAACAAGTGGCCGATATCTTCACCAAGCCTCTACAGGAAGCTAAGTTCTCTCAATTCAGACTTACTCTCGGTTTAACCGACATTAGTCAGATCCTTCCTAAGGATGCTTAAAGGAAAACCGGTTCAGACAGACAAAACCGGTAGTTCCTCCTAACCTGTTGGACTTCAAATTTTCAAGGTACCTATGGAAGAACCGCCTGGTCTATCAAACAGAGTAAACCGACCGGTTACTTGGTGCATGCACCAAATAACCGCATCGGGATGAAAGACTGATAACTGACCGATTCGGAAATAGGTTATCTTAGATTATTTGAAATTCAAACAAAAGTGGAATAACTATCAGTGTTTAAATTTATCTGTTCTGAAACATTGCCTTTTCAAAGAAAAATGGTCGCACCTAAAAAGACGTGAAGATCTGATATCTTTCATGGTCCAGGTCTATGAGCAACACCCTAGGCTGCAAACATGCCTATTCCATGCAATACTTTTTATCCTGCAGTTAATAAATATCATCACGTGTAATACCTGGATAATAGGATTCTCCCTCACTAGTATTTAAGTCAAGCAAACATTAACCAAAACACTCACAAGACAAAAGCTCATTCTCACACTAAGACAAAATGTCTCAGTTTCCTAACATCTTTCAAGTCGACTTCCAATCTGTCTTGAGCACCGAACACTATGATGTGTACAAAGTGATCAAATCCCTTGAAGACACTGGTCTTCGGTACTTCCTGGATGACAAGCATACTATATACTCTGAATCAGTCCAGGAATTCCTTTATAATGCCAGGGTGTTCAGAGGAACTCCTCATTTCGATACTCATATCCAATCGAAAGTGGGAGGTATAGTCTTTGACTTCACAGAGAATGACTTTGCGAAGTGTTTCAGCCTACCAAAGCAAGGATTAACGGACCTCAATGTTCCGGCCGACCTGAAGGCCGAGATTGCCCTCACCTTTGCACGGTCTAACCAACCTTTTGATGACCATGGTACGAAATCACTCTTGAAAGCTGAATATCAGCTCCTCAATGACGTGATAGGTCGAAACATCTTAGGGAGAGATGTGACGAACACCTACTGTACCGCGACATTCAATATGATGGCTGCTATCACCACCGGTACACCGGTTAATTGGTCAAGGGTACTGTTCGACGTCCTAATCTGGATGATTGGCGTTCGAACAGTCGGCCTCGTTCCCCAACTGAGCTGCCTGCTTGTTGAGCTTGGAGTACCGACCTGTCCAGGCGAAGGTCTGAACCAGGCTCAAGTGCTAACCAAGGAAATAACCGACTCCTTCTATGAGCGGTTTGAAAGGGCTTGGAGGAGGAGGAACCACCGCAACAACCCCAACGGTGTCGTCAACTCCAACGGACACTAAGTTACTCCTTCCTACACCCGGTCATTTTGCTTCACGCATCGGGTGTATCTTTGTTCAACCTCCCTATGATCATTTCGGTTTTATCTTTGTTTTTCTTCGGTTTTATCTATGTCTTCTTCGGCCTTATCTATGTTATCCCCGATTTCCCTTGATTACTTTCCAGTGTGTTGGTGCATTAATGAAAAAGTAATATTTAATTAATGAGGTATCTCCCAACTACATAAGTAATCAATAACCAACTAACTTGGTTACTTTTCAACTAACACCTACCTCGAGCTCCGCAATCAGCCTCTTCCCAATGAACTTTGGAAACATAAAGATTCTCTTCTCCAATGAGACAAAACTGACATTCAATGCTAATACTTTCCCTCCAAAACCGGATCTATATAAGGAGCTATCTTCTAATGACTTTAACACATCTTAAACACGAAATTCTCTTGAACTCTCTCTCTCTTAGCAAAGCCATAATCATGCCAAGCCGAACCTTTGGAAATTTCTTGAGCATCGATTTCGAATCCTGTATGGAACATTGGGACGTAGAAACAAAGGAAGTCATGTTTGAATCTCTGATCGACACCGGCCTTCGAACCTTTCTCGAAGAATCCGGTCCCATACTCATTGAGGATGTCAAGACGTTCTTCAGAAGCGCTTGCATCAGAGGTAACTACATCGTCTCCACGGTGAGAGACCACACCTTCTGGCTGGATGAAGCCGAATTTGCCCACATGTTCAACTTGCCCACAGAAGGGTTCTCTAACTTTCCAACTCAGGTGGGGAGTGCGGCAGCCGATCGCGCACTGTTCTTCTCTGGAACCGATGTTCCGGTGGAAAACTATGGGTTAAAAACCCGCCTTGCTCATCACATCCAACTCCTTCTTGAGATTGTGACCCGGTCTATCATTTGTCAATCTCCAAATCAGCGTTACTCCAAGAACACTTACAACATGATGACCCATATTGTTAGCAACACGGCCATCAACTGGTCAACGGTCATTTTTCAGAACCTGAAAAACATGGTGCTAACCAAGAAAGGTCTTGGTTATGCCCCTCACATCAGTAAGCTCATTCTCAATTACCGCCCAGAATTTGGACCGGGCACACCGCCATCTCCCTCGAATATTCTTGACATGGATGGGGTGGAAGAAATGTTTTCTAGGGTAGTTATTACATAAGTTGTATCTTTCCATCTTATGTATGTCTGTTTTCACACCGATCTATCTTTCGGTTTTTATCTTGTAATGTTCCTTCAACATAATTCTATTTTCAGTCTAAATGACCGGGCCATCTTAAAAATTTGAATATCCATCTAAGTAACCGGTTAACATTGTTAAATAACCGCGCTCCTATCCGGTCTCAAAGAAAACCGCTTAAACTCAAAAGATTGCAAAAATTCTGCTTATTCAAATAACCGGTTAAAATTCGATAACCAAACTCTCCGGATAAACACCGCAGCGTCAAACGGTTTCAAAAGGGGATTGCGTCATCAAAGTCGAAATCGAAAATTTTGGAGGGAAATTTCCCGCCCAAAACTCCCGCTCAAACTTCCCACCTCTTGGTTTATCGCCCATTGAATTGGCGCCTTTTCGATTGCCACCGTTTCGATTACCGCCTTTTGGCTTCCCGCCCACGATTTGCCGCCTCTTTGGCTTGGAGGGAAATCTCCCGCCAAAAGTTGATGGGACGATTGGGTTTCCAAACCGCGCCTATATAAGAAGTCCTTGGGTATTTCATTTCACTCCTACGCGAATCAGCTTTCTCTCTCTAAGCTCTCAAAATCTCTTAGCGGCTATTCTCTTCTCAAACCCTCTCAATCATCTAAGATGGGTCGAGGCTCGGCTTTGTTCAAACACATGATTCAGGTGGATTTCGAGGAAATCCGACAAAAGGGCACACCTGCAGCAAAGGAAAATATTAAACGGATAACCGAAGCTGGTCTTAAGTATTTTCTGGGCGGTCCCTTTATTCTATACAGAGAAGCGGTTGAAGAATTCTTCAACACCGCAACTCTATCTGGCGACAAGATCACCGTGACTGTTAGCGGTACTAAATTCGAGATAACCGAAGAATCGGTTGCGGAGAGCCTACGCCTTCCAACAAGTGGCCGCAATGCCTTGTTGGATCTGGAACCAACAACGTTCGAGGCAGCCTGCCAGATTCTCTCAGCAACCAAGGAACCGGTGAAAGTATCCGGTAAGAAAGCGACACTACGACCGGAGTACATACCGCTTTGTGACATCTTCATAAAGTCGGTTCAGGCGAGAGGTGGAAATTACAACAGCCTCACCAAGGCCAAGATCGAGATGCTTGTCGGTTTGATAGAAGGTACGAAAGTCAACTGGGCGAAGGAAATATTCCACAACTTGAAAGACATGGTGAATCCGGACTCCGCACGGTCATGGGGATACGCCATCCCTCTTGGAAAAATCTTGCTCCACCATAACATCAACACCGGTCCTGGTGTCATTATCCCATCAGGAAGGTTAATAAGATCCAAACACTTCCTGGAGAGGAAGCAGCCGGCCCCCGGTTCCACAGGTGGCCGAAAGAAGAAACCTGCCGCCAAGAAACCGGCCCTAGCAAAAGAAAAGTCCGGAAGCAAGGACAAGGAGAAGATAGTATTCTCGGATGAGGAAGATTCGGCTTCCTCGTCTGAACGAACCGATTCTGAGAAAACCGGTGAAGAAGGTCCGAATGAAGAAGAACATTCGGATACAAATCCTAACAATACCGGTGCGGGCGCAAGCCTTGAGAACACCGGTGCAGACGACCGTGAAGAGGAGGAGGCTTCCCCTGATAACGACCAGATGAGGGCCGATATTATAGCGCGCCAGATCCTGGAGGACATTGAACTGCGAGTTCAAGCGGTAGGCGCATTATACCGGGAATGGCACGAGTACCGATACGACAAACTTTTCAAACACATGTTACCGGGCCTAACCGACGATCAATGTTTCAGAAGGCTGAAGGAGATAGAGGAAACCGTTCTAAGCCTCATAAACGCCGAAACTCTTCACGAAGCCATGGACCAATGCGCCATCGTGAGACAGCGTGCTCGGCTACAAAAGCTAACCGTACGTATCCGAAACTGAAAGAAAGGTACGTTACGAGAACACCGAAAGCTAACCTACAGCTCTTAGTGTTAGAAAAGCTTGAGACAGTGAAAGGAGAATATGCTGAAGAAATTGATCGGCTTGAAGCGGTGTTCAGACAGCGAGAAAAACCGCACTCACCAATTCCTGAGACCAGTAACGGTCAGAACCGAAGTGAAACACCTCCTCTAGCGGATCAGGCCATACACGAAACCGAAGAAAGGACGGGGAATCCTCTCGACGAGCAACTTGAAACTGAACAACCTGGGGTCTCCGAACCGGGCGTCACAGAAGAAAGGGTTAAGTCTTTTATTCAAGAGTTTGCAGACTCAACGGTTCACCCATTGGAGACGAAAGTCAAGAAAACCTTACGCCAAACACTCCTGCTCGCCGAAAAGACGAGGGATAATCTCGTAAAGGCATAGGAACGGATCACAAAAATCGAAGCCGAATACCGGGACGACACTATTATGCGCAACGAACATCTTCAACAAACTAAGGCCTTGGAAGATAAGACCTCAGGGATAGTGGATGACTTGGATCGGCTTGAAAGGCAAACCGAACAACGATTAACAGAGGTCACTAAGGACCTAGTCGGCTCGACACTTGACAGGGTCTCAGAACTGGAAAAGAAGAATGCGAGCCTTGAAGACCGCAACGAAAAGCTTGAAGCCGACTTTAAGGCACTAACCGAACAAGTCAATGAGCTGATAAAAGCCAAGGTCAATGCTGACATAGCGGTTGAGGAAGCCAACGCCCGAGCGGCTAAGGAAGTCCAAGATGCGCTGGATGAAGAAACGCGGAGAGCAAAGGAAGCACCGCGACTTTCTGAAGAGGAAATAGCCGAACGCGAACGAAATCTAATGGCTAAAAATCCGGCGCTTGCAAGGTCTATTGCAGCTCAAGCACGAGAGGATGCAGAGCGGTTAAATAATGAAAGACAGAGACTTGATGAATTTGCAACCGCTCACAAGAAGAAAAAGGCAGCCTCCTCCTCTTCGGTTCCAGCTAAACGAAAACGGAAAATATCAAAGAAGGCTCAGGTAGTCGGGCTGCTGGAGAGGATCACCGAAACAAATGTCGATACTCCACTAGACCCACCGCAATCCGAGGATGAAGATGAAGAGCATCTGGCGGAGCGCTCTACAAGACAACGAGTCTCCGGTACGGTTCCAATCAGCACGGTTGGTCAACCGCAAGCTGAAGGTTCATCCTCAAGACCGGACCAACCGGATAAGGAAAAATCGACCAAGGATATGATGGACGGCTTTAGATTCTCCGACTCAGAATAGGGGCTCACTTTTCTTAAACTATGTTTATTTCGGCGTCAATATAATATTTTCCCTCTTTTGGTTATTTTTCTATATATATAATGCTATTTTTGAAACCGGCCTATACTTGCATTTCTACAGGGTTTTGATAATTTTAAATAAAATAATCAAAAAGGAGAAATTGATAAGATAAAAGAGATAACAATCTTTCAAAAAATTTCTCAAAATTTTTCCAAAATTTTTCAAAAAATTCTCCCAAGTTAGTTTCAAAAATCCGGTCAAATAAAGAACCGGCCTACGTTTGCAAACTTACAGGGTTTTGATAATTTTAAATAAAATAATCAAAAAGGGAGAAATTGTTAGATAAAATTAGATCGGTTCATAGAACTTAACACATAAATCTTCCATGCAGGAACAAGGAACCGGACCGGACAAACAAATGGACCGGTCAAGCTATTAAACCAACCAGGAACATTCGGAACATGACCGCACAAGAAAAGGATCGGCCAGAGCTAAAAACCGGAAACACCAGACAGCCGATCAGCCACAAGGCAAAGGAATAACCGGAAGCTGTCCGGTTAAACCAACCACACCGAAAGCCATCGGGTTAAGTCGAATGACCGACCAAGTACAAGAAGATACTTCGGGTATCTGTTGAGAATGATACCAAAGGAATAGACTGAACATTTCCATATTCATACAAGTCTGAGGACAGTCTGCAGGCTGCAGAAAACCGTCCTACAGGATCTTTCTACTTCGGGACAAATCAGAAAAGAAATTTTCCAAGTACAGACAACTGTCTAACAGACAGTCACCATATTGAGTAAAAGACAAACCTGTTAGGTTTGTCTTACACACCGGAAGAACAGACTGCCAAGTCTGTGAGATTGACCGCCAGGAGGTCTGAACAATTGACCGCCAGGTCTGAACAATTGACCGCCAGGTCTGAATCACTGAACCTCTGCTCAGCCAATCAGATTCAAGGAAGTGAAATATGACCGTTGGCATATTTCACCTATAAAAGGAGCAGCTAAAGAGGAGTAAATGCGGGGACACAAGCGATATAGCGAGCATTTAATTTACAAGTGAAAATAGTGTGTTCTATCTCTAGAAAGCATAAGTGCTAAGTTGAAGTGTATTTACAATTTCGGTGTAAATTGTACGAGTGTTATCGAGCAGGAAATAAGTCTCGATCGGATTGTATTTGTATTCCTTAGTGAATATCCTTCTCGCGGTTTCGAGAGGAAGGGGTGACGTAGGAGTTTTATCTCCGAACATCCATAAAATCTGTCTTGTTACTTACTTTCTGCCGGTTCTATTTTCTAACCGACCTGTACTAACTTACCTACACCGCTCTAACCTACTTAACTCTATCCAAACCGAATCACCAGGTTACAAAAACCGACCCATCAATTTTCAAACCTTCATCATCCGAAACCGGTTCTGCCTATCATACAAGTGTGCTGCTTCAACCTGAAACAAACCTCTTCCGCGCTTGAACCTAGTTCAAGGGTTTGTGACAGTTTGTGTAGTATTGAAACCCCGGTGTTAATCTCTAACCGGATTAATTACCAACCTTTGAGTGAGACGCGCTAACCGGCCCAACCCCGGTCCTCCAGCCGCGACCTAGATCCTAACACCTACTGATATGGGTACTAAGTGTTTACCTGCTGAAAAATTTATTTCATGTCAACGAATTTTAAAATTTGACTTAGGGAAAGCTGTTAAGTACAAATAAATAATTAATTATTAGTATTAATTAACTATTAAATAAGAACTTAATTATGTTAATTTAATCATGTGCAAATTAAAGAAAACCGGAAAGAAAAAGATGTCCGGTATTTTATTAAAGTCGGCTATAATCAAAGTACGGTATTATACAAAAAGGACTTTGGTATTATTTGCAAAATCGGCATTTTACAAGATCAACAATTTATGAAGATATGTGTATTCGGAGTTTTTTATGAAACTGGTAGTTTACAAATCGGTATTTTTTAAACACGTAACCGGTAGTTTACAAATTGGTATTTTGTAAACATGTAACTGGTAGTTTACAAATTGATATTTTGTAAACACGTAACCGGTAGTTTACAAATCGGTATTTTGTAAACACGTAACCGATAGTTTACAAATCGGTATTTTGTAAACACGTAACCGGTAGTTTACAAATCGGTATTTTGTAAAGGCGCAATCGACATTTTACGAAGATCGGTAGTTTGTCAAAGCGGAGCCGGTAGTTTGCACTTCGGTTTTATATTAAAGTAGAGTCGGCATTTTTCTCACATCGGTTTTATATCAAGGCACCCATCTGGTATTTTACAAATCGGTATTTTGCAAAACACGCGTCCGATTTATTTTTCGGTATTATATAACTTCGGTTATATATGAAGCGCACCCAGTATTTTATTGAAATCGGCTTTTCAATAAAATTGACATTTCCTTAGAAGCGCTTCCAATATTTTCTTTCTTCTCACAATCTATCAGCCTCGGTACCATATAAGGACGTTTTCGGTAGTTACAGTCTTCAACTTTTATGTGTCCTCAGTATTTTGTTTCCATTTTGGTGCAAAGACTGATAAATACATTTTTGGCAGCAGCAGAGCTATGTTAAAAGAACTAAAGACAAGTCAAAACTTCTAAGATTTACGCTCCTTGTAAATCATAATTTCATTATTGACAACTTGGCTTACTATCATCCAAGTACAGACAAGATCAAAGAATATCTCATCTGATGTATTATTCTAGAACTCAACCAATCAAGATCAAGATAGATGTCTTATGAAGCAAAATATGTCCGTTGACATTTGCCTACTTAAGAAGACAAAGGACAACTTGCTTCACACCGGTTTTTTTAACAATCTTTTTACGAACCTTAAGCTATCAACTCTTTCAAGCTCTAAAAAGTCTCATAAGCCTTCAAGTGTATTAGAGTTCTAAATTTGTATTACAATTCTACATATTCTGTGTGAGTCTGTTAGCATTGTAAGTTGACAGAATCTGTTTATGTTCAATAGAGCATGTGTGATATGAGTTCGAAAATAGGCAGTAACTAAGTCATGGTTGATCGACTAGGTTGTGTACAAGTGTTAGTCAATCAAATCTTCTAGTGAATGTCCTTCTCAAGGTTAAGAATAATGGGTGACGTAGGAGCTTTATCTCTGAACATCCATAAGCATCCTTTGTGTCGTGTTCTCTTTCCTATTGTTTTATTCTAATCTTATTGTGTTGCTTCAAGTCGAAACAAACACTTTCGCACTTGAACTCGGTTTAAGAGTTTTTGACGACTTGCGAAGAATAGAAATCGATATTAACTTCTAACAGAGTTAATATCAAAGAAGCGTGTGTAAGCATTCAAATTTGTGAGACTCGCATGTCCATTGTTGATCCTGATCTTAACAAAAGCTCTTTAAGGTTTGTCCTTTATGGGCATGACATGCTTTGTGATCTTGCCTTCATTCTTTGTGATTTTCCCATGATTTATGCTCTTGCGTTTGATCTTTGTAATTTCCGCATACTTTGTGCTCTTGTATTTGATCTTTGTGACTTTCACATGCTTTGTGCTCTTGTGTTTGATCTTTATGATTTTTGCATGCTTTGTGCTCTTGTCTCTGGTCTTTATGACACGTGTTTACCTTGGGTATTCTCTTTGTTGCCTCAGTGGAAATAAATTGGCGATGATGTGTCTTGTGATTACGTAATTGTGTTTTGCACTACTTTGGGTCAAAGGTGGAGATTGTTGGGAATTAGTTGGCCCAACATTGTGGATCAATCTCTAGTAACCCACTTACTGAACTTGACCTAATAATATAAATAGATATTACTCTCTTGGTGAGAGGTAGAGAGAAAAAACTCCTTTGTGGTGTTTGGATGCTAGTGAAAGGGTTGCCGCCTTTGGTGAGGTAGTGGTGCAACGGAATCGATAAACAAGAAAAATTGAGCCAAATTCCAATCACATTCACACCCAACAGTCACAATATTAGATGTCGATTGCGATTAGTAGTTGGTTTACCAAGGGATTAGAGGCGTGTGATTTTGATAGTGATTGGTTTGTCGGAGGGATATAGTGTGTATGAAAAGTATGATTTGGGATTGATAGTTGGTTTGTCAACAAATAAGAGATCGGTAACATTGAGATTATTGGTTGGTCAAAAAATAAAGAGGTCAGTAAAATCGGGATTGTTGGTTGGTTTATTAAGAGATAAGAGGTCGGTAACAAAAGAGATATTAGTGGTTACAAAATATGAAACAAATATTTGATTGGCCAAAGTGTGTGAGGTCACAAGGTTAAAAGTCGATTGAGATTGGTTGTTGGTTTGTCGAGGGATAAAGATACATGTAACAATGGATTGTGTGGTCACGAAATTAGAGTTCAGTTGATATTGGTGGTTGATTTGCCGAGGGATAAGAGATGTGTGAAAGTGTGATTGCTAGTTGTGGTTAGTATGTCGAGGGATAAAAGGCATATGAAATTGTAATTGTGATTGAGGATTGATTTCGAGAGATAAAAGTCGTGTGAAAGTCTAATTGAGATTGGTGGTTGGATCGTTGAGGGAATAAGAGGCGTGTGAAAGTGTGATTGAGATTTGTGGTTGGTTTGTCGAGGGATAAATAGGCACGTGAAAGTGAGATTGGGGATTGATGCTTGATTTGTCGAGGAAAAGGCGTATGAAAGTATGATTGGGATTTGTGGTTGATTTGTCGAGATAAATGAGGTCGGTAACATTTAGATTTGTAATTGGTTAACTGAAAGATAAGAAGTCGGTAACAAATGAGATATTGATGGTTACATTATATGAAGCAAATATTTGATTGACCAAAGTGTGAGAGGTCACGATGTTAAAGGTCAATTGAGATTTTGATGGTTGATTTATCAAGAGATAAGATACGTGTGAAAATGTGATTGTGACATGGTTTGTCGAGGGATAAGATATCAAAATATTATGAAGTCACGAGATTAAAGTTCAACTGAGATTGATGGTTAATTTGTCAATGGATAAGAGTCGTGTGAAAGTATGAGTGAGATTGGTGGTTGGTTTACCAAGGGATAAGAGGCGTGTAAAAATATGATTGTTATTGATGTTTGATTTACCAAAGAATAAGAGGCGTATAAAAGTATAATTGGGGATTGGTGGTTAGTTTGCGGATGGATATTAGACGTGTGAAAATGTGATTGAGTTTGTTGGTTGATTTGTCAAGTGATAAAAGGGCTAATAACAAAGAATCGTGATGTCACGAGATTAAAGGTCGATTGAGATTAGTAGTTTGTTTACCAAGTTATAAGAGACGTTTGAAAGTGTGATTGACTTGCCGAGAAATAAAAGGCCGATAACATTATAAGTAGTGTTGATTTACCAAGGGCAAAGAGGCTTATAATACAAAATATTAAGGTCACGAGATTAAAGATCGATTAAAATTGGTAATTGGTTTGTAGAGGAATAAAAAAACGTATAAAAATATGATTCGAATTAGTGGTTAGTTTGTCAATGGTTAAGAAGCACATGAAAGCGCGATGTCACGAGATAGAAAGATTAATTAAATTAATGGTTAGTTTGGCGAGAAATTAAAAAATGTGTGAAAGTAATGAAGTGTCATCATCAATTATAATAGGTGAATCAATGAATAAGAAACTAGTAACAAAAAAAAAGTTTGATCACGAGATAAATATATATGAGATATAACTCTTTAAACTTTTAATAAGCTAGATCTTATTAATTTATTTTGATAATATTAATTATTAATAAATGTTTATATAATTATACAAGTTAAAATGGATAAAATCATAAATAAAATCCTAAAATCATATTATATTATTATTTATTCTAAGAAATATTTCTTAAATAATTATGTGTTTTTATTCAGAATTTTTTTTTAAAAGTTTGTCAACAGATCTTCAAGAGTAAGCACTTGTAACCTACAATAAATCTCTAATTAGAAAATGATCTCCAAACAGCACCATCACAAAACCTTTTTCCCAATTTTTGTAGATTAATATTATACAATATGAAGAACCCTATGCTAACTAGCCTTGACAACAAAGGGCGTTTTATTTTCCATATCGAATCATCACTTTTTTATACAGGGTTGTTGTTTGAGCTTTGCGATACCTGAACTCGCCAAGCATAATATTGAATGTAAAGAGAGTTGATGCTCATCGCCACCCCAAAACCCAAAACAGATGACAGCATTATCGCGTAAACTGGATTTAAATGAAGCTGCAATAAGACAAACCCAACTGTTTAAATTTCATGTTTCTGTTTTTTCAAACTTAAGAAACCCTAAAAGATGGGAAGCAATGCTTACTAATGAATAGAATAGCTGGAGAACTAGAGCCACAAGTGCAAACTCTAGGGCTGCATAAGTCCATAAATACTCCTTGATTGCTGCATTAGATGAATTTTATAAACCAACCAATTCAAGATTAGTTTCAAATAACCCACTTTACAATCAAATCATTCTAATCATAAACCAAAAATATCCTCATTTCAGTAACATACATCAAACAAGGTTATTTTGAAATAACCCAACATCAAACAAGGCCTAACTATTAACAAAAGTGAAGAATACATACCCAGAGTGCCTGCAAAAATAGATGCTAAAAGGCTCAATGTAAAGGAAAATGGCGCAGCAATTATGATCGCTTTAGTTCCCAAGTCACGAATCTACCAGCACGACAACATATAGAGATACGATCAGCTAATCATGAATATATGTATTTTTTTAAGAGAAAGAACATTACCATTAGCTGCTCGAGGAAGAAGAAATAACATACTGTACTGATGATGACAAGTACGATAAAGTCCCTCCAGGAACTGCACAAGGCAAGTAAAATTTCCCAATGAAAGTTTCCTAATTCAGTAAAATGAAGTAAGCTTATCGCATTCTATTTTACCTCGTTGTGCTTGAGTTTGTGTTTTGCTGAACAGGCTCCCGTCTGACATTTCTTTGAACTGAAGGAATTCGAAGCAATGTCACAGGCAAATTGGTAACTTCATTACCACAGACATCACAGTTCTTGTTTCCTTTCATGCGAAACCACTTAATCGCACATTCTTCATGTACAAGTCTAAGAGCACCTTTACAACTGCATCCCATCTTCATTGTATTTCCTTCCTCACATACATCAAAGCATATTCTGCACACAGCTTCCTCTTCTGGAATCTCTTCATCTTCTTCTTCAACTTCAGCTGGGGTAATTTCATCTGACTCCCACATAAATAAAAAAGAGTAAACTCATAAATAAGCCCTTAAAGGCTTAAACTATATTGTTTCGATATAACCCTTATACATGAATTGTCATAAGTTCTAAGTCTGAAACAACTCAAGATCATCATACAAAACTATAAAAAAAACTCAAAAGGGAACTATGTTCCACGAATTGCTCCAAACTCAAAGTGGGCCGAGGTCAACACAGTTCTTGATGCCCCTCGCTTGGGCATCCTGGATGGAATACTAAAAAAAAATCCTGATACACATGTCAGTAAGTGGGATAAATTTTTGTTTCAAAAGGTATTGGCATTTTGTGTGGTCCTACTAACTGTTTCTTTTTCAAGGATCATACAAGTCAACAGGAAATGAATTTAGTATTTATGATACATATACTCATATTCAAAAGAAGTATGTCAATATGGAAGAAGGTGTTAATGATAATGTAAATTAGGATGCTAGTAAGTTTGAGGGGTCTAATGAAAGTTTCGATTATTTTGACTCCTCAAATCCAGACAGTTATAATATATGATCTAGTGATGAATGTGATTATGCATTGAGGAGTAATATGATATTTTATGATGTAGAAGATCTTCGAGTTCAATTTGAGCTCGGAATGACATTTGAATCAAACAAAGTGTTGAAGGAGCAATACTAGTTATGCATGTGATCATCGTGTATCAATAAAATGTGCGGAAATGAGCCTCGTAGGATCATGATTGTTTGTGCAAGAGACATTCACCCATTTTCCAACTTTTGACATGATCGTTGTTAGATCGCTTTTGCATTGGGTTTCAACATTCAACTAGTCTCCTCCTTACGATGATATTCTCATTTACACCATCGTTCACATTAAAACTTTAAATCCATTTTATAACAAATTCCTCCTTATTGGGATACTCCCCTTTAATAGGAGTATAGATATCACAAATACTAATACTAAATTAATTCATTTTTTACATTTTTGAACCGAAAATTAAACATAAAGAACGATTAATAAGACCACACAAAATAATGACAACAAAAAGACATAGTCATTAATAGCTATAGCTTTTGACAATATAGAGACTAAGAAATACCCCACTTACACACACAATGTTATTCTTTAGTGTTTAATATTTGTTTAGTGAGTTTGTGGTCCTACTAACTTGCATTAAAAACACAAGATGAATCTAATATAAGAATCAACTAAAGTTACTAGAACTGTCTCCCCACCAAACAAATGGAAGAGAAACATAACTAAGACCGAAAAACTTCTTTTTAGTAATTACAGTTTCAAAATGGTTTCATAGTCGCGACAACCTAGATGAGAAATGTTGTTTTTTTTTCTCTTGGTCTTTTTGTTTAACTTATGTCTTCACAACATAGTGACTAATGAAAAGTTCTACCTTTTCAAAAGACAAAAGATGGTTTCATAGTATAAGGAATTATATCAAAACAACATAGTTTAAGGGGTGGATTTCAAAATCTAACAATACTTTGATCCAGGATTTATGTGTTAACTCTAAATGAAAACTAAAATAACTTCTGTTGGGTTGAATTGATAGAAAAAATAAAAAAAATTGATCTTCAAAAGGTAGAGATCACTCACATACCATCATTAATATCTTTGTTAGCCTCCCGAGTAGCAAAAGATAAGGATCTAATGATAACAATGTTCCGGCCTGTAACTGAAACAGCCCTTGAAACTGAAGATTCAGCTGAATTATTCTGCAAGAAAAATACAATTAATCAGGCATAACTGGTAAATAACATTCAAATCAGTTAATGCATTTGAGAAATGAACAGTAATAACTAACATGAGATTTGAGATTCTCTTCATTTTGTTTAGCTGAAACTGATCCAGAAGTAGAAGGAGAGTTGTTTGAAGATGAAGGAGTACTGACAGGAAGAGAAGTGCACATCTTCCAAGCAGAAATCAAATTGGCCATTGCTGGACTTTCTGGTGCTGTATCAGATGACTTAAGCAGAGAGCTTCTCTCACCGACATCAGATTTCTTTTTGAAGCTAAAAGCACGAAATAATCTTCCTTTTGGTGAAGAAGTTGTTAATGAAGAATCCTTTGACTGACGCAAGTTCTTTGCGCTACGACTATTTCCAAATACTCGGGTTCTATGAGGGACTTGAAGACGGAATTCAGGGAATTTGACAATTGGTTGAGAATCAGTAGTTGTGGATTCCATTACTTCGGTAGCAGCCTGCGTATTGGGGGGAAGTGAAAATGGGGAAATGGGTACTTTTCGATCTAACAAAAGTAAATAGAAAGAAAGAAAAAAAAGAACCTTTGAAGGCTGAGATGTTTGCATTTTCACAGTCAATCTGCTTCTTGAAACTTGTAATGGGTAAGTTGAGAAGAAATGAAAGATCTGCTGAGTTGGTTTGGTTATGTATGGAGGTGGGTCTCTGAAGAATTCCGGCGGCGGAGGGGAGATGATTGAGTAATGGGACAAAGACAAAGATGACAGAAGGTTGAAGATGAGTTTGTTTTTGTGGGGACAGTGTGGTCGGGCGGGTGGGTCTGGGTCGGAAGATGATCGGAAACTCCTCGTCGTCTGGGTGGTGCCCACAGTTTTGGCATATAATATGATTTTTAGATGGAATTGATTTGTAATTTAATTATACGTAAATATTCAATCAATCGATGTAAGACCTAACAACAAAAATAAGAGAAATGATAAGTCATAAAATTTGGAAGAGGAACTACTTGTATTGACTGAAAAAAATATATATTTTTTTTCACCCTCTTTATACTTTTATTTTTTTTCAACTAAAAATTTAAAAAAAATGATAAATTGGCTTTAATTGTAAATTTGGTTTGTGATATGAATTATTTATTTATTTATTTATATACATATAAATAAACAAAAATCTAGTTTGTGTATAACTTTAATAATATTAAATAAAATAAAATAAGAAGGTTTAAAATAACTAGGATGATATTGTGTTGTAAGAAATTTCATACAAAGTGGTCCTCATAAATTGATTGTAAAATAACTATCCTTGATTGGTCCAAAAACTTTATGATTTGTGAGTGATTTTAATTTAATCTCAATCGCATCTTTCAAGTTTGGTCAATCATTTCTCCGTTTGCATTCTTCTACAGACTTTGGTTCAAGATCATCGTTTTCATTAACAATATCGCATACTATAGCATATGTAAAAAATTTATCGACATCGATTTCATCTTGATTTCATCTTTTACTAGTTAAAACATAGTTTATAGAGATCTCTTTATTTTCAGGTACCTATTTTCAATGATTAAATACTCTTCTTGAGTAATTGTTTCCTCAATTTGAGCATTTATTTCTTTTCTTTTTCAAGGATTTGTATCTTTGGAACCGACTGGTCTACCACGTTTCACTTGTATTTTAGGCTCGATAGTAGTAATGGGTTGTCTTTCAGGGACATCAATCCTAATTGGAGAATTTACAGCTGGAATATAAGACTTCGTAACTTTTTTAGGGTCAGTAAAAGCATTTAGCAATTGATTTGCTAAATTTTGCAAGTGAATGAATATCTGAACTTCATGTTTAGATTGCTTTGTATAAGGATCATAATGAGCTAATCATAGCTCACGTCGTATTATTTCTTTTTCCAACTGCTTATTTTCCCCTTTAAATGTTGGAAATATCATTTCAATGAAATGACAATCAACAAACAATGTCGGAATAAGTCACATGTCAATGGTTCAAGATATTTAATTATAGACGGTGATTCATATCAAACATATATTAATAATCTCCTTTGAGGTCTCATCTTTGTGCGTTGTGGTGGAGTAATTGGAGGGAAATTTGATGAAATGGCCCTCATAAGAGGTCTAATTACAAAAAAGGCCCACGGTTGATAAAATTGGTAAAAAGGGTCTTTTTGCCCTGTGAAAAGTCTGTAATACCCCTCGCGCGCTTGTGTTACCGCTCAATTACGAGAAATGTATTTCTCGCATTTGGTATTTCTCACATTTGGTGCTCAATTACGAGAAATGTATTTTTTGCATTTGGTATTTCTCGCATTTGGTGCTCAATTACGAAAAATGTATTTCTCGCATTTTGTATTTTTCTCGCATTTGATATATTTCTCGCATTTGGTGTATTTCTCGCATTTTGTAGAAAGTAAATATACCAAATTTTGGCCATATGTTTTTAACTCATCTGCATTTTGGCATATGTGTCTCATAGAGTATCACAACCAAACATTCAAGCCTATCACAAATTTTAGCTCATGGAATATCACAACCAAACATTGGTAGAAAAATGGAATGCTTACAAATTTTTATATTCAAAACTATCACAAACAAACATTTTAACTATTGGGACATTTTACATTAACTTTGTTCTTTTATATTGGGACATTTTACAATAATTTTGTTCATTTTGCTTACTAATGATAAATTTTAATTTATCTTTGGAGATAACTAAGAACATCCCCGACTAACATAGAAAAGGCGTTTAAAGAAATTTTCATTCATTCTTTGATAAATACTTCCACATGAAATTTAAGAGATATTTTTGTGTATTTTTTACATTTAATCTATTTGTCTATTCAATATATATTCTTTACTAGTATGATTTTGGAAATAATAAAATAAGTTTGTAAGCAAAACTCACTACTTGCCAAGAATAAAAATAATATCTTGGAACAATTTCAATGCATTTTTAGTATTACTGGATAACAACTTAGGGCACTGAAAGACTTAAATGATAAGTATGAAGTTTACAATATAGCTAACAAGTAGTGTTTTCACATAGGTCTTATAGAAACATACAAAAAAATAAAGAAACCAGGCCTTTGGGAAGCAGCAACCCTGAAATGGATATGCAGAATTGGACCATATTTGGAACATTCTGACTTAACATCATCTTTGATTTCCAAATTATACTTTGGGTCCATCTGCAACATGGTTGTAAAAATCTCAAAAGAGAACAAAAAAGTGATTTGAAAAAAAAGAAAAAAAAAATACCTTCATGGTCGGATCAAACATATTCTTCAAGAGGAGACATTCACTGGGGATTTCAATAGGCTCTGACACCACAATTGTTGGAAGAAGTGCAGCAGGAATGGCAACTTGTCCATTCATGGATAAAGGTAAGGGTAAGGTAACAGTCTGTTGACCTGAAGCTACCCCATTTAGCGCTGGTACTCCAAGAGACCCCGTAATACTACAAGAACATCATACATTAATGCTATGAAAATATTAGCCTATTTGGAAACTAGTATTTTGCAATATCTGTCACAACCATAATCTAATTATAAAATTGGAAGAGATTGTGATCATAATATTTTCAAGATCATTATAATTTTTTACAAACATAACAAATATAGATTTTTACAATGGAAATCAACATTAACTTATTTTAACAAGACAGTCCAATATGTTTCAAAATACAACAAAAACAAAGACAAATTTGTTACGGTGCTACTCCTATCAAGCTTCTGCATGAGCAATGCTCTTGATTGTGCATTCAATGGCTGAGATTTTAAAAGTTATACATTGAAGAGACAACGTCGTAATAAATTCAAGTGTGCATGCTTCAATCACCATTATAACCTCTACATCATCTACACATGATTCCAAGCAACTTAAGCATGTCATTAAGCCCATCTTTTTACGAGAGTAGTGAATTGCACCAAAGTCAAAAAGGTGGGAAGAAACTTAAAAATGATTGTTTACATTTTCTTTTGTGAAAAGGAAAACCCATGTATAAAAAACGGTTTACTTAAACAAGATGGAAACACTAGTTGTACACAATCATTGGTAATAGTAACATCAATTTTCTATAAATTACCACCACTTTCATAACTCACCAGACCACCACCATCGTCATCATCAAAATCAGCTGTTTTGGCACCTAAGTCTTGCACCCTAACATGATCAGTAACTAATGAAACCTAGATTAAATACTGAGATGTTAGCTCAGAAAACAACAGAATATATATTTAGATAATCCATTGCCTATTCGAAGACCATCAGTAACTGATGAAACTTACTGTGCAGGTGCTCAAAAAGTGTTCCGTTTGGAGCATATTCGAAGACCATCATTCTTGTGAAAGGCTGCTCTTCTTCACAAAAACCAATCAGATTCACAAAGTTCTTATGGTTTACCCGCGAAAGTGTCGCAATATGAACGACATCAAAAGTAAACACAATGATGAAAAAGTCACTAAAATAGGAAATAGCTTAACTTATTCTCCATACCTTCTTTCTGAATTGACCCTCTAATGATTTAGACCAATCTTCAGCAGACTTCATTGCTGTAGAAATAACAGCTATCTTTACTCCACTTGAAAGAGTCCCTTTATAATCTGTTCCGTCTGATAATGAATCGATTATATTACTGAAATCTTCGCAAGCAGTTACCAGTTCCGATCTCTACAGCTTTGGAACACCTGAAATGCAGGTCCGGTAATTGGAAAGGGATAAAATATTGCTAAATTTACGTATCAAGAAGATATAAAATCTTGAATTACTAACCAGTGACAAATACTTTTCTTAGCTGACCACTCAACCCAGTAGCCCAAGGTCCCACCATTACTACCTTATTTCGTCGACAAAAGAAAATGCCAAGAGCGGAAGTCACAAAGAAAAAAGACCCTCCTACTCCAGACCAGATCATCGCACGGTACATGTGTTTGGAGTGATTGTGGGGAATCATATTTGGAGAAGGTGGCCAAGAATGATGGCTTAGTGGAGGTAAATGAGTTTCTGGTCGTGAAATTGGTGTCAATATAGGAGAAGGTGATGGAACAAATGATTTAGATGGAGAAGAATGGTGATGGTGATGGGCTTGGTGACAAAGATATATGTGATTGGATTGGAGACGGTGAGGGTGAAGCCGAATGCAAATATGTTGAAGGTGAGGGTGAGGGTGAAGTCGAATGTAAAGATGGTGAAGGTGATGGTGATAATTTGGGCTTCCTCTTATGGTGGTCGGCATTTGTCTGCAATAGTTTCCGTTTTGGGATCCTACAAGAAAACCAACTCATTAGAGTCAGATCATATAATAAGAGAGAAAAAAAGTATCGGGTTTCTGTTGTAATTCTATATCGATGAGATTTACCAGGAACCAGAACTGCTAGTGCAACTAGCATCCGTGCAAGAACTACAAATTGTTGCCAAGATTAATTGGCAAAGATCCACTGAAATTATTGTAGCCTAAATCCAACACTTCTAACTCTTTAAGTTTCTCAATCTCTTCTAAAACTCTTCCCCACAAAGAGTTATTGCGTAAATTGCTTCAGAAAGTTAAAGCACATAAATATGAAAAAGGATATTCAACAACAAACATGAAATCCAATCAGATATAGATTGCATATTTGGATTCTCACATAGATTTAAGGTAAGTTAGCTTTTCCTAACTCAGGTGCAAGTGTTCCATCAAGACAAAGATTTTTCAGATTTCTGCAGTTTTAAGTCAAACAATAAATTTACCAAAGTATCCTAAACCTAAGCATAAACATAAACATAGTGGATCAACACTGCCCATTCAAAGTTACAGCCGCCTTGGCATTTTCAAATTTGGAAAACTATAAAAGAAAATAATAAATATATAGTTCTTAACTGAAGAACATATATGTTACACTGATTCTGCTCGTCGTGAGCCTTGAATTTGGAGGTGCGCTTGATGTAACGATTGTAGAGTTTGTGATGAAAGAGCCTGTCTACAACCACCATTACTGATTTTTGCATCTTGTTTGAAACCACCATTCCCACCATGGGTTTCATTTCTCTATTTCTACTCCTTGTAGAATCGCAGTAGATTCTTCAATCGTCTTTTTTCGTAGTCTATTGTAGATCGATATGAAACCCTAGCCGTTTTCAAATATTTTACAAATGTATGAATCTCAATATATACTCAGATATACCAAATGCGAGAATACCAAATGCGAGAAATACCAAATGCGAGAAATACTAAATGCGAGAAATATATTTCTCGTAATTGAGCACCAAATACGAGAAATACCAAATGCGAGAAATACATTTCTCGTAATTGAGCGGTAAAACAGGCGCGCGAGGGATATTACAGATTTTTCACATGGCAAAAAGGCCCTTTTTGACAACTTTATCAACCGTGAGCCTTTTTTGAAATTAGACCTCTTATGAGGGCCATTTCATCAAATTTCCCAATTTTGAAGAGGGAACTACTTGAATTTTGACTAAAAAAAAATATATATATATATATATATTTTCACCCTCCCTATACTTTTATTTTTTTCAACTAAAAATAAAAAAAATGATAAATTGACTTAAATTATAAATTTGGTTTGTGATATGAATTATTTATTTATATATATATAAATAAACAAAAATCTAGTTGTGTATAACTTTAATAATATTGAATAAAATAAGAAGGTTTAAAATAACTAAGATGATATTGGTTGTAAAAAATTTCATACAAAGTGGTCATCATAAATTGATTATAAAAGAACTATCATTTTAGTAAATATTGATTAGTCCAAAAACTTTATGCTTTATGAATGATTTTAATTTAGCCTCAATCGCATCTTTCAAGTTTGGCCAATCATTTCTCTGTTTGCATTCTTCTACAGACTTTGGTTCAAGATCATCGTCTTCATTAACAATATTGCATGATATAGCATATGTAAAAATTTTATCGACGTCGATTTCAACTTTTTCCAATTAAAACATAGTTTATAGAGACCTCTTTATTTCCAGGTACCTATGATTCCTCCGGAATCATTTTTTCAATGATTAGATACTCTTCTGTAGTAATTGTTTCCTCAATTTGATCATTTATTTCTTTTCTTTTTCAAGGATTTAT
This sequence comes from Impatiens glandulifera, assembly GCF_907164915.1. Lineage (NCBI taxonomy): Eukaryota > Viridiplantae > Streptophyta > Magnoliopsida > Ericales > Balsaminaceae > Impatiens > Impatiens glandulifera. The sequence continues at coordinate 25,523,741 of NC_061865.1, forward strand.
ATCTTTGGAATCGACTGGTCTACCACGCTTCACTTGCATTTTAGGCTCGTTAGTAGTAATAGGTTGTTCTTCGGGGACATCAATCCTAATTGGAGAATTTGCAGCTGGAATATAAGATTTCGTAACTTTTTAGGGTCAGTAAAAGCATTTAGCAATTGATTTGCTAAATTTTACAAGTGAATGATTTTCTGAACTTAATGTTCAGATTGCTTTGTATAAGGATCATAATGAGCTAATCATAGCTCACGCCGAATTATTTCTTTTTCCAACTACTTATTTTTCCCTTTAAATGTTGGAAATATCATTTCAATGAAATGACAATCAACAAACAATGTTGTGAATAAGTCACATGTCAATGGTTCAAGATATTTAATTATAGACGGTGATTCATATCAAACATATATCAATAATCTCTTTTGAGGTCTCATCTTTGTGCGTTGTGGTGGAGTAATTGGCACATATAACTCACATCCAAAAATTCTTAAATTAGAAATATTTGGTTCCTGACCCTAAACCATTTATAAAGGGAGACCTCATTATAATGTGTAGGTCTTATACTAATTAATGGTTCCGCGTGTAAAATATCATGTTCCCAAGCTTGTATCGGAAGTTCGTTTTCATAAGCGATGGTCTTGCAATTAGTTGAAGATGTTTTATCAATGACTCTGCAAGGCTATTTTGTGTGTGAACATGTATTATTAGATGTTCAACACTTATCCCAATTCACATACAATAATTATTAAAAGTTTGGGAGGTAAATTCTTCAGCATTATCAAGATAAATAAATTTAATTAAATAGTCCGGGAGGTGAGCTAATAATTTGATAATTTAAGCAAACAATCTCGTAAACACTTGATTACGAGTTGATAATAAATACACATGTGACCATCTTGTTAATGCATCAATTAATACCATTAAATATCTGAATGGTCCACATGGTGGATGAATATGCTCACATATATCACCTTTTATTTTTTCTAAAAAATTCAAGGGTTCAACCCTAATTTTAAATGGTGATGACCTTATTATTAACTTCTCTTGTGAACAAGCAGTACAAGAAAATTTATTAGGTAGAAAAAAAATATTTTGGTTTTTCAGTGATTGTCCACATTAATGATTAAATATTCTTCGCATCATAATAGCTCCAGTTTGTCTCAATTTATCATGCCATATGATAAAATTATTTTGATCGACAAACTTTTGATTTGTAACGACATGTACTTCGCCAACACTTATGTTTGTGATATATAATCTAGAGGAAATTGTGAGAAATTTTTCTAAGAAATGTTTTTTATTACCCGAGATGATACTTGTGATAGATCAATATATTCTTTATTGCTTTCATTTAAAGTCTTAATGTGATATCAATTTCAGTGGATATCTTTAAAACTCGACAAGTTTTTTGAGACTTTAACGAATACAATGGCATTATCAATACAAATGTTTGTTCATCTAGGTAATATAATATTTTCTCTTCCGGAGCCTTCAATAATTTTTGAACTACCCGATATCGTATTCACATATGTCTCCTTCATCACCAAAAAAGTAAATAAAAAAAAAATCTTGCTCTTCAAAATGGTATGTGTGAAGGCACTGTCTACGAAACAACTGCATTTTTTATTCATTGAGTTTTCGCTTTCAAAAACCTTCATTTTTTCATTAAATAAAATAAAATATTAAGAATTAATAATGAAAAATAATAATAATACAAACGCAACATCAAACTAAATATATGCTTTGGTTATAAATTTTATTTTATAAAATTTTATTAAACATTATAAAGAAAACAAAAATATCAAATGACCTCATTCATATTTTCATGCTCGACAAGAAAGTCGACTACATCAAACTGGGAGAAATTAACGAGACCAAAGTCGAGTTGGTCTCGATGGTTCCTTTTTATTAGCGATGCTTGATAAAGATCGATAAAATACTTCGGTGTACGACAGGTACGTGTCCAATGACCTTTCATGCCGCAACGATAGTATATGTTTTCCAAGGTCTTATTGATTTTGTCTTTTTTATCATTATGTTTCTCTTTGTTGCGGATATAGTGTCGACCACCACCACCACGTCCACGACCATTTCCGCGGGCACGGCCTGAAAAATGACTACGGTCACGACCACAATGTTGTCCTCTATAATTATATAATGTCACATTCACTTCAGGAAATGGGGTCGATCCAGTTGGACGGGCCTTATGATTTTTCATCAAAAGCTCATTATTATATTTGGCCAATAATAGACATGATATCAATTCAGAATACTTCTCAAATCCTTTTGCACGATATTGTTGTTACAGGAACACATTCGAAGCATGAAAAGTGAAGAATGTCTTCTCTAACATGTCTCCGTCAGAAATAGTTTCTCCACATAGTTTGAGTTAAGAAGTAATTCGAAATAACGTCGAATTATATCACTCGCCTATTTAAAGTCTTGAAGGCGCAAATGTAGCCATTCAAATTATGCAAAGATTTCGGAAGAATGATCGTTTACAAATGATTGTACCTTTATTTCAAATTGTTCCATAGGTCCAAGAGATCTTTCACATTGAGATACTCAATTTTTAAACCTTCGTGAATATGACGACGAAGAAAAACATTACTTTGGCCTTATCTTGGTCGAAAGTGGTGTTTTCATTTTTGATGGTATTTCAAAGTCCATTAGCGGTTGATAACGTGTTACAAACACACAAGATAAAGAATAAGAGAGAGTTAAAGGGGATAAATTCTTATTGTTTATTCATATCAATATCTTTTCATATATATATATCGGATTTATTGGAATTGTTAATTTAACTTCATATATTATTAATTATTTAAATATGTGTATTTATATTTTTTAAATATATAATAAACATATTATTTTAATATAATTAAATTTATTTTTTATTATTAAAATTTATTAATTATTATATTATCAAGGTTAAAAATTAAATATTTAAACTAGAATGGACTATAAAAATATATATTCAATCAATTAAACACTTCATATTTAAGTTAAAGATATTTAACTTTTTATATTATTAATTATTTTATTTTATTTTTTAGAAAATATTTAAAATTATTTCATTAAATATATGAAACTATATTTTATTAATTATTTAAATATTTTTATTTTTATTTGTAAAATATATAATAAACATTATAATTAAATTATTTTTTATTATTAAAATTTATTAATTCTTAATTATGTATTTTATTTAAGTTAAAGATATTTAATTTTTATATTATTAATTATTTAAATATATATTTGTATTTGTAAAATATATAATAAATATTTATTATTTTATTATAATATAATTAAAATTGTATATATATATAATTTATTAATTCTAACATTATTAAGGTTATTATATGTTTAATTTATTGGTTAGAAAATTAAATTAGAAAAGGTTATTCAAACCGACCTAGAATTTGACACATACAGGCGTGCTCATTTTCACTCACGCATCCAAATTAAGATCAGTCAATTTTAATCATTCTTATTATTATTCCAACAAGTTTAACTAAACTCTACTTTAAAATTTATCATATAAAAAATTATTAATTCAACAGTACAATTAAGTTAGTTTGACAAGTTTAATGGTGTGATATTTTAGTGACAATAGTTGTCCATGAATTTTATGAGTTTAATTTTCACTTAAAAAAATATTGTGAAATAAAAAAAATGTTTATAAAATATCCTGAAAAAAATATTTTTTTCTTAACCTTCTTGTTCAACTTGATCACAATTATGTTCGGTATGAAATACATTATAATGGTATTATTTTCAATCATTATTTTCACTATAGCCTTGTTTGGATTGATATTTTTTTACAAATCTAGAAAGAGAAAAAAATAATGATTGACGATAATTTTGAAGAAGTGTTAATTATTTTTGGTAAAAAGACTTAAAGAGTATTGATATATATGAATAAAATAAAAAATAATAATTTAAAATAAATGTATTTTAGTATTTTGGTTAATGAAATGTATGATGTGATTGTTGTAAAGTGATTATTAAAAAATTGATTTTAGTTGTTTTTTTTTTAAAACCTAAAAAGAACCATGCCTATATCATTTATCAAAATATCTAATACTACCTACATATTTTAAAATTAATTTATTAAAAATTATTAATGTTTAATGGTTTTGGTATAAAAAAAATATGAAATGAATAATTTTTTTAAACAAAATTTGTGACTATTATTTTGGGAATTAAATGAGGAGTAACATGACACCTCACAATTATGTTATTTTCTTAAACTCAAAAGGTTTTCAGGTAGAATTGAACTGTGACATTTTGGTCTCTTAAAAGCCAACTCTTACTGGGCTACATTGGTGGAGTAATTTGACCATTATTATTATTAACTTAAATACTCATCGTTTAATTTTTTTTCAATATATATAATAATATTATTAAAATAGATAAATTATATAATTTATTAATTAAAATATTTTTATTAAATTTTAAATAAAAATATATTTTAATAATATATCTTACATAAATCTCAAATAATTCATTCTATTTTGTCAAACAATTTTATTATTATAAAACTCATTCAAAACATGTAATGATGGGATTGATATTTACACAAAGTTTGTATAATGAGAATTTCTCAATATGTCTTTTCTTTAATATTTGTTTTGTTAGGTATTTTATTTGAATATAAATATAATGAGATATCATTTAAAAAAATATATTATTCATACATATCTTACTATTTAAATTTACTGTTTTAGGTTTTAAAAGTTTATAAATAATTTAGATTTTAAAATTTTATAACATTTTGCATATTTATATATATTTATTAAATAAATAAATAAACTCATCATTCTTTTGATGTCAAACTAAATGTAAATTTACATCTGCCCTAGTTAAATTCTTGATTTTTTCAGACATCTGAATGTAAAGGGAACTTCTTTAGTATTATATGATTGAATCTGCTCATATTTTATTTAGGCGTTTCATCCGTTTTAGGGTTTCGATCGATCAAGTTGGATAATGGCGAGCACCGTCGATGTCACAAGTGATCCGATCCCAACGTCTTCGGTCTTGATGGCGTCGGCAAATCACATAGCGAGCAGATGCAGGAACGAGAACGTTGCATTCATCAAGTGCAAGAAAGACGATCCAAATCCTGAAAAATGTCTCGACAAAGGGAAGCAAGTAACGCGATGTGTCTTTGGACTGTAAGTCTAGAATTCTTCATCTACATTTCCTGCAATTATATTTGTTTCTTCAGAAATTCAAGTGATTTTAGCAACTCATTGAGTGGATTAACAATTAAAGGAAACTTCTTGATTCTAGTTCCTTATAACTGTTATTGTTCTTACCTATATCAATAGCTATCAAATGAAGAAATGGTGTAAATTTTGGGCATAGGGGGAAGGGTTTTGCCTTTGTAGCACCTTGATTGATGTGGTGAAAAACTCTTTATCCTATGCTTCTATTGATTGATGTGGTTGTCTTAGATGGAATTTATAGCTTTGATTATATGAAGGATCTATTTTACGAAAAATCATACATTGTAATTGGCAAGTGATCCATTATAATGAATGAATCATAGAATGGGTTTTCTGGGCAATGCAATAACTGTTACTTAATGCTCTGCCTGAGGATAACCATTCAATCACAAATTGTGTAATTTTTTTTTAGACATGTCTAAGGACTAAACTAGGGTATGCATAAAATCTTAGTTGTTGGGTTATAGAATAGTTTCTATAGAAGAGCTTTTAATTAAGGTGTTGCATTTTCTTCTTCTTTTTTGCTAGTATTGGAGAGTCTTATCGAGTTGGATGCTAATAACAATAAAAACAGGGCACATGTGTTGAAGCTAGTCAAAGCTATTAATACTTGCATACCATTTTTAGCGAGCTTCTAGCTTGCAATTGACAATAATATTCGGTCTTGTTTTAGGGGAATACATATCATGTGTCCTTGATAATTGGGTTGTTTAGTGAACATGTTCTAGACTTGGTATTGACACTATTTGTATTATTAGAGGTTTAGTAACTAGTATAGACTCTGTCAAAGTATTAAGACTTGGTATATGTAATGGGTTCCACCCAAAGAAAGACATTTTGAAGGGCGAAGCTGAGTTGGGATTAACCCATTATTTATGACACTATTTGTGTATCTGGAATGCATGTGTTATAATTGAACCCTGGTTTTCGGAAATGCCCATTTGGAAACACTTTTTGTTTCTGAGTCTGTATATGAAGTCATCTCCAAATGAGAAATTGCTAAAAAAATTTGAATCTGCATCTCACTAGGTGTTTTTCCAAACATGATCTCATTTGAGATATCTTGTGTTTCCAAATGGGTATATGGACTATAAGACACAGTCCCCTAATTGTTGGTTTAAGATACATAAACTCTTGTTACCATTTCAATACACAATTGTATATTTTCTTATTTGACAAACAATTGATATATATTTATAGGCTGAAGGATTTGCATGAGAGGTGCACAAAGGAGATGGACGCTTATTCTGGTTGTATGCATTACCACACAAACGAGTTTGATTTTTGTCGTAAAGAGCAGAAGGAATTTGAGAAAGCTTGCCCTTTTCCATAAGTGTTATTAGTTGCAGCAAAATTTCAGCCCATAATAAATTAAAATAAGCAAGATTGATTCTTGGGAATGCATCAGTTCTTTTGTTTAAAGTTCCCTTTGTATGAAAGAGATTGCAATGCCTAAATATTATTGTATTGTCCAATTATGGTTTTTGTGATGCTATTTCTTTGATGGTTGTCTCTTTTAAAACTTTAGTTGGTTATTTGCACACATTTAACTAAAGTTTAGGGATTCTTTATTTCTAAAAGTAGTAGCATTATTTAAAAAGTCACTACTAACACCTTTGTAAGGGGATCAAATAGAAATTGTACGCATTTGTGATATTGAATTGAGCATCACGAATCTCGATGGGATGGGACAATCAATATATAGTCAATATTCTAACACGAAAAAAGTAAATCCCAAGAATTATTGATCCAATAGTTAACTACCATGTGTGGGGGTCGTATGTCAAAGAGAAAGAGCGACACCTACCCATAAATCATACTAAAAAGAAATTCTACGTCTCCCACACAAAAATGTGAAATCAAGACAAAATGATTCAAAAAAGATCGGGTTATTAAATGAATTACAATTACAATTGAAACAATCGAAAATAAAATATGGGTTAAAATATTTTCTAAAATAAAAAAAATATCATACAAATTTGAAGTCACCCTTCAAATGGGCACTTAGTTTTGTCCCATGTCATTCAAATTTTTAATAAATAGGCGGCCTCATGATTATTTACAATAAGAACTCAATTTTATAGTGAATAAATATATTATTTAAAGTAGATTTAATGAGGATAAATATTTAGCCCCTTAATAGTAAGTTTGTTTTTAAATGTCCAGTGATCCAGTCAAAAAATATATGATAATTAATTGTCAAGTATATGAATATTCCTTCACGTACTTGTTACTAATTTTGCTGTATAATATTGTAATTGCATTTGTATGTTAAATATGTGTTTTTTTAATGAGAAGTCAATAAATGCTTTTAACCTTTTACATGTGTTTTTTGTGATGCCACGTGTCAAAATGGAATCCTTATAGTGGGAGAAGGATTTGGGGTTGACTTAAAATTAAGATTTTGCTTTTCAAAAGTTTTATACCCAATAAAAATGTCTCATTTTATAATTAATAAATCTCTTTTATATTTTATTTATGAATGAAAAAAAAAAAAAGACTTTTCTTCAATAAAAATATAAATTATTTGAGTTTGTTGAATTATTATAATATATTTTTATACTTAAATAAAAATAAAAGTATTTTTGTTGGTAAACTAAGTAGATAAATTATTGAAAAAAATGTGTTACATTAATTTTTAAAAAATATTTAAAACATTTTTTTAATATAAAAAAATAACATAATCTTATATTTATGACTATCACTTTCTCACTTCCTCACTTTCATTTAAAACATTTTAAATGAAAATCAAACTTATTATAAAATCTAAAACTTACCCAACATGCTTTAATTTAAATTAGTTGGGTTGAATTATTTAAAATTTAAATTTAATTAAAAAATAAATTATTTATATTTTATTTTGTTAAATTATTGTAGAGAGATTCATACCTCAATAAATGATATAACACATAAACTTATGTTATTCGTATCAATCGATATAAGTAAAGTTAAAATAATAATAGAGATGTTTTTGACTCCACTTCATTGGTTCATTGGTTTGTTTAACTTACTCTACTTTCACGATCATCGTTGAGAAACTATATTGAGAAACTATGGTTGTAAAAGATATGAAATCTATAAAACCCTAAACCTCAAATCAAAGAAATAATAAAACCTATATAATTTATAAATTTTAATTATTATAAGAAGTATTTATTTATATTATTTATAAATTATAATTAAATTTTGTATCTTTTTGAAATTTTAATTAAGACAAGTTTGTTTAAGGATAACAAAACTATTGAGTTAGATTTAACTATTTCATAAACGATTATTTATTTAGTTATTAATTTTTAATTTGGTTTAAATCGATTTAATTACGTTAGGAGATGATTTGATTAACTCGTTCGAAAAAGTTATTAATAATAAAATAAATTTATAATTATGATTTTTTTTTGAAAAACAAACAAAATCAATCATTTAATTTTCATAGTATGATACAAAAATAAAAATTCTTCATATAATTTTACACTATAAAAAGTTCAATCATAATAAAACTATTTTGATTATTTTTAAATTTAACTGTAATAAAATATTATTTTTCAAATGCAAACATAATGATTGATGATGTAAGAATATTTTATTTAAATTAATTAAAAAAAATCATATCAAACAATTCTTATCCGAAAATCCTAATGTGTTAAAAATCCGCCTAGAACTCTTCTTATTTTAAAATATTTTAGATCTGTAGCCCGTTCAACGGGAATACCAACAAGGACTAGTTTGATTATCACAACTAGCCTATTATAAATGAATAAAATATTATATTTATCTAAGGTAACGTTTGATACGTGATATTAGTTATATAAGTATAAATTGTAAGAACGTATTACTATATAAGTATAAATTGTAAAGAGGTATTACGAGGTATAAATTATATAGGTTATTAATGTTTGATGTGAAGTATATAAAATATGTATAAATTATATATGTTTTATTATTTCTTTGATTTGAGGTTTAGGATTTTATAGGTTTTATATCTTTGACAACCATAGTTTCTCATAATTTATATAGGCTATGGTTGTCTCAAGAGAGATATATTGAGAAAATTTTAAAACGATTCTGTATGGACAAGGCAAAGCCAGTTGCTTGTCCATTGGTTACACACTTGAAAATAAACAAGACAGTGTCTCTCAAAGATAAAGAGGAAAAACAAGAAATGTGCAGTGTTCCATATGCTTCAGCAATAGGCAGTCTGATGTATGCAATGGTCTGTACAAGACCGAATATAGCTCATGCGGTTGGAGTACTTAGTCGTTTCCTTTCAAATCCCGGTAAGACACATTGGGAAGCGGTTAAGTGGCTAATGAAATATCTTCGAGGGACTTCCAAATACGCTTTGTGTTATGGTACTGGAAAGCCACATGTTGAAGGGTTTTCTGATTCAGATATGAGTGGTGATATTGACACTATGAGATCAACTTTAGGGTATTTGTTTACCTTTGGAGGAGGAGTTGTATCATGACAGTCTCGTCTACAGAAATGTGTTGCTTTGTCTACTACAGAAGCTGAATATATTGCCATTACTAAATGTTGTAAGGAAATGAGATGGATGAAACAATTGTTGAAAAAAATAAGCATTGCACAAGACAGGTTTGTGGTGTTTAGTGATTCACAAAGTGCTATACATGTGAGCAAGAATCCAAGTTTCCATTCACGTTCAAAACACATCCAAAGAAAGTACCATTGGATCCGTGAAGTGCTCGAGAAGAAGGAGTTATACTTGGAGAAAGTGCATACAGATGAGAACGTGTTAGATATGATGACAAAGGGTTTGCCAAGAGGCAAGTATGAGATATGTTGTGCCAAAGCCGGAATGGTTCTGGCAGAAGCGTCACGATAATGAATGCTTATAGCAACATTCTCCCATGGCTCGGAAGGGGGAGAATTGTTGAGGTGTTCCTTGCCATTGCGGGCGGGTTTATTAAATTCTGGGTAAATGGGTCAGGGTTTTCTGTTATTAAAACGGGTTAGAGTATAAATATTTTTTTGGGGGTATTTTCTCATAACACAGTAAGGTTGAGAGAGAGTGAATTACAGATCTAGGGTTTTCTGGTTTCCTTCTTCTTCTTGTTCTTTGGCTGATCTAGAGAGAAAGATTGGAGGAGCTTTTGATTGTGGAGTAGTTCAATCATTCCTAGTGTAATCACTTCTTTCATTTGAGAGCAGGGCATGTAAGTTTCTACTATTGACATTTCTTTGATTTAGTGAAACTTATCCCTCCCGTGGACGTAGGTCTATTTTGACCGAACCACGTATATTGTAATCACTTCTTTGAATTGTGTTGTCGTTTATTGCTTTGTGCTATTTCAGTCTTCGTAATCTGTTTGTCGTCATAGACGATTTGGAAACTAATTTGTTACAGGTTTGATTTCGAAGAAGATCCATAGTTTTGTTGTTGCAAAACCCAACATATTTATATTAAGGTAGCGTTTGATACGTGATATTAGTTATATAAGTATAAATTGTAAGGAGTTATTACTATATAAGTATAAATTGTAAAGAGGTATTACGAGGTATAAATTATATAGGTTATTAGTGTTTGATATGAAGTATAAAATATGTATAAATTATATAGGTTTTATTATTTTGTGTTTGGTTGGTGATATAAAAAAGTAGTACAAAATTTAAAAACACTATTTTATCTTTATATTTATATAATTTTTATTTTAATATTTATCTTATAGGTAGTTTGTATTATTATTTTTTTTAATATTTATTTTATTTTTTAAATTTATGTATTATTTTAAATATTTGTATATATAAAAATATTAATTGTTTTTATAATATAATATTTGAAATTAGAATGATATAATTATAAATTAGTTTTAAAAATAAATTATATAAATATAAGTTGTATTAATTAATAATAATATCACTAATTTATATAATTATTTATAAATATAATTATTAATAACTTTATAAATTAATTTTGTATATAAATAATTATAAATACAATTTTATTTTATAAATTAATTTTATATATGAATATTATTTTTTAATTAACATTATTAGTTTTTTTAAATAATTATTATATTTAACTATATATAAAATTTTCACATTTCATTTTTTATAATTAAAAAATATATTTTTTTCGTTCAGAGATAAATAAAATATATAAAAAATAAAAAATCAAATAAAATAAGTAATTACATATTTATTTATTATTATTATTTAAATTAGAACATTAAACATAATTAAATATAAATAAGTATTTAGTTATAATTTTATATTATTATATTTTACAATATAATAAAGAAATTAAACATCTAATAATTTTATAAAACTAAAATATAAAAGATAAATATTAAAATTTATGCATGCTTGTAACTAGTAAAAGTAATTACTAAATTATACTTGATTGAAGGTATAAATTATACTTAAATAATCATTTGAATGTAATCATGTAACAACATTTTGAATTTATACTATATCTACATTCTTACACCTCTTACCAAAAAGTAGCCAAGTGAATAAGAAAATTCATATTTGAATATAATTTTTTTTAGTTATATATATTTTCCCCTTAAAAATTGGGATGCCCATTCCAATGTAGAAAAACATAAAAACAAAATGTCCTTTAGTTAAAAAAATTTATTTTTAATTAGATTTAAACTTATAAACAAAAAATTTGTTATTTTTCATCTTGAATTATTAAATTATACCTTTATATATCTAATAAATTTAACTAAAATTTTATTATTTTATTAAATAAATAAGTTGCTGGATTTGATTATATATATATTTTAAGTTTTCACCGCACAATATTTTTTGAGTTGTTATTAAATAATGTCTACAATAGAATATTTTTTTTTTAAAGTTTTAACAAAATTTAAGAGAAGTTGAAAAGTTCATTTATTTTATTTTTTATTTTTTTCATCGGTTGATTATTTTAACATCAAAAGTGTATTGTTTTTCTTTTCATCACTCATATTTGAGTTGGCGTTGTGTTTTAATTCAGCGATTTTTTTTTTGTTGTAGATTTATATAATCCGAATAATACTTACAATCGTTGATGAGTCATTTATTGCTCATACTTTTTAATTGTGTTGGTAATCATTTATCGAGTCAATTACCCTTGCTAAGAAGAGGAAATAATCGAATTTGAAGTTATATTTTTTTAAAATAAAGAATTACTAAAACTGGTATTTCATGTGGATGCCTCTTAGTAATATCCTTAAATTACTTATATAAGTTTTTCACTGTTTCAGTCATTTATATATATAAGTGATCTAATGGTAAGACGTTTTTAAACGTTGTTTACCAAACCCTTGATTCAAGACAATTTTAACTGTAACCTAAATATTTAATAGAGATGTTTTTGACTCCACTTCATTGGTTTATTCAGCTTACTCTACTTTCATAATCATTGTTGAGAAACTCAAATGAATTCGTCTTTGGAGTCAACAAACTACATGATCGTTGTTTATTTTTTTATTAAAATGTTATTTTTGTAAATTGTTTATACAATTTGATATCTGAATCATTAATGGTTTATTTTGATTTTATAGATATTATTATTTATTATTATTTATTAGTTAATTTTTTATATATAATTTAATGAGAATTAATTATTTATTAAAAATTATTATATCTTAAGAGAAGTTTTATTATTTTAGGCTATGAGTACTATTTATTTAATTTAATAATTCATAAGTTAATTATATATTATTTTATTTAAATAATTTAGACTAATAATGAGATTTATTAAGTATTTAGTCTCTTATAATTATAATAATTTTTTAATTTTTTTAAATTTTTTTTATTAAAAATAAAATAAATTGAAATTATCTATATCTATACTTTGTGGGAAAAAAATAAAAAGGAAAATAAAAAAGGATTGTTTCACAGTTACATAATTTACTATATAAGGAATAAAATATGAAAAAACAACTAAAAAAAGTTAATTTGCTTATTTTTCTTCTATTATTTTTCTGATCAAATAATTATATTTATTAATATATTTAAATTTATTTTAGCATAATATTCACTATATAAGAAAATCCAAATACAACAAATTATAAAAATCAAAAGATTTTCATAATAATTAACTATTAAATGTAAAAAAATGTAATCGTTTTGGTTTAGTTAGAGTTTAAATTTGACTATTAACAAAAAAAAAATAAATAAACCTTTTTTAAGAAATAGCTTGAAAAAAACATATAAGTGATATATTTGAACAATATTCATAATTTTGAAATTTTATAATATCTAATAAAAGCACATATAAAAATTATAATTTAAATATAATTTTTTAAAATTTAGAAATAAATATATAATGATTTTATTTTCCGTTACTATAGCACCTAAAATTTGACTATTAACACCGAAAACTTACATTTTTATTTTTTCTAAGAAATAACTTGAAAAAAAACATATAAATGATATAGTTGAGAGGAAATTATATATATATTTTTTCAAATTTTGAGAATTTCATGAATTTGTATAATTAATGGTGATAGTTATTTAAGGAATACTCTACTTGAAAGCATAAGATGTTCTCTTGATGAGGTTTTAAATTTTTTTAAAGTTTCACATTGAGTTGAATTTTCTGTTTTAGATAAAATTTTAGTTATCCCAAGCATCTCATCTTGTTATCTGCAAAAGTATGTTTATATTCTATTTTATCTGCAAAAGTATATTTATATTCTATTTATATATAATGCCAATTTCACCTTTAATTTAAGCATGCCAATTTCACTTTTAATTCATGCACCTGTTACTTTTATAGTTAAATATAAGTCAAATAATGCAATGCATGTAGTACATGTGTTCGATTTTCAAACACATGTCCTACATGCTAATTAAATCATGTTATTATTTAAAGAAGCAACCTTCTTCTCAGTTGAGATAAGAAGAGCATAAATAATTAAAGAAGCAGTCTTCCTCATCGATTGGGATAATTGGTAAGAAATTTTTATTATAATTTTTGAAAATAATATGTTGGATCAATAATACAAGTTTAGTTGTTATAATGATTTGAAAAATATGATACAATAAAGATGTTGAAATTGTGACAAAAGTGAAAAATAATTATGTAATAGTTGATTTGATAATTTGTTACATATGTCTTCGGTTGATAGTTAATGAGTTATCGTTAATGCAGTAGAGATATATATGAAAATTTATTATGTCACTAGTATATGTGATTAAAATTGATTTGTTAAACTATTATATATATATATATATATATATTACTAAATTCAGCTGTAAAAAATTTCTTTTTTTTTATTGGGGTTAGTTGAGTTCTTTACTATTAATTACTAATTCAGATAAAGAACATGCATGTGATATAGAATATGCTGCGGTCGTGAATATATTTATTTATTTATTTATGCATTAGAAATCTACTTTGTATTCACCTCCGTTTTATATTAACGTTACGCTACTATCTGAATAAAGTATTGATAATAGTAGTAAACATTATTGCAGGCGATTGGAGAAAACTCGACTGAATTTGAAGTATTTAAGTTGGTGTGATGGAAGCGGAGACAATTTGGACGCTTAGATCCTCGTTGTTGATCTTTGTTATAACACTGCTCGGAGTTGTTTCAATATTTTCCGACGGTTTGCCTCACCGGATTCTGCTTGATACGGATGTTGACACTGACGATTTGTTTGCTATCTTATACCTATTGAAGCTTAACCGATCAGAGATTGAATTGCAGGTTAATTAATCATAAATAAAATAACAGTAAGTTAAGTAATAAGTAAAGTAAGTAGTAACATTGATTATTTTGCAGGCTATAACTATTAACACAAATGCATGGACCGATGCTGGTCATGCTGTAAATCAAGTTTACGATGTCCTTTACATGATGAACCGCGATGACATTGTTGTTGGAATGGGAGGTGAAGGAGGAATAGACGAAGATGGAATCATACAACCAAATGTTGGAGGATATCTTCCACTAATTGAACAGGTTAACTTTTTGATCATTTATTTTGTATATAAACTACCACCAGTTAGTTAATATCATTATTAATTATGAATGATTCAATTAATTCATCAGGGGATTGGCACTTCTGGTTATTGTAGATATAGACAAACAATTCATGCAGGTCAGGGAGGACGATTAGATGTTAGTTCAAATTATGGTTTGAGGAAAAGTTTTCTTCCACAGGTATGTATCTATGTTATGTATGATCAAATGAAAAAGTCAAGCTGAAGTTTCTTGATGATTGATATTCTCATTACTTATTAGGGGAGCAGGAGATATTCTCCTCTTAGACAACCTACTTCTCAACAAGTTATGATTGACACGATATCTTCCGGTCCTATTAGTGTTATCACTATCGGAACACACACGAATTTAGCCATTTTTCTTATGACTAATCCTCATCTTAAGAAGAACATTCAACACATTTATGTCATGGGTGGTGGTGTGAGGTCTAAGAACCCAACAGATTGTTTTCGAAAAGAAAACACCACTACATCTTCTTTCCAGCCTCAAGAATGTGGTGATCGTGGTAATCTGTTCACTGATTACACTAGCAACCCGTATGCAGAATTCAACATATTTGGAGATCCTTTTGCTGCATACCAGGTGTTGGATTAATTTCTCATTCTCAACAATACCTAATAATTAATTAAACACATTCAAATGACTTTTGTTTTGCTATTTTAGGTAATCCATTCAGGAATTCCTGTGACATTGGTTCCTCTTGATGCAACAAACACCATTCCTATAACTGAGGAGTTTTTCGACGCACTTGGGAACATTCAGTACTATACATACGAGGCACAATACTGCTTCAAATCCATGAAAATTACTCGCGATACTTGGTTTGATGACCAATTCTACACGGTATGTATGTACCATGTATATTATAGAGACAAAACATTGCAGCTGTCTGTTTTTTTAGTGTTGTTCTCCATAGTTAAACAACGATTCATGTAAACATCTTTGCATTTATTTGCATGCAGACCTATTTTATGTGGGACTCATTCACTGCGGGTGTAGCTACTAAAATCATGAGTAACTCCTCGTATAATCCAACAGGGGTGAATGACTTTGCGGAAATGGAGTTCATGAATATAACCGTAGTTACATCAAACAAACCTTATGGAATATCTGATGGTTCAAATCCTATGTTTGATGGCCGCAAGTCTCCAAAGTTTAACTTGACAGAAAATGGAGTTCATAGTGGTCATGTTCAAACCGGACTTCGTGACCCTTTCTGCATTGTCAAGGATGGGAAAGGTAGATGTCAGGTAAAATTAATTAGTTTTAATGTTGTCTAGCTAGATTAACAATATTCCATTAACCATCACAATTTTTTTCTTCTGACAAAATTCTTATGTTCTACTCAGGATGGCTACACTAAGGAAATTAGTGGACCTGAGTCCGTGTCTGTTCGTGTTGCTACAAGAGCAAAACCAGATAAGGATCCCACTGACCCCATAAACAGAGAATTCTTCTATAGCATCTTGGCCGTAAGTTTATATTATTTTTAATTGGAAAGAACTTCATTACTAAACTTCTTAAAATAGAAATTACAAGAAAATTGAACTAGTCACAAGATAAGTAAGTAAGCAAAATGAACTTCTATCCTTATTTATTTAATGATATGATAGTGTTATTTTTTCAGCATATAATTAGTTTATCATGGTATTCCCATATTTTAATGCTTTATTTGTTTCCAGGTTCTTAATAAAACCGAAAACACTGGGAGGTTCAATTTCACGAATCAGTTTCCTTACTATAAGGAAACTCTGTATACACCTGATTTTAAAGGGATAAAACTAGGTAAAAATGTGGTCTTTGACATGGATATGAGTGCTGGAGATTTCCTTGCTCTATTTTATCTCCTTAAACAACCTGTAGAGGTTATAAACCTTAAGGTAATTAGAATCCCATTTCTGTTTCATCTTTTGATGATATCTATTTTGTTTTTTAATACATTTTTTTGTACCTAGGCTATACTTGTGTCTGCTACTGGCTGGGCAAATGCAGCAACCATAGATGTCATCTATGATTTACTACACATGATGGGTCGCGATGACATTCCTGTTGGTCTAGGAGATGTACTTCCAATGAACCAGTCTGACTCTCTTTTCTCGGCTGTTGGTGATTGCAAGTACACTCAAGCTATCCCTAATGGTAATGGTGGATTCCTCGACTCAGACACCTTTTATGGGTTAGCTCGTGATTTACCAAGAAGCCCACGGAGGTAAACTGTCCTTGTAAATTGCATTTAAAGGTTGTTTGGGTAAAAAAACGACAAAAGCATTTCACCATTATCATTTTTTTCTTTTGGTTTTGGTTTCGGTTTCAGGTACACTTCTGAGAACTCAGTAAAATATGGAGCTCCTCGGGATACTGATCATCCTGAACTTAGGCAGCCATTAGCCTTGGAAGTGTGGGATTCTGTATCAAAAAATCTTGATTCAGGATCAAAAGTTACCATACTGACTAATGGTCCATTGACAAATCTAGCTAAGATAATCATTAATGACAAAAATGCAAACACACTTATTCAGGTACACTAATTAATACAAGTTCATTTCTATTAGTTTGATTGAAAAAATTATATAAAAAGTCTTGATGGTTCTGGATGTGATGCAGGAGGTCTTTATAAATGGTGGACACATAAGAAGTGGTGATAATAAAAATACAGAAAATGGCAATATCTTTACAATTCCCGCAAACAAATTTGCAGAATTCAACATGTTTCTTGATCCCATGGCTGCGAAAACAGTTTTCGAATCTGGTCTTAACATCACACTTATCCCATTGAGTGTCCAGCGTAAACTCAGTGAATTCCCCGTGATTCTAGAAAGGCTTCGTATCAACAAGAAGACACCTGAAGCTTTTCTAGCTAAAAGATTACTGTCTCGTCTATACAAGCTGCAACAAAAGAAACACAGATATCAACATGTGGTAAGTTGATATCCATTCATTGGTTAGTTACACTAGTTTGTATACAATAAATAATTGGCATTTGTTTATGTTCTTCTGCAGGGCATGTTTTTAGGTGAAATATTAGGTGCAGTAGTAATGGCTGGCGACAGGTCTCAATTAAATTTAGAATTTATAGAGAAGTCTGTTGTAGTAGTGGCAATGGGATTAGAATCTGAAGATGGGCAGACAATTATTACTGATGCTAATATGGGAAAAATGGTTAGAATTTTGGAAAATGTGGATTCAATTGCATGCTATGATCATTTTGTGGCTCGGCTAGCCGACAGACAACAATCGGCAGTTGTTGGAAGTTTTGAGGAACAGAAACAAACTTGGAGCAAACCACCCAAGTGAACCTACAATCGGTTAAACAAAGTTTCAGCTTAGCAAATTTGTTGGAATTTTGGATTCTTATTTTAGTTTGTTATTCAGTGGATTTATTATATTCTTTCTCATTAACTGTATTTTGAGGTCTTGCAATTATTATGAATAGGTCAGAACTATTTTGGGGTATAATTCCACTGTCTCTTTTATTTGATAGTGTAGAAAGATTTTATTGTTCATCTTATTTCAAATAATCCACCACCAATACTACTTCTTTCAAACCAAATAATTCACTTCTTTTCATTTGGATGGAAGATGTTGGAGGGAGATCGAATGGAATGGGACCGAGCCTCCTCGAACTACAGGCTTCTCCTCGTATTCAGATATTATCAACAACAAATGTCGAAACTATTGTTGGCAACCTCTTTTGAATTTCAATAATCCGCATCAAACGGAGGAGTCATTAAGACAACACTAACATTGATCTTTACAATAACTTGTTGAAATAATTGGAAAAAAATCAACCTCTGTCTATTGAAATAATAAAATTTGGCTCTTTATTGAAAACTAATATTGTCAGATTAGTTTTGAAACCTTAATTGATGCGGTGAAAAACTCTTTATCCTATGCTTTCATTGATTGATGTGGTTGTCTTAGATGGAATTTATAGCTTTGATTATATGAAGGGTCTATTTTACGAAAAAGCATACATTGTAATTGGCAAGTGATCCATTATAATGAATGAATCATAGAATGGTTACTCTTGAGCAATAATAACAGTAACTTAATGCTCTGCCTGAGGATAACCATTCATTCACAAATTGTATACTTTTTTTAGAGACCTGTCTAATGACTAAACTAGGGTATGCATCAAATCTTAGTTGTTGGGTTATAGAAGAGCTTTTTTAAATAAGGTGTTGCATCTTCTTCTTATTTTTTTTGTTAGTATTAGAGAGTCTTATCGACTTGGATGCTAATATCAATAAAAATAGGGCACATGACTTGAATCTGAGTTGGGATTAACCCATTATTTATGACACTATTCTTGTATCTGGAATGCATGTGGTATAACTGAATCCCTGGTTTTCGGAAATGCCCATTTGGAAACACTTTTTGTTTCGGAGTCAGTATATGAATTCGGATCCAAACGAGAAATCGCTAAAAAAAATTGAATCTGCAGTTCACTAGGTTTTATCCAAACATGATCTCATTTGAGATATCTTGTGTTTCCAAATGGGTATATGGACTATAAGACACAGTCCCCTAATTGTTGGTTTAAGATACATAAACTCTTGTTACCATTTCAATACACAATTGTAAGAAAAACTAACAGAAAATAATAATAAAATTGACCGAAAATGATAGTCACTTAATAATATATATATTGTTTTATTGAACAAGGTAAGTATGTCAAAATTTAAAAAACCTAATTGATATTTTACCTCATTTATTATATTTTATCATTTTCTGATCTATTCTTCTAATGGATCTTTTCCGGTTATTCTACATATTTGTCAAAAATAATAAAATAGGCACACACAAAAATGACATAGGCAAAAAGACGACATATTTTAGATCTCTGTCTAACTCCTCTTTTACCCCTAGTGATGAAGATACTCTAAATTTTTGAAGGAACGCTGAGTACCAAATATCATGTATTATATTCTCTCAAAATCGCACCCACAATTATATATAACTCACTCATCTCTCAAATTCACTCATATATATATATATATATCATACATTTTATTTCAACCATGCATTATTAATTAATACTCTCAATCAAGAGCGGAACCAAGATTTGAAATCTACCGAAACTAATTTGATAATAATATCAAGTAATAATTAACGGTAATTTACCGTCGTTATTGTCAAATACATACAAAATGTTTTAGACTACCCCGCAGGCTACAGCCCGAGCAGCCTTGTACTTGGATCCGTCTCTGCCTTCAATTCGAACAATCATTCTCTCATCCCTTAAATTCGCACTCACATATATCACTATCATTGTCTTTTAATTTTTCCATACCTACTCTCAAATTTGCATTAATTGAGATTCAAATCATAATCTCAAGTTATGAAAGGTAAACACTTTAACTATATATATATATTTTGTGTGTAAACTTTTAACTTGTCAATTAATCTGTATATTAACCAACATTTGAATATTTAACCTTAACACATTAATTAAAATATAATAATGTAGAAGTAAAATTATTTATTTATTTATTTCATACAATACAATCTAAGTCTTACAACAATTCTAACCTTACAAATATAATATATATATTATATTTAATAAATAAATTTTTTTTTGGGCAAAATAAATAAATTTTTAACTTGGTTAGATTTCATTTAAGACTCATCATTTCCTTAATCCTAGTGTATTTAAACTTATTAGATTGAATCCATATTTTATAAATAAAATGTATTTTTGTTTGATCACCTCACTTATGAGTTTAAATTAGTGTATGGGTTTATTACAACAAGCAAAATTTCCGTGCAAGAATAAAAACAAAATAAATTAAAAAATTATAATAATATATATTCAATATTTAAAATTTTTAATAAATCACGAATAATATATTAAAATAAAAAATAGAACGCTCTAATTTCACATTTTATTCACTTCGATAAAATAACTTATTTTCTCACATGTTTCATCATATATTTTTTCCGAATAAATCTCTCATCTCGTGATTTTACACTTTCACTTTGTTAATCAAATATTTGATTCATATTTTTTAATAATTAGCATTGTGATCTTATACTTTGGTCTTGATTCATATTTGTTTAACCACTTTTAAATGATATCGACTTATTATCCTTCGGCAAACTACATCTCAATCACACTTGGTTAAAGGTTGTACTTGTTTTGTTAGGTTGCAAGTTCGAAATATACAAATAACATTTTTAATTTTATTTTTAACCGTTTTAAGTTTATGGGTGGGTCAACCCACAATCCGACCAAAGTATTCATTTACTCTCACATATATATCCAAAATAATCACAGTTCTCGACCCGGCAATCCGGACACTTTAAAAATTAAGCATCATTATATATATATATATATATATATATATTAGTTTGTTAAAAATTTGAACTTTTATTGTTAAATTGTCTCGCGTTTATCAAATTTGGTGTTGATTCTTAAATATAAAGTATTGTTAGCCTAGTTGGTTAAAGGGTTGTACTTGTTTTTGTTAGATTGCAAATTTGAAACATACAAATAATATTTTTAATTTTATTTTTAACCATTTTAAGTTTATGGGCGGGTCAACTCACAATTTGAATCAAGTATCAATTTACTCTCACATATATATTCAAATTAACCACAACTATATATAAATTACATTAAAGTAGTTCAAATAGCACGGATTTAATGTGAAGTGTTTTTCTACCCTCTTATATTAGAAAATATTATTATTATATTTAATAATTTATACACAAATATCAACTAAATCAAATAGTCTTTATTATCTCCCAGCTTGTTGGATTATGTATCAACTTATTAGTAAAAACTTTTACGCAATGAATCAGTTTCATCCACCAAGCTTGCTCTATCAATAGATTATGCAACCAATTCATCAAGTATCTTGTAAAGTATTTTGCTATCTATCCATAAGTTTTTCATGAATTTTGCTTAAACTTTTGAAGTTTGATTTGGTAGACAATTTTAACAAGGGATAAATATAATAATGACTAATATTATTTTTTCTTATAAATTATTTTTTATATTTCATTATTTGTCCCCCATAAAAAAATATTTATTAATTTTTTGCACTTAAGAAGATAATAGAGTTTTTTTAAATTATGCGACCAATTGATCAAGTATCTTGTAAAGTATTTTGCTATCCATCCATAAGTTTTTCATGAATTTTGCTTAAACTTTTGAAGTTTGATTTGGTAGACAATTTTAACAAGGGATAAATATAATAATGACTAATATTATTTTTTCTTATAAATTATTTTTTATATTTCATTATTTGTCCCCCATAAAAAAATATTTATTAATTTTTTGCACTTAAGAAGATAATAGAGTTTTTTAGATTATGCGACCAATTGATCAAGTATCTTGTAAAGTATTTTGCTATCCATCCATAAGTTTTTCATGAATTTTGCTTAAACATTTGAAGTTTGATTTGGTAGACAATTTTAACAAGGGATAAATATAATAATGACTAATATTATTTTTTCTTATAAATTATTTTTTATATTTCATTATTTGTCCCCCATAAAAAAAATATTTATTAATTTTTTGCACTTAAGAAGATAATAGAGTTTTTTAGATTATGCGACCGAATCAAGTATCTTGTAAAGTATTTTGCTATCCATCCATAAGTTTTTCATGAATTTTGCTTAAACTTTTGAAGTTTGATTTGTTAGACAATTTTAAAAAGGAATAAATATAATAATAACTAATATTATTTTTTCTTATAAATTATTTTTTCTTATAAATTATTTTTTATATTTCATTATTTGTCCCCCATAAAAAAAATATTTATTAATTTTTTTCACTTAAGAAGATACTGGAGTTTTTTAGATTATGCGACCAATTGATCAAGTATCTTGCAAAGTATTTTGCTATCCATCCATAAGTTTTTCATGAATTTTGCTTAAACTTTTGAAGTTTGATTTGGTAGACAATTTTAACAAGGGATAAATATAATAATGACTAATATTATTTTTTCTTATAAATTATTTTTTATATTTCATTATTTGTCCCCCATAAAAAAAAATATTTATTAATTTTTTGCACTTAAGAAGATAATAGAGTTTTTTTCTTTTTCAAGTCTATATCTCTTTCTCTCTATATATATATTTATTGAATTAAATAAAACACAAATTCTTACAAATTAAAATTGTTTGAACTATTCTCTCTTCTTCTCTTTTTAATCTCTCGAAAAAAATCTAAGAAAAGTTTAAAAATATATTTTTTTATTTTTTTCATGACTTTTTAGAATGGGAGGGTGTCTGATTTTTAGTTGTCATTATGTTTTTGTTCAATAAGACATCTTATAATTTAATTGGATTCAATAATTTTTATGAATTTTTGTAATCTAAATAATAATCACAATTTTTGATGGGTCATTTGTAGCTCATATCTTCGGATTGTATTGGTCCGATTATATTGGTGATGTTTTCTTAAATTTATGTTCGTCCTCCTTCTAGCAGGAGAGGAGAGGAGAGGAGACTAAATTATCATAATTGGAGTTATTTTTCATATCTTCAATAATGAGTTATTTGATTTGATTTTTAATATAGAAGTTCTTATACACGTATCTTCTCATGATTTATACGGGTTTCTTACTATTTCGACCATTTATGTAGATGATCAATTATTATTTGGCATTACATTTTTCGGCAACCATCGGTTAAGGATAATTTTAATTGTCGTTCGGAATATTTGAAAGAGATTCTTCAGATATGTCTAACAAAAATTTTAATTTTTTTATATTGTTTTTATATAATTTACTAATTTATTTTCAATATATGATTCCCAATTAATTTAATAAGAATTATTTTCTTATAAAAAAATACAAATAAACTAATTTTTATAGTAATAACGTATGTTTAAACGATGTTTTTCTTTTAGCTTTTTTTTTCAACAAGGTATTACAAGTTTATTTGTCCTAACTAGTAGGGAAGGAAGAATAGGTAAGAATTAAACATCATTTCATTTGAAAGAGAAACTGAAACATAATAATAATTTACACTCTCAAAATATAAAATCAACTGTTTTACAAACCATATAATAAATATATATATGTAACAAATGATCATTTAGCACCCAAAACTAAATGTCAATTTATTATATTAACAGAAAACTGTTTTGAAACTATATAACAATCTCCCTCTTTCTCTTGTGTTCTTGTTTATAGCCTCCAAAGCTACCTGATGTATCTTCATCATCCACTTTTTTCTTTTATTCAAATGTTCGCAGGGTTATTATTGTTCTCGTACTCTAATGTTCCCAATGATAAATTCCTCTTCAAAACTCGCACTCTCGTGAATTTTCTCAGCTTATCCAAATTATGCTCTTCTTCTCCTTGTAACATCTGGACCACCTGTTCTTCATTATAACATTTTCTTACTTACTATAACCAAAACAGAATTAATCAAAATGATACAAAACAATGCCTTCTTTTTTTTTTTGTCAAACGTGCCTTGCTCATTGTAGGCCGTTCAGATGGGATTTGATCTAAGCACATTGCCGCAACTGTCACCATTTGACTCAACTGCTCTGTGTCATAGGCTTCACCAAGACATGGGTCGATTAGCTCGGTCAATTTGTTTTCTGTTAGTAAAGGTTTAGCCTGCAGAATATTTTTGATTAAATTGTCACAACTTCCATCTTTTTTGGGTTCAATCTCATCTATCAATATACACTATACTTACCCACATTACGAGACTCTTTTGGGATTTATCCAAAGCCAACCGTCCAGTGATAACTTCCAACAATAGAACACCGTACGAATATACATCAGTCTTTTCGTCCACTATTCCATGCATGAAAAATTCGGGAGGAAGGTAACTGTCAATGGAAAGAACAGAATCAGCAAATTTCAGAAAAGAGAATCCAATGGCTACAAATAAAAAAAATAGAAAGAATCAAACAAACCCAAATGTGCCCTCAAATTGTGACACTGTGAGATGTGTCCATTGATCCGGCAGCCACTTTGACATCCCAAAATCAGATATCTATTGAATACATAAGTTGTTTGTTGTTAGAACTCAAAATGATCAGAGGATGAATCTTGTTTCTTTTTTTTCTTTCTTTCAAAAATAGTTTGATTACCTGAGCATCAAAGTCTTCAGAAAGAAGGATATTGGCAGCCTTTATATCCCTATGAATAATTCGACGTTGACATCCTTCATGAAGATACGATAAGCCTTCCGCTGTTCCTAATGCAATCTTATACCTGATTTTCCATGTCAAATTCTCCTTATCACCTGAATAAACGGAAAAAATGAAGCATTAATGGGATCTGGCTCGAAGATCTTCCAGTTAAATATTAGTTATGAGAAAAAACAATGATCGGACCAGTGAGGATCGATGATAAGCTCCCATGGGCAGACAAATGAAGAACAAGGTGCATTCCACCATCAACTCCATATCCAATAACATTGGCGATATTAGGATGATTCACATGGACTAATATACCAAGCTCAGATAAATAATCAGCTATAACCTCTTCTGTGCTTCCTCTATTTAGTCTTTTTATGGCTACAAGTTGCCCATTTTTCAGATTTCCTCTGAAAACTTCAGAGTAACCTCCCTCTCCAATAATATTTTCTTTGCAAAAGGGAGAGATAAAATGGAGAGAATTAGGTGCAATTGCATCTTCAGTCACCATATATTACAAGATAATTCTTATTAAGTATATACCTTCGCTGAAATTGTTGGTTGCATCTGCAAGATCCGAAAGGGAAAAGTTTTTCCACGATGATTTCAGGTGAGGTAGGCATTCAGCATCCAAACTAGTATCAAAAGAGGGCATGCTTTGTCTTGCGCTCCTGCTCTTTTTCTTTGACAATTTCTTTATTGTGTTTATGTTGTTGTGGAAAGTAGGAAATTGAGGTCCCTTCTTCAATATTCTGAAGATCCCTCTTGGAGCTCGCCATTGATGGCCAGTCCTTGGATTTGTTGATGAGCTCGGATCTGAGAGATCGGTCTCATATTCCATCTCATTGTCGGAAGATTCCCTTGTCTGATAGTCCAAGTCTAAGGAAATATCAAATTTGTTCATAGAATCAGAATCAAATTGACAATTTCTTAGAATCACATTATGAAAGGAAAAGGTCCGTCCATTCATTCTCAAATTGATTTGCTAGAACATAATGGATGTACAACAACACATCAGATTATTAAAAATCGTGCATAATACTCCTAATGGGAGATTTAGGTTTTACCTTCTGCGGAGAGCGAGGAGGAGTGACATGGGAATTGTCTCCTGGACTCTTCTTCAGCACTTCCATCAGTAATGCCATGACCATGGCTATTACTGGAACGAAAAATTGCATGAGAATTAATCGAATGTTAGAATTTAAGAGAAAAAGAAGAACATATATATGTATATATACCTGGGAGAAGTTGAAGGATGCATAACTCCTTTTTTGTGTTTCAATGAAATCCAATTGTCAGAGACGATTCCGTATCAGACCTCCCGAGGATCCAAAATGGAGACGAATCGAGCAATGGAGAGACAGAAAGAGGGAGAGAGAAAGGGAGGGAGAGAGATAGAGGTCAGAGAAACACATAGAAAGAGGAGCTGGAAGAGAATGGAAGGTGTTCGTTGAGAGAGAGAGAGAAAAAGAAAGCGGGAGATAGAAAAACGGTTAATAAGATTTGTCAGCTGCTTTCTATTAATATTATTAATTAATTTTCAAATTACCCCCCACAGATTTTGTGCTAAAAATTCGGATTTCTCTTCATTCCTCTATTATTTATGTCCTCTTATAAAATACTTTTTATTTTTACTTTTTAATCATGCTATTCTCCTCAAATATTTTTTTTTTTTTAAATTGTGGACCGTGTGTGAAGACTCAAACTCATGAAGACATGAGTTCTTATGCTACCACTGAACTACGAGTCTCCACCAATTATCTTTTTTTATTAGAGATAATGAAGAAAAAATGTTGTAAAGTTTTGTATGATCAAACATATTGGGGTATTAATCGGATGAAGCTAATTAAAACATACAAATTCATTATATTTGTAAGTCAAATACTCC
The DNA here is from genome assembly GCF_907164915.1 of Impatiens glandulifera. Taxonomy (NCBI): domain Eukaryota; kingdom Viridiplantae; phylum Streptophyta; class Magnoliopsida; order Ericales; family Balsaminaceae; genus Impatiens; species Impatiens glandulifera. The sequence goes on from NC_061865.1 coordinate 25,550,933, forward strand.
AAACCAATTGATGCAGAGATGATCATATATGCAATGATTAGTTAGTCTCAGTCTTCGTCAACATCATAAAACTATTCCTTCAACAATAAACTGTTTACTAATCATGGAAAAACAAATCTTCATCCGATTAAAAGGCAACCCAATCTTGCTATTCTAAGAATGGTCATAGCACATGCTTCCAACTCGAAGAGCTCATCTTCATGCAACTTTGCCCTTAAGATTATGTGTCATTGCAATTCTAATTGATAAGTATTACCCCTTGCATTCTTGTAACATGTTAGGGTTTATGAATAATGGAGGGGAATCATACTTGACGATAGAATATGCAAAGTAATGCGTGAAGTATTAGTTAGGGATATAATTGTATTGACTAATGAATTGTATAAATAAATGATAGTCTTGTATTGGTTAGGCATGAAATAAAATGTTCATCCTCACTTCTTCCCTACTAACAACAAAAGAACTTAAATTTGAGTAAGGAACGTGAAACTTACCAATGATGCCCTTGCAAGTTATCGATCAACAAGAGGTTGGTATGAGAATGACGGTCCTCTCATCATTCGTTAGGAAAGTTGAGAATGTTTTGTTACCCACTCGATGCTCAAAATGATGTCGAGATCCTTGTCCCGTGTGGAGGTCAATCAAACCACAACCGCCCAAGCCACATTTATGGTTATCATTACTCAAGAGTCTTCAATGCTTCCCCTTCATTCGAGGATATTATGCAGGCATCTTTCCACATCAAGCAAATCATTTCTACATAGCTTTCTGACCAGCGATTGAAAAACACATCCACTAATTGCATATCCAATATCAAACATACAATCAAGAACGTATAAAGCATCGTCCAACTTATCCCCTTCAGATAAACAATTGATAACTCCTTCAAATGTCTGCCTTTTAGGTTTCAGATTTTTCTTCAGCATTGCATCCAACCATTCAAACCCTTCCAATTCATAACCTTTATCCAGCAACCCACAAATAATGAAATCATGAACACAATTTGCTGGTTCCACACCCCTATTTAACATGTCAGCCCACAATTCTTTCGCTTCTTCCAGATTTCCCATCTCGCAACATTTCTCAACAAGAGACGTGTACGAGGCAGCCGACGGTTGCAGTCCCCGCTCATGGAGCTCGTTTAGGAGCCCCAAACCCTCAACTATATTACCTTCCTCGCAAAATCCTTTGATCAAAGAATTATACGTGCCAGTATCACGAGAAATACCATCTTTTTCCATTTTCGCTAGCATAGCATTAGCTTCTTTGGTCATTCCAAATGAGGACAATCCTCTAATCATCGTATTGTAACTAACTATTGAATTTCTATAACCACTATTCAGCATTTCTTTATATAACTCCTGTGCCTCTTTCAGATTCCCAATGCTACATAAACCATAAGCAAGAGCATTATATGTGTACTCATTTGGAACAATTCCTTTCTGAATCATCTCAAACCATAACTTTCTGGCATCATCAATCCATTTCATCTTGCAAAGACCGTGAATCATAGTTGTGTACATTACCCTATCGGGAGCATAACCTCTATTTTTCAGGTCGTTAAAAATCCGAAGACCTTCATGAGTCATCCTCCTCTTGCATAACCCATTGATGATTTCTTGATAGGTAAGGATATCGGGTGTGCGGTTTTTCGCAATCATGTTATGAAGTAGGGAAGAAACCCTAGAGTAATGGCCGTCCTTGCAAAAACCAGAAATCAGTTTATTAAAAGCAGCATTACTGGGAACAAAACCATCTCCTAGAACCTGCATCAGCAGTTTGTGACCTTCATCAACATTCTTGTCAATAGTGAAAGCCCTAATTATATAGTCAACTGTCTCCACATCCCCCGCCACACCAAACTCTATCATGTTCCCGTACAACTTCCAGAACTCCTCAGTCCTGCTAGCTAGGATAAGAGCTGATAAACCCGAATTCCAGGTTTCTAATGACGGACAAATTCCTATGCTTTTCATTTCATCGAACACCTCAAGTGCATTTTCATAGTCACCACTTTCACACAAACACCTAATATAAGCTTCCAACAAATCTGGTTCAGGAGTAAAATCTACAGACTTTATGAAAGAACTTGCAGCTTTCGAAGCTTTGGCTTTCAAAAGACAACTGAATATGAGATTGCAGGAAGAATGATCGGGAAAAAACCCAGGTTGTGACGTCAACCAGTAAAAAAATCGAAGTGACAGAAGACCATTAGCTTGCTGCTTTAGAAGCCCATTTAAAACATACCGATCGAAGAAATTGACAGACGGAAAATCAGAAATTAGGGTTTGCTCCCACCTGGGACGAGTTCGAATCGTCCTCCAAATCCCTTGTACCATTATCTGATTCAATCCCTGAACATTGTCAGGAATAGGGGACTGGTCCTGGACCTGGAGTGAGTGTTCGCCGCTGCCATCTACTCCGGCGCCAAGGTTCCTGAACTGGGGTTTATTGCTTTGTACTGAGAGAGGATTTTGTCGGAGAAACAAGCGAGTTAAATTTGGGGAATACCTCGCCATTCTCAGCCAATCAATGTCTTACCAAGAAAAATATATAAAAGGGGAGAAATTTGCGAATCAGTGCTATGGCGGCGTGATCAATGACACTGGTATGCCGATGATGGTATTAAGACTGCCTGCCTGACTAGACTTGGGGTCTGAGATCAGGGCTAGTAAGTTCAAGGTTCTTTATGTTTGGGGGAGAAAATATTGGATGCCTCTTTAGTATTTAAGCCTGCTATATTATTAATTAATGGCCAACAAATATCTAGTTAAATTATGGATAACAAGTATTTTTATCAAACAAGTGGAACTAGGAAGAGAGGTGAGATAAGTTAAAAACAAATTGGGATATGCTTAAATAAATAATAATAAAATTTATCATTTTTTTTAATAATTAGATAAAAAGAAATAATGAATTATATTAAGTTTAAAAATAAAATAGTGATAATATCACATTTTGAACGTAATATAGGATAGGTTTCATCTCACCCGAACCCTACATAAATTTGTTACTGACTAGACAAATCTTTTTATTAGCGAACAAATTGTTGTAATCTAACATATTAAACTATTATTCAGTTCCTATTAAATCATACCATTCTTGTGAAATTTAGATTTTTAATCAATTTTCATTTGAATTTTTTTTTAATTCATACAAGAAGACAATGCAAGTAACCTTAAGACCATAAATTAAACTCTTATAAACACTTAAAAATAATTTATTTATTTTTTTGTATTATTTATTAGATTCTCAAACTTCTTATATTCAAGAATAAATAAAATAAATAAAATAATTTATTTGTATTATTATTAAATAAATCTTTAGTCTTAATAACATTGTCAATATAATTTTTTTTATTATTTTATTTTGCTAAAACATCTTTGTGGATTTTGTGCTTAATTATAGAACAAATACTAACTAATTTTTCTTTTTTCTTTCTTTTTAATTTTATAAAAATGAGTTAGGTTATACCTTAGGACAAAGTTTAAGCTCTGAGTGGGCATTTGGTTTGAAGGATGAGAATGAGTTTAGTCATTCTAATATTGTTGTTTAATTAATAAGTTAGACTTAGTATGCTTATTAATATAGATATTTTATTTACTATAAATTTGTGAATAGAATTGTGATAAATTCCAAATTTATTATTACAGAAAATATGATAATTGACACCAAAATTATTTTATGCTATTTTAAAGAAATTCATTTCATAATATTATTCTAACATTGTAACTAATTTTATAAAAAAAAATCACAATGTCACCACTCAACAACGTCATTGTCAACATTTTTGGGGAGGGGTAGGTTAACCACATAATTCACTCGCAATTGAATAACACAACAATTTTGTCTTTATCTATAGTAACTATATTAACTACTTTAAAAACATCGTCACTAAAAAAAAACTAAGTTTTTGTTACGACTTAATTTGTAACTTAGTGTTTTGGGTTTTTTATTTCAAGAATCGAGTCGTGGTCTCTAGGACCGGATGAGAAATATATAAACAAAGGGCAGGGGAAGGGTTTTATAGTGGAGAATTTGAGATGAGGGGAAAAGAAGAATCAAGGGTGAGAAAAGAATATTATTTGTCTATACCAAACAGTCTAAAACAAAGGTTCAAAACCTAAAATAAAATAGGGGTGAAGAACTTTTACAAGAGAATTCAAATAATCATTTTTATGGTTCCTTGGGGAAGAGAAATCAACCTTATATAGTTGTTGTCTTGCCCCAGAATATTTAGGATTATTGTTGTAACAACATAAAAAAATTCAGTTTGTAAAATTACAAAAAAGGAAAACAAAACGGAATATTAAAACAAAAATAAAAATCTAGCCCAAGTGCACATTAGGACCGTGGAGGGTGCTGAAATTATTTTGGGACCGCAACCTTTATTTCTGAACTGTAACATTATCTTCCCCTTCAAAATTCGTCGCCCTCGATTAAAAGACCGTGGCCTGGTTAACCTCTAATTTGCGTCCTGCCAACTTCAAAGAGAACTCTTTTCTTTTAATGTTCGGTCGGATTTTCAGCAAGTCTAGAAAGTGTCGGGGTCTAGGACCGCAATCCTTTAAAAGTCTTCGGTAACATCTTTTCAATAGTGGAACTGGAGAGGACCTAGTTCAGATAAAAATAACATCTTTCAGCTTTGCTTATACACTAGGGTGTTATCAAAAATCCAGAACCAGACCTTCCTTTGGCCCAACACCCTAGGATCAACCAAGCAGCAATTCTTCTTCCGATTATACTCTAGAGTGTCATCAAATATCCAAGCTCAGTCCTTTTTCCGGACCATCCCCACAAGGGCAGTCAAACAACCATGGCTTCTAATTACTATCTTGGCTGGTGGTCGGTCTTTGGGTTGCTGGAATAAAGCATTGAAGACTTCAATTGTGTGCTTGAGATCTTCAGGAGTGTCTTTCAATGTCGTTGCCATAAGTGAAACAGTTTAGCCTTCGTGCTTACTTTTTATTTGAACCATGGTAGTAACACTATGTTTTTCCAAGGGCTTCTCCCGCTGGTCGCCTTGTATCATGTTGGCATATTCCCGAAACATACCCTGCAAGACTATCAATGAGTGCAAAGAAATGGCGGGTTCATCCCTTGCCTCAAGCAGAAAATGTGGATCATCAAAACTTGATTCTTGAGTGGGTTCTTAGATGAGTTCTTGGACTTTTTGTTGATTAGTCGAGACCATGAATAATTTGGATTTGCACCAATGGTTGGACTCCCACTTTTCGTTGAAGTATAAAATATGTCTTTCTTGGGGTTGGTTGTCTAGTTTGTGCTCGACCAAGCCATGTTAACATTACATGGCTTGGGCAGCAGCAACGGTTCAGCGTTGTACAAGGGCCTGTAGTTTATTAGGGACCCGTAAGTTGCTTCTTGGGTAGTTCTAATCTGCTTCAAGTTCATGCGTTGTCTCATGGGGTGTCGTGTATGGAAGGATCGAATTGCAACAAGAGATCTCTCTTGAATACATCCCACGACAAGGCTTCTTTAAGGTTGCGGTTTTGGAGATAAGATTCATACCACATTTTTGCTTCTTTTGAAAAGTAAATGCGGGCAATGCCAGTTTCATGGCATCATTCGTCTTGTCCACCTAAAGAATTGCTCGACAAATATGAGTCAGCCCTCCAAATTAGTCCTATCAAATTCAAGAAAATCAACATTTGTGAGTCGGGTTGGAGGAACGTAGTGTTGGCCATATAAAAAGGGCATGTTCGTAGGAGGACCGTAGCAAGAAGCATTAACATAGTGTCGGGTGCGGGGATCTTGGCCATTATTAGACGCACCACTTTAAATGGCTCTCAATCTTTCTTCAGCGACATTAAGCCTTCTGTCCATTGAAGCTTGCATAACAGCCATTTGTTAAGACAAACCTTCGATTAGGGTCTTTAGAGCATCAGTCTCTAATTACTAGTGGGTTTTCTATCATTTGAGAATCGTCTTGCTCGGATACCAAGATGTAACGACTTAATCTGTAACTTAGTGTTTTGGGTTCTTGATTTCAAGAATCGAGTTCTTGATCTCTAGGACTGGGTGGAAAATATATAAACAAAGAGCAGCGAAAGGGATTTGTAGTGGAGAATTTGAGATGAGGGGAAAAGAAGAATCAAGGGTGAGAAAAAATATTGCTGGTCTATACCAAATAATCCAAAATAAAAGTTCAAAACCTAAAATAAAATAGGGGTGAAGAAATTTCACAAGAGAATTCAAATATTCATTTTTTTATAGTTCATTGGGGAAAAAAGATTAACCTTATATAGTTGTTGTCTTGTCTCATAATATTCAGGATTATTGTTGTAACAACATAACAAAATTTAGTTTGTAAAATAACAGAAAAGAAAAATAAAATGGAATATTTAAACAAAAACAGAAATCTAGTCCAAGTGTGTACATTAGGTCAACACAATAAAGTCTTGATACTCATGTTAATTAATTATTTATTTATATATATTAAATTATATTGTTAGTAAAACTTATAAAATATTATTATATTATCTAAGTTAAATTATTATAAAATAATATGTAAAATTAATAAAAGTAATACGTGAGATAATTAATATGAGACTCAAATTTCTATTCATATAATTTATTTAATATTTATATTTTATTTTAATATTTTAGTATATTTAATGTTAATTATATATATAACATTTATAAAATTAAATAATTTATAAATTTAATGAAAATCTAAATATATTTAGAGAGACGTGACCATTTGATAATTTTGATAATGTTAATGTAAAAATGGGTAGTTTGAGAATAAAAATGGTAGAGAAAGTGAGAAAAGTGGATAAAATTTATAAATTTATATTATTATATTATTATATTATTAAAATTAAAATTATTAACATATATTTATTATTTAATGTATTAGTAATAATTGAAATTATAAATAATTAAAAAATGAATAAGTAATTAATAAAATAATATTGAAGAGAATTATTAATAAACTCACATTTTTATTCATATAATTTATTTATTTATTTATTTTTTATTTTTATTTATATTATTTAAGTTAAAATTTTATTTTAATATTATATTTTAGTGTGTTTAATTTTAATTATAGATATTACATTTATGAAATTAAATAATTTATTAATTGAATAAAAATGTAATAGGTTTAGAGAATGTTAATGCGGGTAGTTTAGGTCATTTGACTAATTGTATTTATGTCGTTTCGTGTGTATACTCGTTCTCGTGTCGTGTCAATACTTGTGTCGTGTCTATACTCGTATCGTGTCCGTGTCGACTCGTAACCGTGTTTCGATCTTATAAATTCATAATCGTGTCGTGATCGTGTCGTCTCGTGCTTGTATCGTGTCAACCCAAGACCCGAGTGAGATAATATCGTATCGTGTCGTTCCGTAAAAATATCGTGTTGGATCGTGTCGGTTCGTATTTAGCTAACCCATTGCCCAGCTCTAAACGACACAATGCTTCTCCTTCCTGTTTCTTTTCAAGTTAACATCACTAAGATCAATTATTCAACCCAGTTCATACATATTCAGGAACACGACGGTTGCTTTACGCAAATATGATACGTTAACCTAGTTGCCTCCCATTTCAATTTCACTGAAACTAATGGTGACCTCACGACCTGCCTCGATGATCCTAACGACCCTGGTCGTAGAGTCTACGTCGCTAACTCGTTTGTTCCCATCGATAGGGTCCCAATTTTGTCTTGCAAGAAGATGTATAGCATTTCAAGAGTTCCATCTCATGTACTTGTTCAAGATTATGATATTAGGTTATACTGGCCTCGTGGAGACATGTGAAGAACAGGGAAAATATTGCATATTCAGAAATAACATTACCAGGGCAATGGAACTGAATGTTATTCCCAAGTACCAACCGGTCCACAAGGTGAATTATTTGAAAACAATTATTGAAAATATGTGTATAATGAACTAAGAGAATTATTAATAAACTCACATTTTTATTCATATAATTTTTTTTTTATTTATTTATTTTTATTTATATTATTTAAGTTAAAATTTTATTTTAATATTATAGTTTAGTGTGTTTAATTTTAATTATAAATATTATATTTGTGAAATTAAATAATTTATTAATTGAATAAAAATGTAATAGGTTTAGAGAATGTTAATGTGGGTAGCTTATGTCATTTGACTAATTGTATTTATGTCGTTTCGTGTGTATACTTGTGCTCGTGTCGTGTCTATACTCGTATCGTGTCCCTGTCGACTCGTAACCGTATTTCGATCTTATAAATTCATAATCGTGTCGTGACTGTATCGTCTCGTGCTTGTATCGTGTCAACCCAAAACCCGAGTGAGATAATATCGTATCGTGTCGTTCCGTACAAATATCGTGTTGGATCGTGTCAGTTCGTATTTAGCTAACCCATTGCCCAGCTCTAAACGACACCATGCTTCTCCTTCCTATTTCTGTTCAAGTTAACATCACTAAGATCGATTATTCAACCCAGTTCATACATATTCAGGAAATGAAACATATGGAACTGTTTTTAAAGGAACCATTTCCAACTATATTCATGTTTCTTTTAAGATCCTAAATAGTTATATAGGAAATGGAAAAGAGTTTATCAATGAGGTAGGAATCATGGGTAAAATCCACCATGTCAACATCGTGAGGCAAGTTGGGTATTGTGCCGATGGATTCAGAAGAGATCTTATCTACGAGTTCTTTTCAAATGATTCTCTTGAAAAATACATATTGTCTGATACAGAGAAATCATCCCTATGATGGAAGTTTCTAGAGAGTATTGCTCTTGGCATAGCCAAAGGGATTGAATACCTCCACCAGGGCTTCGAGCAACACATAGTTCACTTTGACATAAAGCCCCATAATATTCTTTTGGACAGTAACTTAATCCTGAAGATCTCTGATTTTGGACAGGAAAAGATATGTTCGAAAGAACATGACACTATTTCAATGACAACGGTAAGAAGCACGATTGGATACATTGCTCCAGAAGTGTACTCTAGAAACTTTGGCAGTGTTTCTCACAAATCTGATGAGTTGGGCATCGTACATAAACGTTCTTATTCGACTCGGGCAAGTCATGTTAGACTCTCAATCGTGTCGTGTTGTGTCGTGTTTAAATCTTATGGATGTCGTATCGTGTCTTGAACCACTCAAAACATTATGGTTCAAGGACTCTTCGTGTCGTGTTATTCGTGTCCACGAGTTTATTCGTGTCGTACTAACTCGTGTTTAAATTCGTGTATTGTGTTATTCCGACTAGATTTTGTTATCGGGTCAACACAATAGAGTCTTGATACTCATGTTAATTATTTATTTATTTATATATATTAAATTATATTGTTAGTAAAACTTATAATATATTATTATATTATCTAAGTTAAATTATTATAAAATAATATGTAAATTAATAAAAGTAATATGTGAGATAATTATTACGAGACTCAAATTTCTATTCATATAATATATTTAATATTTCTATTTTATTTTAATATTTTAGTATATTTAATGTTAATTATATATATAACATTTATAAAATTAAATAATTTATAAATTTAATGAAAATCTAAATATATTTAGAGAGACGTGACCATTTGATAATTTTGATAATGTTAATGTAAAAGTGGGTAGTTTGAGAATAAAAATGGCAGAGAAAATGAGAAAGGTGGGTAAAATTTATAAATATATATTATTATATTATTAAAATTATTAACATATATTTATTATTTAATGTATTAATAATAATTGAAAATATAAAAAATTAAAAAATTAATAAGTAATTAATAAAATAATTTCGAAGAGAATTATTAGTAAACTCACATTATTATTCATATAATTTATTTATTTATTTATTTTTATTTATATTATTTAAGTTAAAATTTTATTTTAATATTATATTTTAGTGTTTAATTTTAATTATAAATATTACATTTATGAAATTAAATAATTTATTAATTGAATAAAAATGTAATAGGTTTAGAGAATGTTAATGCGGGTAGTTTATGTCATTTGACTAATTGTATTTATGTCGTTTCGTGTGTATACTCGTGCTCGTGCCGTGTCTATACTTGTGTCGTGTCTATACTCGTATCGTGTCCATGTTGACTCGTAACCGTGTTTCGATCTTATAAATTCATAATCGTGTCGTGACCGTGTCGTCTCGTGCTTATATCGTGTCAATCCAAGACCCGAGTGAGATAATATCGTATCGTGTCGTTCCGTACAAATATCGTGTTGGATCGTGTCGGTTCATATTTAGCTAACTCATTGCTCAGCTCTAAACGACACCATGCTTCTCCTTCATGTTTCTGTTCAAGTCAACATCACTAAGATCGATTATTCAACCCAGTTCATACATATTCAGGAAATGGAGCATATGGAACTGTTTTTAAAGGAACCATTTCCAACTATATTCATGTTACTTTTAAGATCCTAAACAGTTATATAGGAAATGGACAAGAGTTTATCAATGAGGTAGGAATCATGGGGTAAAATCCACCATGTCAACATCGTGAGGCTAGTTGGGTATTGTGCTGATGGATTCAGAAGAGCTCTTATCTACGAGTTCTTTTCAAATGATTCGCTTGAAAAATACATATTGTCTGATACAGAGAAATCATCGCTATGATGGAAAAATCTAGAGAGTATTGCTCTTGGCATAGCCAAAGGGATTGAATACCTCCACCAGGGCTTCGAGCAACGCATAGTTCACTTTGACATAAAGCCCCATAATATTCTTTTGGACAGTAACTTAATACTAAAGATCTCTGATTTTGGACAGGCAAAGATATGTTCGAAAGAACATGGCACTGTTTCAATGACAACGGTAAGAAGCACGATTGGATACATTGCTCTAGAAGTGTACTCTAAAAACTTTGGCAGTGTTTCTCACAAATCTGATGAGTTGGGCATCGTACATAAACGTTCTTATTCGACTCGGACAAGTCATGTTAGACTCTCAATCGTGTCGTGTTGTGTCGTGTCAAAATCTTATGCATGTCGTATCGTGTCTTGACCCACTCAAAACATTATGATTCACGGACTCTTCGTGTCGTGTTATTCGTGTCCACGAGTTTATTCGTGTCGTACTAACTCGTGTTTAAATTCGTGTTTTGTGTTATTCCGACTAGATTTTGTTATCGGGTCAACACAATAGAGTCTTGATACTCATGTTAATTATTTATTTATTTATATATATTAAATTATATTGTTAGTAAAACTTATAATATATTATTATATTATCTAAGTTAAATTATTATAAAATAATATGTAAATTAATAAAAGTAATATGTGAGATAGTTATTATGAGACTCAAATTTCTATTCATATAATTTATTTAATATTTATATTTTATTTTAATATTTTAGTATATTTAATGTTAATTATATATATAACATTTATAAAATTAAATAATTTATAAATTTAATGAAAATCTAAATATATTTAGAGAGACGTGACCATTTGATATTTTTGATAATGTTAATGTAAAAGTGGGTAGTTTGAGAATAAAAATGGCAGAGAAAATGGGAAAGGTGGGTAAAATTTATAAATATATATTATTATATTATTAAAATTAAAATTATTAACATATATTTATTATTTAATGTATTAATAATAATTGAAATTATAAATAATTAAAAAATTAATAAGTAATTAATAAAATAATTTTGAAGAGAATTATTAATAAACTCACATTTTTATTCATATAATTTTTTATTTATTTATTTATTTATTTTTATTTATATTATTTAAGTTAAAATTTTATTTTAATATTATATTTTAGTGTGTTTAATTTTAATTATAAATATTACATTTATGAAATTAAATAATTTATTAATTGAATAAAAATGTAATAGGTTTAAAGAATGTTAATGCGGGTAGTTTATGTCATTTGACTAATTGTATTTATGTCGTTTCGTGTGTATACTCGTGCTCGTGTCGTGTCTATACTTGTGTCGTGTCTATACTCGTATCGTGTCTGTGTCGACTCGTGACCGTGTTTCGATCTTATAAATACATAATCGTGTCGTCTCGTGCTTGTATCGTGTCAACCCAAGACCCGAGTGAGATAATATCGTATCGTGTCGTTCCGTACAAATATCGTGTTGGATCGTGTCGGTTCATATTTAGCTAACTCATTGCCCAACTCTAAACGACACCATGCTTCTCCTTCCCGTTTCTGTTCAAGTTAACATCATTAAGATCGATTATTCAACCTAGTTCATACATGATAAATTGAGGATCAAATATAAAAATGTTGATGAAATATAGGTGGGAATAACAAATAGAGGATCAAATTTGCATGATAAATTCAAATAAAATCATGATAATGCTATGTTATTATTATGTTTGTTTTTCTATTAAGGAATGTTTTAATTACATGATTCTTGTAAAAATGTGAAATTTGTAATTTAGTTTATAAATTGATTTTTTTTAATAATGTCTCATTTGACTGATCAAATTGATGTTGAGTTGAATGACTCAAATTGAGTTGGTTATGTCAAGTTGAGTCGTGATTACTCGATCAAGTGTTCGTCACATCGACGGTGTAATATGAGTGAACTTAATTCAAGACTCTCATTAAATGGGTTTGACATTGGATAAGTCTTAAAGAAGTTAAAAAATTAGAGGATCTGTGATTTGGTCAAATTTTGATTATTCTTGAATTTTTTTTGCATTACTTTTAGACTTACTAACAAAATATGATACATTTTTTAAAAATAATTTTGATATGAAAATTAAAACCTATTCATTATCACAACAAAATACTAATTTCATCACAAATTATATACAGACACTATTTTATAATGTAAAAAGCATTTATCACAATAAATTACATGTAATTAAGAATTGAGAATGTTTTCTTAAGTAAGAAACATTTAAAGAGCACTAAATTCTGTAGTAATATCATCCACAATAACACCAGATAGATTAGATAGATTAAAGATGTTATTTTTCTCCACTAGCATATCTTCACCAAACAAAAAAGGTTTGGGACGAATCTCGAAAACCTCTATATCCCCTTCAAGCATCTCCACAAATTTATACATGGGAGGTTAATCACTAGGTTCTTTTTGTTTGGGGGAGAAAATATTGGACACCTCTTTAGTAATTAAGCCTGCTATATTTTAATTAATGGCCAACAAATATCTAGTTTAATTATGGATAACAAGTGTATTTTTATCAAACAAGTGGAACTAGGAAGAGAGGTGGGATAAGTTAAAAACAAATTGGGACATGCTTAAATAAATATTAATAAAATTTATCATTTTTTTTAATAATTAGATAAAAAGAAATAGTGAATTATATTGAATTTAAAAATAAAATAGGGATAATATCACATTTTTAACGTAATATAGGGTAGACTTCATTCGATCCTAACCCTACATAAATTTTTTGCTGACTAGACAAATCTTTTTATTAGCGAATAAATCGGTGTAATCTAACATTTTAAACTATTATTTAGTTCCCCTTAAATCATACCATTCTTGTGAAATTTGGATTTTTAATCAATTTTCATTTGAATTTTTTTTTAATTCATACAAAAAGACAATGCTAGTAACCTTAAGACCATAAATTAAACTCTTATAACCACTTAAAAATAATTTATTTATTTTTTTGTATTATTATTAGATTCTCACTTATACTGACTTCTTATATTCAAGAATAAATAAAATAAATAATTTATTTGTATTATTATTAAATAAATCTTTAGTCCTAATAATATTGTCAATATAATTTTTATTTTTTTTATTTTGTTAAAACATCTTAGTGGATTTTGTGTTTAATTATAGAACAAAACTAACTATTTTTTCTTTTTTCTTTCTTTTTTAATTTTATAAAAATGAGTTAGGTAGACGAAGTTTAAGTTCTGAGTGGGCATTTGGTTTGAAAGGTGAGAATGAGTTTAGTCATTCTGTTGTATTGATAAGTTAGACTTAGGTATGCTTATTAATATTGATATTTTATTTACTATAAATTTATAAATTTATGAATACAAATGTGATAAATTCCAAATTTATTATTACAAAAAATATGATAATTGACCCCCAAATTATTTTATGCTATTTTGAAGAAATTCATTTCATAATATTTTGTCAATTTCAAAACACAAAATATAAACCCAAAATATCATATCATCATATTCCAACATTGAACTAATTAAAAAAAAATCAATGTCAACGACTCAACGTTATTGTCAACATATTTGAGGAGGGGATGAGTATGTTAACCACATAATTTATTTGCGATTGAATAACACAATAATTTTGTCTTTATCTATATTGACTATATTAGTTACTTTAAAGACATTGTCGCTAAAAAGGACCAAGTTTAATCACATTACATTTAGGTTTTAGGGTATCAGCTATAGCAGGGCCGGACCTGAGATTTTGGGGCCCTATGCAAATTTAAATTTTGAAGCCCTCTAAAATATGAATTTTTTTTTTAAATTTTAATTAATAAAATAAAATATAAATAATTAATATATTATAATAGGAGACTAAAAAAGGAGATATAAAAATTATTTTTATAATATATATTTAATATTAAAGGAGAAAAAAGAGGAAAAAATAATATTAATAATATAATATTATTAAATATAAAAAGATGGGAGCCTATAAAAGTGGGGGGCCCTATGCAAGTGCATTGGTTGCCTTACCCCAGGGTCGGGGCCCTGGCTATAGGGCATAAGATTTAAGAGATAAAGTTTAGAGTATAAATATATAGGGTAGACATAGTCACATAGGATATATGGTATATGATTAAGATTTAATAAAATTTAGTATTTAAGGTATAATATATAGGATATAAGGTAACCGTGAAATTGTAAAGGTGTTTGGTTGGATTAATTTATACATATAATATAGTAAAATCAATGATATAACTTCTACCTAATTTTAATTTATTTTTACTATTTTTTATCCCATTTTTTTAATATTAACATTTATTTGTTTATTTAATTTTTCGTTAAAGTTTAATTATTAAGATTTTATTATTTTTAATTTTAGTATATATTACTTTCTTTTTAAAATAAACTTATTTTATAAATTTTATTATTTAAAATTTTATCTACTTTTACAAAGAAAGAAAGTTAATGTTTATTTTATAATTAGTAGTATAAAAATAATAACTGGTTAGTTAATAATTTAAATATATATATATATATTATTTTTTATATTTAAAACAAAATTATGAAATAATAACATATATTATTATTAATTTAAAATAATAACATAATTATATTATTATTTAATATAATATTAATAATATTTAAAGTAGTTAAAATAAATTTTAAATAACATTAAAATGTCAATAAAAATTATTAAAAATAATTAACAAAGATAAAAATAAATTTTAAAAATAAAATTATTATTTTATTCTTATACTTAAATTTTATACTATTTACTATATATATATATATATATATATATATATATATATATATATATATATATATATATATATATATATATATATATATATATATATATATATATAAACCTGTACATACTCTCATTCTGTAGGGTATATAGTTTAGGTATTAGGTATATGGTTCAAGCCTTCAAGGCATGAGTTCTTATTATTTTTTTCTAAGTTAAAAAAAAGTTGGATTATATTAATTGAACATATTAATTAAATTGTTTCACAAATACCTTACTAAATAAAATAAATATATGAAATCTAATAAAAGATAGAATACTCAATTTAAAAAAAATAAATTTATAAATTTAAAACTATATCAGAAAAATTAGATTAAAAAAGCGTGAGACATTAAATTAATTATGTTTTAAATATAAAAAAAAATTTACTATGTAAAAAAGAAAATATGAAAATCTAATTTAGTGTTTAAAAAAGACGATTATAAAATATTAATGTCCATAAATAGTTCTGGAATAAATAATATATAAATTTATTTTATTTAAATATCGAACCAAATCAATATAACTGTTTTAACTTATTTATAAATATTAAATTATATTTTTTTATTAAATTATTGAAATAGTTTAAAATAAAAAATATAAAAAAGACTATTTTACTCTTATATTTATATAAATTATTATTTTAATTTTTATAAGAAAATTACATTTTACAAATTTATATTAAAATGAGCCCTATTTATTAAAAATATATAAATATATTTATAGTCTTTTAAAAATATTTACCCGACCACTGCCCTATGGTATCAAGTATTGAGTATCAGGTATAAAGTACTAGTATATAATATTGTGTATCAGTATAAGATATTGGGTATCGAGTATAGGTAGGAGCGGATCTACGTTAGAATTGAGATGGACTAAAGCCTACTCCGAAAATATATTTTTTACAGTAGAAATGTGACATTACTCCCTAATTTCTATTTTTTTCAATATAATTCATTATTTTCTTCTCTAATTCTAAGCTCACCCCAACTCCAATTCTTGAATCCATCAATAATTTTATCAATAATCCACTTGTTTTATCACCCAAAAAAGAAAAACTACATTAATCCACTTGTTTTATCAATAATTTTTTCTTTATTTTCTTTAAGCTCACCCCAACTCCAATTCTTGAATCCATCATAGGTATAGGGTTCAGAGTATAGGGTATAGGGTATAGGGTTCAGGGTATAGGGTATAGGGTATAGGGTATAGGGTATAGGGTATAGGGTATAGGGTATAGGGTATAGGGTATAGGGTATAGGGTATAGGGTATAGGGTATAGGGTATAGGGTATAGGGTATAGGGTATAGGGTATAGGGTTCAGGGTATAGGGTATAGGGTATAGGGTATAGGGTATAGGGTATAGGGTATAGGGTATAGGGTATAGGGTATAAGGTATAGGGCATAGTGTCATTAAAGTCTTGACCTCATAGGGCGCTAATCTTCCTAGCCTTGGGGAGGTCCAATCGTCTAAGTAGGCTCAACGCAAAGAATATTCTAGTTAAAGAAAATATATTCTAATTTAAGAAGGATATTCTAGTTAATGAAGACATATTCTAATTTAAGATTGGATATTCTAATTATGGAAAATATATTATAATTTAAGAAAAATATTTAGTTAAGGAAGGGATATCCTAAATTATTATAATTAAATTGTAATTGGAAGACAATTCCTAATATAGTACGTCATAAGTTCTATAAATACCTCAAATGAATTACATTGTAATTACCATATATTCAATATACCATTCTTATTCTTAAACTCTTTCTCTCTCTATGTTCTTCTTGTATTGTGTAAAAAAGTTTATTAGCTAGAATATGAATCGATCTAGCCTAGTGCCATACAGGTCGAATTTAATCTCATGACAATATGGTATATAGGGATGTAAATGAAATGTGCTATTCGGATTCGACTCGATTAAAAGCTCGTTCAAGCTCATTCAAAAAGCTCGAAAATTTAAACGAGCTGAGCTTGAACTTTTAGACATTCGGCTAGTTAAATCGCAAAAATGTTCATTTAAGGTTCGTTTATGTGTTCGCAACATATTCGTTTATAAGCTCGTTTAGAAGCTCTTTTAAATGTAACATGTAAAATATTGTATTAAATCATAATTTTCTTTTGTTGGTTTGTAATGAGATTCAGATTAAAATTATTTTAAATGAAGTATGTATTTAATTATACATATCTGTATACATTATTAATAATTAAATAACTTATATTGAAAATATAAAAAAAAAATGCATATATAATTGTTTCAAGTTAAAATTGAGTCACTATCTACATTATTAAATAGTGTTATAATTGAGTTGAGCGCGAAAAGTCCGTGAACTCGACTATAAAATGTTCGAGCTCGAATATATGTTAAATGAGCCTCAAAAGCTCGACTCATGAGCCCGACAAAAATGAGCTCGAGCTCGCATAATATTAAATAAGTCGAGCCTGAACTTGGTAATTTTCAGCTCGGCTCGTTTACATCCTAATGATATATGATATATGATACCTGATAAAGGGTATTAGTTATAGGGTGTAAGATATCGGTATAAGTATGGACGAATCTATGTTAGAGCTGAGGTGAACTTCAGCCCAATTTGAAAAAAAAAATTACAATAAAAATGTGAAAATAATTCTTAATTTTTTAATTTTTTAATTTCAATTCAATATTTACCTCTCTAATTCTATAAAAATGACAAAATCACAATAATCCACTTGTTTCATCAATAATATTTTTTTTATTTTCTTTAAACCCACCCAACTCTAATTATTAGATTTATCCCTATATATAAGGTTTAGAGTTTATGGTATCGCTATAGGGAATATGGTATTGAGTATAGTGTTTAGAGTTTAAAGTTTTGGATTTGAGTTTCGAGTTTTGAGGTAGAAAAATGAGAATTTGGTTAATGAATTTTGACTATTAGAAAGAAAGCAAAAAAAAAAAAAAAAATATTAATGGTTGGGTTTATTATTGCCTAATATTTAAGAATGATTCCAAAACTCTTATCCACAAACCAATTAACCAAACACTTGTTATTTTTATCATTAAATTATTTCATTCCAGACAAAAGCTCATGAGTCTTAGAAAAGAAAGTCTGTAATCTTCACTAATCATTTTATGAACTCAAGATGTCACATGTATGGTTCGATAAATATACAAAAAATAATTACAAACTACAAACTTCAAGTACACTCAAAGTTAAACTTACATTCTAAATAATCTAATAATTCATTTGTAGCAAGAACATTTACATTCTATTTATGACATAACTTGACTTGAAAAATGTATTGATAATAAAGTTTCAATATTAAAGATTTTATATATCTCAAATTCTTCAATATAAAAATTGTTCTATCAACTAAAATTAACTATTTTTTATCAACAAAAATTAGTATTTATACTTATAAAGAAAAATCAATACTTGTTTGTAATCTGAATTTGGATAAAACTTTTATAAAAAATTTAAAATTATATTTTACTTGTTTAATGTAACAACTATTGTGATATATGTTTGTTCAATGTAACGACTATTGTGATATATGTTTATTATTTAGGAGTGATGATAGAAAACGGAAATTTGGTGTCATGAATGATGTGACAACAAATTATTAAACTTGAAAAATTGAATTTCTCTCTTTTTAGATTTAAGTTCAATCACGTGTTCCCACATCATTTTCAACACAATTTATGACATCAAATTCCTGTTCTCTTTGATTATTCTGTTACACAAGAAAATGATATTAAGACTAATGCACCAAGGTGAATGTTACCGTTACTAGTAGTAGTTAATTGAATAAAGACGGAAAGGTCGACAATAATTATGAGTAGTAGAAACAATTGGATTCTGGCGAAAAAATAGTTAAAGTTAATTACTCAAATATTAGTTAAAAACAATTGATCAATTTATTAAACTTGGTTAATTCCGGTTAAAGTTCTGTCTCCCTTCATTAATTCTTCCCTGATCATTTCAATATAATTATTTTATTTTTATTTTTTTTATGTTCAAAAACTTACCCAATATTTAAGTTTTATTTAGTTGTTTAAATTTTTTTAAAGGTTATTTATTTATTTATTTATTTATGATATTTTGAAATTATGAATGAGTGAAAACTGAAAGTCCTTTTCTTTTCTTTTCTTTTCTTCTGACAGTTTGATCTCCCTCCCACCAAGCTGCTTTCTTTCATTCCCAAGTTCCGTGCAATTTCCAATAAAAATATACTCTTTGCCTGTAACTTTGATCGCAGGACAAATCCAAAGGGGGGTTCGTGAGTTCGACAGAGTAGAAAGGCTAATCTTTGTATGGAGCAACTCATTAACTTCATTATCCGGCCACCCAGGTAAAATTTCCGAATATCATACCTCTCTCTCGTTCTTTCTTGTATTTTGCATTCTTGATTCACAGTTTTCTTGCTGTTATGTGTCGGGGCTCCCAAGATTTAGCCAAGGTTTACCAAGATTAGGGCCCATGTTTTATTAGAGATTCTTTTTGAAGATTTAACATCTGCTTTCGATAGTTTTTATTAATGGAATGTAATCCTGGTGTATTGTGTTTATCTGTTAATTGGGTTTCTAGGTTGGCACTTGGCATCTCCTGAACACGTATGTTTCGAACTGCCCATGGTTTTTCTTTTTGATTGAAAGTGACATGTCTGCTGCACATTTTTGAATGAGGGGGAGGTCTATTCTTAGTGGAATCATAAACAGATATTTGAGATACAGAAAGGATTGCTGATATTTTTAGTTGTTAAATTGGAAATACAATTGGATACTCAAATGGCATTTGGAAGTAGACTGATTGTTTTTTTCCCTTAGTTATGTGTTACTTGTTTTTGAAACATATATAATGCCTATATATTTACTTTACTTCTGTAAGTTGATAATTCATTTCATGGCCAATTTTTCAATTCAACAGAGGTTTTCACTTGTTATGTACTGTGTGTATCAGTTGATGGAGAGATTATTGTTGTCTTTTTCTTTCTAGAGCTGAGTACGACCAAACAGATGATTTGCTGGATCAAGAATTCATGCTCAAGGGTAAATGGTATTTGAGAAAAGATATAGAGGTAAGATCTATGCTTTCCCCATCTCTTGGGGGATTGATGTGATTTATTTTGATTTAATTCAAATAAACCAATATCTCATCAACAGTTGCTTCTTCTATAAAATCATTGAAATCATTAATCAAAATACCCTTACTTTATTCGTTATAACATTTTAAAATATTAAATACTAAAGATATTTTAGTCATTTGATCAAAATACTCAACCTTTTCGTCAAACAAGATTTGTTTTCCTCTAAAATTCCATTATTATTTCAAAATAACCCTACACCCTACACCCAGATATAGACCGGTAAAGTCTCTTTCGCGCTGATTATTTTATTAAATTTTCCTGTTTATGTTTCTTATCTTTTTTCTTGAACTTGAAATTATGAAGGTTAAAAATAGTCGAGGAGATACTCTTCAATGTAGTCACTATATGCCCATTATTTGTCCGGAGGACAAATCACTGCCTTGCGTTATTTACTGCCATGGAAACAGGTTAGTAAAAACAGATTCTCTGTTACAGACCTGTATGTAGCTAGCTTTTATTTTTTTTTCTCAACCTCACTATTATTTCTGATTGGGAGAAAAGAGTGGATCCTAAACCCCTAGAAACCACTGTTTAAACTTATCATTGTGCAGTAATGAACTGTTTGCGGACTGAGCATTGAAATGATTGTTTGTGGTTTGCTGCAGTTTCTCTGTGATATACCTTGCATTAAAGTATGTCAGTTGCTTGTCTATCCCTGATTGATCAGTAGATTTCTTTGGTGAGAGTCATCTCATATTATGATTAGCAGATGCATGGTTCTTTTGTGTTTTTCATCAGTGTTTTCAACATTCTATAGATGGTTTCTTATTAAGTTCATTTTTTTACCCTCGTAATAATTAATTATAGAATCTTGACCAAATTCCTTTATTCTTATGTTAAGGATGTATTTTCATCACATCTCTGTTATACTATACTAATATTAATCTGGCAGATTGTTGAACTATTTCTATATATTATAAAACTACAAAATGCATGATGTGCCCATATGTATACTTCCACTAAAAAGTGTTCTACATCCTGATAACAGTGGATGCAGGACTGATGCTAGTGAAGCTGCTATAATTTTGCTACCTTCAAACATTACTGTTTTCACACTTGACTTTTCTGGTTCTGGATTGTCAGGAGGAGAACATGTGACCTTAGGTTGGAATGAGGTAGTTCTTGTGCTTTATCCGAATCTAGATTGATATATAGGATTCTGCATTTCTACCATGTTCTGTATTGCATATTGATCCTATTTGGAAGCAGCGACTGTATGACTTGTATTGCAACTATTTTTCAATATGATTTGGTATAAAATTCTCACATATGCTAACATCAAGTAGCTGCTACTTGTTAGAAGCAGTTTATCCTCGCTGATACACATTGTACTTGAAATAAGCATATACTCTCCATGTTTAAAAAACCGTAACTTTTAACCCTCACAAAGTCAACATAGATGTACCTTTTTTTCATGTGTGAATGTGCACATTAATTAACAACAATTGCAGAATATTCAATTTAGTTAAATATTTCAAATAAAACTTTTGACCCAGATTCTTCAAGTTGGATGATGGCAATAATCCTGAGATGTCGAGAGTCATCTACCCCTTATTGAGAGTATCCTTGCCATGCTACATGAAGCCAATCTAAACACATCACATCACAAATTTGTTAATTTCCCAGAATGAGAAGCAAAAACACATTGAAGAGGATTTGCTATAGGTTAGAAAGTAATGTGCAATGTGAAAGTAATACAAAATTGATGATGAGAACTGGGGGTTTGGCAATTTAATTCATAAACCTTTTAAAATCTTCACGATTATTACCAATGTGCCATAATCAATGTACCTTTTAAAGAAACGTAAAGTATGATAAGCTTATATTCCCATTCAATCTTTCCTTGTCATTATTCTTCGCACGCAAGCTTAGCCTTCTTATGTTTCTTTCGTGTTTAAGGCATCACGAAGTTTTATCCCTGTTTATTGGCTACTTCTGTGTATTTTTGTTTTGTTTTTGTTTTTGTTCAACTATTAGGCATTATGTTATATTATATCATGAGATGAGTTTAGATCTGTAGAAAACTAAAAAGAAAAAGTTTCATCCTTATGATAATATCTTAGTTTTCAATAGTAATATAATACCTCATAATATATTATGATAGAGGATAATAATATTTGCTTGAACTTGGATGGGATATTATTATTTTACACTATCTTATAAATTAATGATCTCTATTATGAAAAGTAAATGACAATAATACAATATCTCTTTACTTTTTATATGATATGAGAGCTACTAAGGGGTTCTTTCGTTCTCATTGCCATTAGTGGCTCCGGCTTCATTTGTCAAGTAACGGTTTTGTTTGTCATCATGTTAGGTTTTCACTTTGTCTTATATCTTGAGTTAATTATTGATTTTACATTTTTAGAGATTTATTGATATATAAAATGTCTCAAATATTCATCTCCACCCACTCCCACTGAAAAGAAAGAGACAAAAGGAGTTAGAGACAAAGACAAAGTTATCTAAGGATATAGAAGCCACCAAAACGAGACAGAATAGAGACGAAGTCATTGAGACTGAGTTATAGAGCCCTAGACATAGCGTGGGTCACAAAGCCTGGGGACTGGGAGACAAAGGCATTACAAGTGTTAAAGCATAAAATTATGCTACAAATCAAAGTCATAATTGAACTTACTTATGATTTGATGGGGAATTTTAGAATATGAAATAATATAATATGTATTATATTGTGAATTTAGAATCATATCTTATATTATAATATCATTGAGGATAATATTATTACTTTTACAATATCTTATTAATAGATGATCTTCATTACTTAAGAAAAAACACATTTACAATATACCTGAAACTTGTATTTTCCCATAAACTGTGGAGTATGAATTGATATTCTTGTTGTTTTGATTGTAAGTACATTTTTTTTGTTTCCTTAGCATCTGTCTAAATGTTTCAACTACAGATTTTGCTCTGCATGTTGGAATTTTCTATATATGTTTCTACATATAGGTATATATATGTTTTGTAGTCTTTCTCATGTTGAACATTTTTGTCTCTAAGCTGACACGTTTCTGTCCTATTATTTACAGAAAGATGATCTCGCTGCAGTGGTTGAGTACTTGAGGGAAGATGGCAATGTCTCCCTCATCGGTTTGTGGGGTCGCTCAATGGGTGCAGTGACTAGGTTTTTTTTTTATGCTCTTGACTTGTCATTTGATTTTCTTAGAAATACTGAACCTTCATGGACCTTTTGTTTAGAGTCCTAAGATTGATTTCTTTTTTAGGTACTGAAAACAGTGAATTTAGACTATTTAGTTTATTGTCTTATATTCTTTGGACACGGTAAGAAAATGAAGAAAAGAGAGAAATTTTATTTCTTGTGTTTTTGTTGTTTCTTACATAAGTAGTCCAGTGCTTAAATAGTGAACATTACATATGCAAAAAAGAAATGATTTAAACAATAAAATCATATAATTGATTTCATATCAAATCTTCAATCAATTTGCAAATCAATTAGTTTCTCGGTCAATTAGCAAATCAATTAGTCTAATTGATTGATTTGTTACTGACTTTCCATATTTGAAGATATTTCTACACTCCCCTCAAGTTGGGTAATAATGTTGAGATTGCCCAACTTGCCACATACTTTCTCAAATCCACTTGGAAGAGTTTTGATTAGAATGTTGCCACCTAATAGGAAAGGCATTGGGCAGCTATGAGAGTGGAGAGGATGTTGTCGAGGAGATGAAAATGTTGATGACATTCTTTCAATTTGACTGATTCAAATTCATGATTCACTTAGTTAGAGGAGTGGCTCTTGGCTTTTGGCACTTAGCTCTTGGCTCAGCTCTTGAAGTGAAAAGTGATAATTTTTGAACAGCTGAAATGTTGGAAGAAATCTGTCGAGACATGAAGACGATGCTTGCCAAAAAAAAAGGAGAAAAAATAAATTTGTCGAGACACAAAGACGATGCTCGATACAGATTCGACGGAACTATGAAAAAAAACGCACTGGGATTTGTGATAAATAATAATTTTAGAGAAATATGAGATTATAGAATCATTTGAGTTCTCATCCAATGGCTATTTCCACCATTGGAGGAGGCAGCGGAAAATTGTGAACAGATTCCTTCAAGAAGAAAAAACCTGCTCTGATATTATGTAGAAAAATGAAGAAAAGAGAGAAATTTTATTTCTTGTGTTTTTGTTGTTTCTTACATAAGTACTTCAGTGCTTAAATAGTGAACATTACATATGCAAAAAAGAAAATGATTTAAACAATAAAATCATATAATTGATTTCATATCAAATCTTCAATCAATTTACAAATCAATTAGTTTCTCGGTCAATTAGCAAATCAATTAGTCTAATTGATTGATTTGCTACTGAGTTTCCATATTTGAAGACATTTCTACAGACACAGTTGGCAGAATAGATATTTAACTATTTTTGGGGACCTAACTGTTATATATATGTTGATGCATCTTTTCTATAAGTCCTCCTTCATACTCGGATAGCTAATAGTTTTTTCCTAACCATTGAATTTGTAGTTGCCTCTTTGCTAGAAGTTGGCTAATGGATTTTTCCTTACTTGTTTGCCTGAATGACACTAAGTTCTTATATTCTTTTAACTCTAAGGCTATGTTTGGATGAGTGGAATTGGAATTGGCAATGAAATTCCAATTCCACAAGAATACATTGAATTACAATTCAATTCTTATGTTTGGAAAAAACTATAGAATTGTAATTCAATTCCAATTCTTATATTTGAAATAAAATACAATAAAAACAATTTAAATATATATTATCTATATTATTAAGATATTTGTTTGACACTGCCTATTAAGATAGTTTAAATATCAAGAGTTTTTCGTTAGAAGTCAATTCTCATGAAGAAAACAAATATCGGTTTGACATATTAAATTAAAATAACAAATTATCAGTTCCACATTTAACTTTCTAAATCATATATATATTAATTAGTTCAAAATGTTAACTTACTAAATTTAAAATATATATATATATATATATATATATATATATATATATAAAATAATTATCGGCTTAATACGTTAATTATGTTGTATATGATAAAATAATAATATATTTTTGATTGAAAAACAAAAAAAATATTAGAATTATATTTCCGAACAAAAAAAAGTGGAATTGAGAATTATTAAAACACACTAGTTTGAATTCCATTGGAATTCTAATTCCAATTCTTAATCTTAAATGTTATACCAAACTTTGAAATTGAACCCCTCAATTCTAATTCCAATTCTATGGTGGCCAAACACACTAAATGAAAATGGTTTCAATTTTCATAGCATAGGGTTGAGGGCCTTGTTCTACTTGGTGGACTATTTAGCTGATCTAAGCATGTGTATTCCATGTTTTGTTAAGTTAGTTTATGATGTTTTTCTTCTCAATGGATATATATTCAAAGATCTCTATTTTATTGCCAGTTAAATTTCATGGAACAGTCTAAAACTGGGACCCCTTGAATATTATTCCTCCATGTTTTCAATTACTAGCTGCAATGCCAACCGTACATAGATTTACTTTGAATTGACTGGTAATGTGGCCTTTTCTCTTCTGTACTTGCACTGAAAATTTAAATTGTGATAACCAGCTTAATGTATGGGGCTGAGGATCCTTCAATAGCTGGAATGGTGCTTGATAGCCCATTTTCTGATTTGGTCGAATTGATGATGGAACTTGTGGATACGTATAAAGTTCGTATTCCCAAATTCACGGTAAGTATTTAATATCTATGGGAGAAACTCTGTTCTTACAAGGAGTGTCTGCTTCATCTAAGCTATCACAAGAAACAGTTTCATTTGAATTTGATGTGACATTTGCAAATTGCATTTACATAATAGTAACATACTCTGCATTGAAATTATTTTGTTTATTTGTGTTCCTACTGCATGGGGATGTTTGACATAGATGAGAGTTGTATGATTTGGAAGCATATTTAGAAGCAATTTACATATCTGATTTCAAATAGGCTTATTGAAAGGTTTTGCTTGATATTTTCTTCATTTTCAGGTGAAGTTTGCGATCCAGTACATGCGAAGAGCTATTCTCAAGAAAGCAAAATTTGATATCACTGAGCTCAACACTATCAAGGTTTTGATGCTATTTGATACTTATTTTGAGCATATGATGGTATTAACTGTCATAATTATTTTGGTTATGATTGTCATTGGAGTTTACCTTTTGAGATAGGCAGTAGAACAGAGCATTACTATATTCGTATACTCCCTAACAAACACAAATTATAAATTGTATTACCTCTTACAACTTGTAATCAAAACAGTTTATATCTCATATCAAACAAACGATGGTATGCATTATTGTATTAGCAGGTTATACTGATTACTTCTAGTGAATTTGGCTCTTATAAAAAATAATGGTTGTGAAATATTAATTTACCTAAGAAGAGAAAATGATTATACCAAACATTCTCTGTGAATTAGGTTCCATTTCCTTCATAGAATAATTGTGTATTTTCAAATTTTTGGGAATTAATTAAATAAAATATAATCTGGTGTAGTAACTATGTTTTGTTGATTTAGTAAAGATTTGGAAGTCCAAAACTGCTCAGGTAATTTCTTGTATCAGTCAAATTGTGATTCCTTACTAACATCATTGTTGTTTCTTCTGTTTTAGGTGGCAAAGTCCTGCTTTGTTCCAGTTCTACTGGGACATGCCGAAGATGATGGTTTTATACAGCCACACCATACAGACCGTATATATGAAGCTTATGTGGTAACTTCTTATCTCTTTGGCTCCACTGTAGAATGTGACCTCATTATTGGATTACATCGGCTATGAAGAATTTATATTTGTGGATCTATTGTGGTCTATCATTGGAAATTACTTCCTTTGCATTGAAGTGCATGAAGAAATTGCAATGCTCACTTAAATTGAAATGAGACTGCTGTTTGTATTTTTGCATGAGAACCTGACTTTATTAATTGTCTGGCCTTGTTTGATGAAGAATTATTTGGATCCAAATAATACACTTTTTCATCAAAACAAGGTTTTTTTTATTCCAAAAGATCGATTTATTAGAGAAAAAAACCCTTGTAGTACCACAACCACACCATAAAGGAAATATTTTTTCCACTTTGGAGTGACTTTCCATGAGATGAGAGGATTACAAGCAATTTGAACATTTAGGGATTTTACTATGTTATTTACTATTCTTTTTGTTTGAATGATTTATGTCTTATTATTATTATTAATTTGTTTTTGCCGATTCATTTTTGCAGGGGGATAAGAATGTAATCAAATTTTTAGGAGATCACAACTCTCCTCGTCCACAGTTTTATTTTGATTCTATAAACATCTTTTTCCACAATGTTCTGCAACCTCCTGAGGATGACGTTGGGGAAACTTTTCTTGACACAATGCCTGATTACTTTGGCAGGGTAGGCTGTACTAATATTGTATCCTAATGTGGGTCCTTTGTCGATGCATTCGTTATAAGCAATTGGTCCATTTTTCTACATTCAGGATAAATGGAGTACCTTACCGGAACGGGGACATGCAGAGGATAATTTCTTTGCGGCAGGTATATATGAAAAGAAGAAATGGTCTGTCTCGATTTTCAGACATTACCTGTATTGATCGATTGTTGTTCATAGGTCTTGCTTCAAGCACAACAGAAGATGCCATTGAGCAGCTTCGATCCAAGAGACAGATGAGTCGAATGGAGGTTGGTTATTTATAGTGAAGTTTCCTTTTTGGGCTCATATCATTCTTAAATGGTTTACTGAAACTTGACAGTTATAATGAATGCGGATTTGTTATTTGTTCTTAAATTTGGGTAGGTTCCATCAGATGTCTCGTCACAAGATAAATCCGCAGAAAATGAGGTATTCCTTGGATGTCATTCTATGTGGTCTTCATTCCTAGATACATTTTATGAAATGTAAGGCATATTGTTGGTACTTTTCCTCCCACCTAGTAACCAATATTAAGTTCCTTAAAAACAAAACAATCAAGAAGAAATATTCATCATGACGAAAGCGAAACCAATAAGTTCCTTAAGCTCATAATTTCGCCTCTGTTAAATATCGATCATGGTGAACGATAAATAGTGACAGGTTATATAGGGATTTGAGTAGGATTAGTTAGAGAGAATAGATGGAGGTTGTGCTTGACATGATAGTCAAGTGCTCATGAATGCTTTTGTTCAAGGTTCAAACTAGAACCCACCAAAAGAAGCTTGAAGCTAGGGGTTTACTAATCTATGGTCTTACATTAGATTCTCTCTAGCCATCCTAGGGATGAGTCGAACGTGGTACGCAAAAGCACAAAAAAGAAAGTAAGATCAAATAATATCTGCTTTAGGTGACTTTCCTAGGCCCCAAGACATTGCCATTTGCAAGAGCTTATGACCCATGTGATGAAAAAGAATGATATTTAACCATTGAATTCACTCTGTGCTCCAGGAAGGATCCAGAAATAAGCTGAGGCCGTCGTCTTCAAACATGACTAGTTTTGAACTATCTGATGGCCATCCATATGGTCCCCATGTCCCGGCTTCTATAGATGCTGATGATTACCTTGAGTATGATAAGCTATGAATTAGGATTCAGTAATGTTTAGATCTAGGGCAGAACAGTACCTTAGCAAGAGATTGAGATTGGACAGGATGAGAAGAGATAAGGAGAGAATTTGTGATTACAGATTCTGCAATCAGATAGATGAGATTAGAATTGTAGAGGAGAATAGGAATTGTAGAGGAGAATAGGAATTGAGGAGAGAGAGTTATTACTAACCTTAGATTGAAATATTGATTGAATGAATTGCATTCTCAGATTGCTGCCTTCTTAATCATTCAAATGCTGTAACTTCTTTTCCCTCCAAATTTTCCCGCCAAAACCAATTACAGCTGTCCAATCAAACTTCTTTTCCCTCCAAAACCAATTACAGCTGTCCAATTCCAACTCCTTTTCCCTCCAAAACCAATTACAGCTGTCCAGCTACTAAAATATAAAATATTTACTGATAAAACAGCTTATTTGTAAAATAAATGCTGACAATTATATCTGTCAGCTTATTCTAGGGCTTACAGCCCTGAGAACTAGGGCTTACAGCCCTAATTCTCAATTCCTTTCGTAACATTAGCCTCTCCATCACATCTTGTTCGACCACGAACAAGCTGAGAATCAGAAGCAGTTTTCCCCACTGACAGCGCAAAATCGGGATAATGATCCATCAGCCAAGATTCTTCTTCCCATGTGGCATCATCATCGGAGGAATTAGACCATCTAATCAAGAATTGACCCATACTTATTCCTTCTTTCCACACCACTCTTTCATCCAGAATAGCCACTGGTTTTAAAGTATCATTAGTGCACAAGATTGGAATATGAGGAGTAGCCAAGACAGAACCTACTCTTTTCTTCAGCTGTGAAACATGTATAATATTGTGCATTCGTGCAGTTGAAGGAATGTCCAGCCTATATGCAACTTTTCCAATTTTTTCCACCACCAGAAAGGGTCCATAGAACTTTGGACTAAGTTTGTGCATTCTTCCTCGAATTGACAATTGTCGATATGGCTGTAATTTAACAAACACCCAATCCCCTACTTCATACACACAGTCCACCCGTTTTTTGTCAGCTTGTTGTTTCATGCGGTTTTGGGCTCTTTGAAGATGAAATTTCAGCAACTTAAGGGCTTCTTCCCTAGCAGATAGGCTACGATCAACTGCTTCTACTTTTGAATCCCCGGCCAGATAAGGATAATGGATTGGTGGAGGTTGACCATATACAATCTCATACGGTGATGATAAAGCTGCCGAATGAAAGTTGGTATTGTACCACCATTCTGCTAAAGAAAGCCAATTAACCCATGACTTAGGCTTTTGACCAGCCATACAACGTAAATATGTTTCCAAACTACGGTTGACTACCTCAGTTTGACCATCAGTTTGTGGATGATATGCCGATGACATGGCTTGTTGAATGCCCTGCAGCTTACATAATTCTCTCCAAAATGTACTTACAAAGATCTTGTCTCTATCACTAACAATAGTTAAGGGCATACCATGGAGTTTAAAAATATTGTCAAGGAATACCTGAGCAATTGTACTTGCTGAATATGGATGTCGAAGACTGATAAAATGTGCCATCTTCGAAAGTCTGTCTACTACCACCAAAATTGCCGAGTACCCATTAGATTTAGGCAAACCCTCAATGAAATCCATAGATATGTCTGTCCAGATTGACTTAGGAATAGACAAAGGTTGCAGCAAACCTTTGTAACCTTGAGTTTCCCATTTTTGTTGTTGGCAAACATCACAATTTCTTACAAATTCTCGGACATCCCGTTCCAATCCTCGCCAATGATAAGCTTGTCGAAGTTTTTGATATGTGACCATCACCCCCGAATGTCCACCCACCGCTGAGTTGTGCATTGTAGAAATTACATAGTTTCTCAACCCTTGGTCAGCACCTACTACAATTCTTCCTTCCTTCCTCAATTGTTGATTAATGAAGGTGAAACCTGCCACCCCTGAAGCATCTCTTTCCAATGTGAGTATAATCTTTTTCAAATTCTCATCATTCTCCCATGATTGTATGATTCTCTTCATTAAGACTGATGAAAATTCAGAAATAGCAGAACATGATCCTTCCGACGAAATTCTGGATAAAGCGTCTGCTGCCAGGTTCTCTTTACCCTTCTTGTATTGGACAGAAAATTCAAACCCCACCAGCTTGTATAGCCACTTCTCCTGGCTTGGATGTTTTATCTTCTGTTCTAGCAAATGTTTAAGTGATTCATGGTCTGTCTTAATTACAAATGGTTTGAATTGTAAGTAGCATCTCCACTTTTTAATGGCATGTAGTACAGCTAACATTTCTCGTTCATATGCTGATAGAGCTTGTAATTTTGGTCCCAAACCTTTGCTGATGAATGCAATCGGATGTCCTTGTTGTGTCAAAACTGCCCCCATTCCTGTCATACTTGCATCTGTTTCAATTACAAATTCATCTTCAAAATTTGGTAGTTTAAGTACTGGAGGTCTGGTCATCACTTCCTTGAGTCTTTCAAAAGCTACTGTAGCTGCATCATTCCATTCGAACTTTCCCTTTTTTAACAGTTTTGTCAATGGCCCCACAATTGACCCATAATCTCTAATAAACCGTCGGTAGTAACCAGTCAATCCTAGAAAACCTCTTAACTGCTTCAAATTATTCGGTTCTGGCCATTCCTTGATAGCGGTAATTTTGGACATATCTACTGCTACTCCTCTTTGTGATATCACATGCCCCAGATAATCAATTTCCAGACAAGCGAAAGCGCATTTTGAATACTTAAGCACCAGCTGATGTTGTCTTAGTTGACCAAAAACCAATCTTAGATGTTTGATATGATCATTCCAGCTTTTACTATAGATAAGAATGTCATCAAAAAATACTAACACAAACTTTCTAAGATGAGGTTTAAAAATATCGTTCATCATCCTCTGAAATGTCGATGGGGCATTGGTTAGCCCAAAAGGCATCACCACAAACTCATAATGTCCTTCATGCGTTTTGAAAGCTGTTTTACAAATATCTTCTTCATTCATCCGTACTTGATGATAGCCCGAACGCAAATCAAGTTTAGAAAAAATAGAGCTACCATACAGTTCATCCATTAACTCTTCGATCAAAGGAATAGGAAACTTATCTTTAATGGTCTCTTCATTCAGCTTTCTATAGTCAATGCATAATCTCCAGGTTTGATCCTTCTTTTTAACAAGCACGACTGGTGATGAAAAGGGACTATAACTCTTCCTGATTATTCCCGCGTCGAGCATTTCCTTCACCATGTTTTCCATTTCATCTTTTTGTAGAACCGGATACCGGTAAGGCCTCAAGCTTACTGTCTTTGCTCCTTCCTTTAAACGTATCTGATGATCATAACTTCTAATTGGAGGTAACGTTGTCGGCTCCTGAAACAAGTCTTCAAATTCCATTAACAGATTTTTCAGTTGGTCCTCCACATCTTTCTCAGGTAAGGAAGCTACGATAGAGTATAATTCTGTTGGATTCATCTCGTCCTCCCTGATAGTAAGAACTGCTACTTCAGCTCCCTTTTTAACTGTCTTTTTCAGCATGTTGCCATCTAACAGTTCTACCTTCCTTGTAGTGTCACCCTTCAGTTTTACCACTTTTCCCAAATACTCAAAACTCATTAACAATTCTTTGAAGTTCCAACTTATACCATTAAGAGTTGATAACCATTCCACTCCAAGAATGATATCATATTTTGGAATTGATAATACTCTGGCATTTATAACGAACTCAGCCCCTTGAGAAGACCATTTAAGACCAACGCATTCACTGTTGCTCATTAACCGATGTCCACTTGCCACTGTTACCATTAGTTGTTCAGCAGCAGTCTTTACAAACTCAGTATTACGAAGTACCCGAGGGTTCACAAAATTATGAGTGCTACCCGAATCTATCAGCATATACACACTGTTTTTTCCCACAGTACCCTTAACCTTCATGGTTTCAAAGTTCTGACATCCTTCTATGTTAAACAAAGGTGTTTCTTCCAGAATTTCTTCATTTCCGTATTCAGCTACCTCCTCCAATTGTACATCCCTTTCACATACATCAATATTCATAATAATTGGGCCAGTTTTACACCTGTGTCCATACTCCCATTTTTCTTCACAATTAAAACATTGATTCCGCCTTCTTCGTTCATCCATGGTTTTCTGATCCAAATTAGTCCTCCTAGGATTCTGACCGATTGCTACAGGTTTATGAATTTCACTACTACTGCTCGAAGTACCAGAATATTGCGTACCTGGTCTAAGGGAGACTCCACTGCTGTTATTTCTATTGCCAAATGTAGGTTGTCTCGGTGTAGGCAAAAGTGGATTTCCTTTATTAGATAAGTAGCCTCTTCGCGCCAATGATTCACAGAATGCATCTTGTAATTTCTGATTAGTCCTTTCCTGCAGCTTGGCCATGCCCATAGCTTCTGATAAAGAATTTGGTTTCTGAATTCTAATAGGATTAGCTATTTCTTCTTTTAAACCATTCAGGTAGCCTTTAATAGAGTATTCTTCAGTTAGATGAGGGAGTTTATAGATCACATCCAGATAACTCTTACCATACTCCTTAACTGTTGTTGTTTGCTTGAGATCCTTCCATTCGTCTAAAGGATCATCGAATTCGCTTGGACCAAACTCTTTTAGGACCAACGTTTTTAACTCTGTCCAAGTCATAGCTCGTCCAGGTAGCCGGTGTTGTAGATGCGAGCTAAACCAGCAGCGAGCTCGTCCATACATGTGTGCACAGGCATACTCCAGTTTAAACTCTTCTAGCGTTCGATCTACTTGGAAAAACATCTCTACTCCATAGATCCAGTCATCTACCTCATCGCCGTTAAACTTTGGGAAATCCATCTTCGAAAGTCTCGTTGGCGGTTGGTACATATGATCCCGATAGTCCCGATCACCATTCCGATTTCTCGCTTCCTCAGCTCGCCTACGATCTGGAAAATTGTCGCCTCGAAAGTCTCTTTCCTCTGCACCTCCTGGTTCACGGTTATTGCTACCTGATGCTGGAGTTAAACGTCTAATTGCCACATCCATGGAAGCCATCAGTGCTTCAATCCGATCAAAACGAGCATCCTGTGCCGATAATCTTTCGTCCTGTGCCTGAGTACGACTTCGAATTTCATTCAATTCCGTTTCCATACGCGTTTCCACCATAATGC
This sequence comes from Impatiens glandulifera, assembly GCF_907164915.1. NCBI lineage: Eukaryota > Viridiplantae > Streptophyta > Magnoliopsida > Ericales > Balsaminaceae > Impatiens > Impatiens glandulifera. The sequence continues at coordinate 25,585,160 of NC_061865.1, forward strand.
CAAGAAAGGTGCTCTGATACCAGTGATAAGCTATGAATTAGGATTCAGTAATGTTTAGATCTAGGGCAGAACAGTACCTTAGCAAGAGATTGAGATTGGACAGGATGAGAAGAGATAAGGAGAGAATTTGTGATTACAGATTCTGCAATCAGATAGATGAGATTAGAATTGTAGAGGAGAATAGGAATTGTAGAGGAGAATAGGAATTGAGGAGAGAGAGTTATTACTAACCTTAGATTGAAATATTGATTGAATGAATTGCATTCTCAGATTGCTGCCTTCTTAATCATTCAAATGCTGTAACTTCTTTTCCCTCCAAATTTTCCCGCCAAAACCAATTACAGCTGTCCAATCAAACTTCTTTTCCCTCCAAAACCAATTACAGCTGTCCAATTCCAACTCCTTTTCCCTCCAAAACCAATTACAGCTGTCCAGCTACTAAAATATAAAATATTTACTGATAAAACAGCTTATTTGTAAAATAAATGCTGACAATTATATCTGTCAGCTTATTCTAGGGCTTACAGCCCTGAGAACTAGGGCTTACAGCCCTAATTCTCAATTCCTTTCGTAACAGAGTACTCACTTGATAATAGCTTGTCTGACTTTCCTTCCAACTTAGAAGAAGAAGAAAGGGTGAGATGAGCTGCATATGACATTGCTGTCTCTCCGACTTCAAATCTTGATGTAGATGGTTACTTATCATTTTTTTCTCTATGTTTTTCCTGTCTAATTCTTTGCGGAAAAAAAACCTAAACAGATGTTCAGAGAAGCTATGATGGAATCGTTAAAAGACATGGGGACACTTTCTAATAATACCACGGAATATTCATTAGATGACAATTCCGAGAAGCCTAATTCCCTCCCAAACGGTTATGAGTCTTCTGTTCTTCTTCCTAGTTCAGAGCAATCAGCAATCATTGGACATAATTCAGCTGACCAGATCCAGTCAGACGATAAACTTCTTATTTCCTCCGCTCAATCTGAACCGCAGACTCTAGCAGAAACCAGCAATTCTCCAGCCAACACAGTAAGCTCAGCCAATGATATTGAAACAGTTGGTTTTACAAAAGCTATGTCCTCCACTCAATCTGAACCGCAGACTCTGGCAGAAGCCAACACGGTTTAACAAAAGCGACTGAAAGTTGAAAGGAATCCATCAAGCAATGGGCTAGACGGTTTGCTCACAAGGTTGGATATTGACTTCTTTCGTAGTAGTAGTACTAATAGATGATCTGAATTGTTTGTAAAAAAGTAAAACAGGAAGCACTCATTTGAGAAAGAAAACAGGGGTATTCCACTTTTATTTGTAGATACTATGTGATTCTTTGAAGGAATGTTTGTTTAGGATACTTGAGAAAAGAAGAAATTGTAACCATATTAGGTTATCTATAGTATCAAGTATGTTGATATTAAATTTAAAAATTATATAATTATCTTATAAACTATATTAAAATAAATTATATAACATCACTACTCAAACTGATTTATTTTTATTAGTTTTAACAAGGATCAACTTATTTTATATTTGTTTTTACATAAGTATCAACAATAATAGATATAACACAAATTAGGCAACAAATAAATTCATATGCAGGAAAATCATTTCTACTATAATGCAAATTTACAGAATATTACTACATACAACATAATGATACAGAAGGCTCGTTTAGCTGAGTGGTAAAGTGTAAGAAATTTGTATGTTCAAGGTTGGTTTGATCACCAATTTAACAATAAGTACTACAATACCAATACAACCACCCTCATGTTAGACAGCCAATACAATCATTATTTACACATACCTTGTGATTTATGTTCTTAACACTGAGTACAAGCCGATGATAACAAGAGGAATTGCTTAAAAAAACTCACGATCAGTCAAGATCAAAGGTGCAACAAGAGTCCAGACATAAAGACCAGCAGTGACCCACTGAGTGCAGATCCTGACCCAAACCGAAGTCCACCCAACATCAATATAGTCTGAGCTCTCCGAAGAGTTGGTCCAACCCGAAAGAAGCATGGCAGAGTACATGCTAGCCAGAGCGAAAATGAGATGGAAGAATGTATATGAGTAACTCACTGGTTTTGCCTCCTTTTCTTTCTCGTCTTTCCCTTCTTCCATATCCTTATCATTAAGGAGAGGCTTCTTTCCGCCTACAAAGATAATCAAGTGAGTGCTTAATATCTTATATAACATAAATAAACTATGACTTCATTTTGCTTCCTTAATCCCTAATAATTGGAATGTTGTGCTAGCCTCCTCATAAATCTTGAAAAAAAAGTACTAACTCATAAAATAGCCAATTTTTTACAAGTAAGATCAAATAATGAGGATCTCTAGCTATAAAACACATCATAAATGAGTACCTGACTTTGGTGAGGATGGTGGAGATAGAAATGTTGTGGAGGATCCAGCACGAAGAGCAGAATAAAGAACCGAGAGAACTGTAGTGAGCATCCCTAGAGCAAGGGTACTAGTCGATGCTGCAGTGCTGTTGTGGAGAGTATTGCACTCATAGTTTCGAGGCTCACACGAGACAGCTGTATAGCAGATATAGGCGCAATAAACAGAGACCACAGATGCTGGTAGGAGACTCCCATTCACCTAATCCAAATCATAACTGAAATTTTAAATGTTTTTTATTATCGTAAAACCAATGTTCTAAATGGCGGAAGTCTTGAAGATGATGTAGTCAATTTTTGAAACACTTTCTAGAGCTGGATCTGGGTTTGGACAAGAAAAAGTCAAAAAATTTATCTTTCTGAATAACATCTTATCTAAATTAACATCTGGATAAGATACTTTAACAAAAGAAGGTATTTATGAATAAATTTATCAACATTTTCTCCTTTAAACTCAGACCCAGTTCCAAAAAGTGTTTCCAAATAAGAATGTGCAAATTGGAACTCAAACGAATGAAAGTAACATTGGCCTTCAATCATCCAACTTTTTTTTGACACAATTACTTTTTCCTAGATGTGCTTTCAGTGTGGGAATCGAACTTGAAATCTTAATTTCTTAGTTCAAGGCTCTCATGAGTGTCTTAGGTATGTTTAACATCTATTAGTGGTGGTTGTTTGCTTGCTTAATTTGCTTGGTCCTATTTTAAAAGTTGTAACTTGGTTATTTCATATTAATGGAATTCAACTGATGAAACAAAAACTATCAATGATTAAAAAGTCGATCATTTACATGCATTTGCAACCAAGATACACTATGCTATTATGCATGTATTGTCTTAATATGTTTTATGGCTTTTAAACCAACAAAACGAAGAGGAAGAAGAGCAAAACTTGAAAATTATATATAAGCAAAGAAGTGGTATACAAAATGGCTAATTACCTGAGGATGTAATGCTATTATACCAAAGGAGAAGGCAAGAACCATGGTCATGACTATAAAGAAGACATTGAGACCACAATCATGACCAGAAGGGTTAAACCAGATAAATAGAAGTCCTGAAATTGTAAATGCTGCAATATAGCATGTAACTGAGATCACAAGTAAAGCAACATACCTGAGAAAGAAAAAAGAGATGCAAAATACCTCAAATAAACGCAAGTCATTTTTTGTTTTGTTTTTGGATCAGTTTTAGATACAGAAACAGAACAAAAACAACAAGTGTTTCGAAATATAAAGAAGAAAATGTTCTAACCACTTGTGTTCATCTTTAGCAACCCATGAATCATTCCATGAGTGTGTGGCATCTAATAATATGATGACTTGCACAAACAGAAACAGACCAGCACCAAATTTTGATAAGACTCCTGCAAATGCAGACATGAAATGAGTTGTTGATCCTAAGCATAAAAAACAGCTAGCAGTTTGTAATGGATATTCAGAGAAATACCATAAATTGTTACAACCGCATCTGGCATGAAAAACATAAGGACAATGAACAAGAGCCAAATTGCAGCTTTAGCAGCCCATCCACCATGATGCCATGAATCACGTTGGTCATTTTGATCCTTCACTCCAATCATTACGAGGGCTAGTATTGCAAAAAACAAGAAGTTTCCCAAACTGACACGAAGAACAGCTTCTATCTGATACCATTCTTTCGTGTGAGTTTCTGAAGCTCCTATCCCTGATCAAACAATACACGCAACTAAACTTAAGGAATTTTGACCCTTTACGCTCACAAATCAAATGGAAACATGAAGAACAGATCTAATTAGTAAATTCCGGTTGCAAATTTCATACGGACATAATCCAATTCGGTTTCAACAAGGGGTCAGACGGATCAGAAATAAATGGAACCAGCAATTCGCAAAGGAGAAAACTAATAATCATCAGATAATAATATGTTGCGAGTAAGATAAGAAGAGAGAGCCTGGATTTCGGACATGGAATTTTCTCCAAGAGGGGGGCCGCGAATTCCCTAAGAACCCATGAGACAATCAAGGAGATACCGAAGAGGCCGCAATAAGCGATTCGAGCTGAACGCTTTGAGATGGTGGAAGCCACTGAGGTGCAGAGACCGCAAGTGAGGGACGCACAGCAAGCTGCCAAACAAGACATCTTTCACCGACCGTCGCAGTTTCTCTCTCTTTCTCTCTCACACACAGAGAACTGGGGAAGAGAAGGAACAAGAAGAAGTACAAATGGCAGTTAGCTGTGAGTCTAACAAAAAAATTCACTTTGAATCTTAGGTGGGTGAATTGAACAAACTCCCAAGTTAAAACTTTAAACTAAAATTTAAATATCATAAAAAAAAACGGGAAATTTGATGAAATGGCCCCCATAACAGGGGAAATTCCAAAAAGGGCCCCCGCCTACTAAAGTTGGCAAAAAGGGCCCTTTTGCCCCGCGAAATGTCGGAAATACCCCTTCGGCGCCATTTCTTACGCTAAAAGACGCGAATTACCAATCACGCGATTCATCTAAATCGCGTGAGTTCATCACCGCGATTTAGATGAAACGCGTGATTCGTAATTCGCGTTTTTAAATGTACGCGATTTACCATGCACGCGATTTAATCTAAATCGCGGTGATGAACTCACGCGATTCAGATTAAATCGCGTCCATGGTAAATCGCGTCTTTAGTCGTATATATAATTTTTCGGCCCTAATTTAAAACAAAACCACCCCGATTCTCCCTCCCACTCCGACTTCCAAAACCACGTCTTCTCAACTGCCGACTTCCTTCAACATCGATCAAGATCATCGTTCCTCAACATCGTTCCTCGTCCAACATCTTCGACTTTCCACCGTCTATTCGACATCATCGTCTTTCCACCGTCTTTTTGACATATTCCGGTGAGTTTAGGTCTTAAGAGTTATGGTTAGGTTTTGATGTGTATCATACCGTTTATATTGATTTATATTGATGTATTTAGGGTTTAGGGTTTGGTTCTGGTTTCGTTTATGTGTGTAAATGCTTTTAGGGTATATGACGAGTATTGTATCAGTGTTCTTATTCTGCATGCATGCATTTCACGCTTATTCATTCATTTCTCGTTTAAGAAATGACATTTCCGTTTTTGTTATGTGCTTGTGAAGAAATGGTATTTAGGGTTAGGGTTTAACTTTTGCTGCTTTACTGCACCTTAATAGAATGCCAATGAGACAGGTTTCGTGTTTGTTATGTGCTTGTGAAGAAATGGTATTTAGGGTTAGGGTTTAACTTTTGCTGCTTTACTGCACCTTATTAGAATGCCAATGAGACAGGTTTCGATGTTATATTAAGAAATTTAGTCAACACGTGCTCCTAATTTGCCGTGCTGAATCAAAAGCCATAAATGATCCACACTGTATGTTCACTTTCTTGGACCATATTGCACTTGCTATAGGAAGCAAATATATCTTTCACTTTTACCTTGATTGAATGCATTTCTAAAAGTTGATCAAGTGTTAATATGTTTAATTGGAGGCTGCATCTAGATGAGTGTTCTTATATTGAATACATTGATTGTAAAATCCTTTTTGATGAGTGGATGACTCGGGAATATATATGTGCATCTATACACTAGATGCTATGATTGAACTGGACCAAATTATTTTCTGTCATGATTTATTCTGTTCCATTTTTGTTGTTGGTCTTACTATTTAATTAAATACTTATTTTGTTTTGCTAATTATCATGGTGATCCCATCTTCTTCCTTGTTTTGTAGATGGAGTCCACTACAATATCCGAGTTTGCTGGGAGGGTATCCTGGAAAACCAATATGGGAAATATTGCTGCCAAGTTTGCCAAGATGAATCTAACTGAAAGGGTAGAGGAAACCCAATTCAGATTCTTATTCAAAGGGCACCCGTTACTGCGTTTCTCAGGAATGATTATACACCACATGCTCCTCAGGAAGTCCAGCTCAAATTCTATGGAGATGAAGTTCCTTGTGAATGGAGAAGAGCTGTGCTTCGGGATGAGGGAGTTTGCATTGGTTACAGGTCTCAATTTTGGGAGATTCCCTACTGAGCAAACAATTTTCAACCAGGTTGAAGAATCTCCAACTTTGGTTCTTAAATATTTTAAACGTATTCCACTTATTAGAATAGCAGACCTTCATTCAAAATTCCTGTCCTGCTCTGATAGGGAAGATGCATGGAAATTGGGGCTGGTATACCTTGTTTCCCATTATCTCTTTGCCCTTGACCCGAGGAGGATAATAAATATGAAACTCTTCAGCATGGTCGATGACATCGACACCTTCCTCAATTTTCCATGGGGAAAGGTGGCCTTTAGAGCAACCATGAAGGGTTTGACCAGAGACCTTGATCGCTACAGGAAGCTGTATCTGCAGAAGAAGGATGCCGCCTCGGGGAAGAAGAACAAAGACAAAGAAAAAGATGTCGATGTTTCTTATACCGTATATGGGTTCGCACTAGCCTTACAAGTGTGGACTTATGAGGTGATCCAAACTTTTGTCCCCAATCTTGCAATTAAAACGACGCTTCAAACTGAAGAGCCTGTCTGCCCAAGAATAATACAGTACAAATCAAAGAGGAAGAGCACTGCCTCTGATCTTCAAACTGCCCTGCAAGGCACGATTGTTAAGCAAATGGAATTGTCTGAAGAAGAGAAGATCTTATATGCTGGGGATGACTTTGAAGATATGGGAGGTAATGTTTATGATGTGTTTTTTGATCTTGACTGCAGAAAGAGGAAATTTGGAGATATTGACGATGGAGTTCCTCATAAAAAAACTGTCATGAGGAAGAAAAGACAAATTACTCCAGCCAAAGCCAAACCTTCCACAAGAAGAAAAACCCGCAACCCTACCCCCAGCACCAGCACCAGCAGCTCTTATTCTGTCGAGAGCGCCACGAGTAGAAAAGACGAAGAAGAAGAAGAAGACGAAGACGAAGAATCCTCTCCCCCAACTCCAACAGCAACAACTCCCCACGATAGATGTAGATTGGATCAACTTTCGAAGGAGCTAAATGAATTCAAAACTGTAATGAGAAACGAACTGACTCTCTTCAAAACTGAAATGAGAAATGAAATAAGGCTCATCAAAACCGAAATGAGAGATGACATAATTCTCATTAAACGGATGTTAAAGCAACTACAGCAAGGGGAGAATGATGTGGTGAACACTGAGGACAATGATGTGGTGATTTTGGAGAAAGACAATGCTGTGCTTGTGGAGGAGAATGAAGTTGAGGTATGTATTTCTTGTATTTCCTTGAATTTGGATAATTGGTGCATTTCTTGCATTTCGACTAATTGAAGGCTTTTCTGTTTATTGTAGGATGGACAAGAGGAAGACAATGATGTGCTGATTTTGGAGAAAGACAATGTTGGGCTTGTGGAGGATAATGAAGTTGAGGTATGTATTTCTTGCATTTCCTTGCATTTGTATAATTGGTGCATTTCTTGCATTTCGACTTATTGAAGGCTTTTCTGTTTATTGTAGGATGGACAGGAGGAAGACAATGTTGGGCTTGTGGAGAAAAAAATTGTTGAGGAGGACAATGAAAATGAAGAGAAGACAGTTGAAGATGGTGTTAAAAATACTGAGGTATGCATTTCTTGCATTTGGTGCAATTCGCGCACTTTTCCTATTTCTTGCATTTGGACTAATTGAAGGGCTTTTCTGTTTATTGTAGGATGGACAGGAAAAAGACATTGTTGGTCTCTTGGAGAAAACCACTGTTGGGGAGGGGGAGGACAATGGCAATGAAGAGCAGACAGTTGAAGATGGTGAAAAAAATTTCGAGGTATGCATTTCTTGCATTTGGTGCAATTCGCGCACTTTTCCTAATTCTTGCATTTGGACTAATTGAAGGGCTTTTCTGTTTATTGTAGGATGGACAGGAAAAAGACATTGTTAGTCTCTTGGAGAAGAACACTGTTGGGGAGGGGGAGGACAATGAAAATGAAGAGCAGACAGTTGAAGATGTGGAAAAAAATTTCGAGGTATGCATTTCTTCCATTTGGTGCAATTCGCGCACTTTTCATATTTCTTGCATTTGGACTAATTGAAGCGTTTTTCATGTTTTTGTAGGATGGGCCGTTGTTGGAGATGGAGAATGTTGGGAATTTGGAGGAGAAGACAGTTGAAGATGGGCAAAAAAATTTCGAGGTATGCATTTCTTGCATTTGGTGCAATTCGCGCACTTTTCCTATTTCTTGCATTTGGACTAATTGAAGGGCTTTTCTGTTTATTGTAGGAAATGGAGAATGTTGGGAATTTGGAAATGGAGAAGACAGTTGAAGATGGGGAACACAATACTGAGGTATGCATTTCATGCATTTGGTGCAATTCGCGCACTTTGCCTATTTCTTGCCTTTGGACTAATTGAAGGTCTTTTCTGGTTTTTGTAGGATGGGCTTTTGTTGGAAATGGAGAAGACAGTTGAAGATGGGGAACACAATACTGAGGTATGCATTTCATGCATTTGGTGCAATTCGCGCACTTTGCCTATTTCTTGCCTTTGGACTAATTGAAGGGCTTTTCTGGTTTTTGTAGGATGGGCTTTTGTTGGAAATGGAGAAGACAGTTGAAGATGGGGAACACAATACTGAGGTATGCATTTCATGCATTTGGTGCAATTCGCGCACTTTGCCTATTTCTTGCCTTTGGATTAATTGAAGGGCTTTTCTGGTTTTTGTAGGAAATGGAGAATGTTGGGAATTTGGAGGAGAAGGTGGAGGAGCAGGTGGAGGAGCAGGTGGAGAAGCAGGTGGAGAAGCAGGTGGAAGATAATGAAGATGATGTTGAAGAGAAGGTTGAAGAGAAGGTGGAAGAGGAGGTGGAAGAGGATTTCGTTGTGCAGAGGGGTAGGAAGGGGGTGCAGAGGGGTAGGAGGGTGGTGCAGAGGGTGGAGGATAATGAATATGAGGTATGCAATTCTTGCATTTGGACTAATTGAAGACTTTTGTTGCCTAATTCAATGATTTCTTTGTAGGTGGACGATGATTTCGTTGTGAAGAGGGGTAGGAAGGGGGTGCAGAGGGGTAGGAAGGGGGTGCAGAGGGGTAGGAAGGGGGTGCAGAGGGGTAGGAGGGTGGTGCAGAAGAAGGTGGACGATCATTTCGTTGTGCAGAAGAAGGTAGAGAAGAAGGAGGACAAGCGGATAGATGAGGATGTAGTGGTACTGGAAGATGCATCCCACATCCTATTTAAGAGAAAGAGGACGGCGTCGAAAGCTGTACTTAGTCCCTATGTCGTCCCTCGGCCAAGAAAGAAGACGATTGTTGTGGATCCTATGTCGACTTGTAATGAGCAACTGAGGAAAGAGTTCAGGAAAGAATTTGCGAAAGGGGCTACATTTAAAGACGTTCAACTCCCTGATGGTGCTGGAGACCTTAAGTTCTTCACTACAATTCTGAGGTTAAATAAGTGGCTAACTGATGTGGAGATGAATGCAGCAATTTGTCTGCTAAGAGCAAGAGCAGTCGCCTACCCTAAGTCGTACCCGGAGGATTTCACCATCTTAGATTGCCAGTTTGGCCCTTTGGTTACTTCATACTATGACGATTTTGTTGCTGACTCGGTTGATCCAGAAAAACCAGAAGGCCATACTTTCTCTGACGTCTTTTACCACTACCACTGGGGTAGAGAAGATAAACATATGCCCGGTTGGAGCAGTGTTGATGTTATTTACTTCCCCCTCAACCTCAACAACCTACACTGGGTACTGTGTGTTATTCGATTGCAAGAATGGAGAATTGATGTTTATGATTGCGATCAGACAATTTTCAATGATGAAGAATTAGGAAAATACATGAAAGCCATTTGTGAGATGTTGCCGCCCTTCCTTCATAAAGCAATGTCTGAAGTTGAAATGGCCAGGTATCCTAACATGATAAATGAAACTTTTAGATTTCATAGAATCCCACACCCTGAAGTACCAAAAGCAGAATGGAGTGGGGACTGTGGCGTTTTTGTATTAATGTATTTAGAGTACCTGACTGCTAAACTTGGTCTAGAAAATTGCATATCAAAGAATATGCAAGTATATAGAGAAAAGTGGGCAGTCAGGTTGTACCACCAGATTTTAGAGCCATGAAGTTGTAAACACTGAATTATTGTTGTATATTGTTTTGTTAACACTGAATTATTGTTGTAACATGTTTTGTAAACACTGAATTATTGTTGTATATTGTTTTGTAAACACTGAATTCACGTGTTTATATATTTAACGTGGTTGTAATAGGTATCATAAAATTCACGTGTATTGTAATATAATTCACGTGAATTATATAAACACGTGTATTACGTGTATTGTGTTCTGGAATATACCAATATAATTCACGTGATTGTAATATAATTCACGTGACTTATATAAACACGTGTATTACGTGTATTATGTTCTGGAATATCCCAATATAATTCACGTGGTTGTAATATAATTCACGTGTATTGTATTACGCGTGATTCATAACTCACGTGTATTACAATATGACTCACGCGTATTGTAATATTACAATACACGTGAATTACATTACAATACACGTGAATTATACACGTGAATTACATTACAATACACGTGAATTAGCATTGTGCAATATATATGCGTGAGTCACTCACTGTATGGCCAACCTGTATGGAAATATCTGTATACAAATTTCAATCACCATACAATATTCGAAAACCAACAACAATCAATCAGCATACAATATTCGAAAACCAACAACAATAATCAGTATACAATATTCAAAATTGCACAGACAATATTCAAAATTGCACAGACAATATTCATGTTTGTGGCTGAGATGATGGCGGCTGAGATGATGATGCTCTTGCAGCTCTTGCAGTAGAGGGTGCAGGCATTACTGATTTGCATGTTGCCCTGTTGTGACCCTGACCACCACATGAGCTACATCTTCTCGGCACCTTACGAATTTCACCTTGGGATGACCTACGCTTTGTTTGAGGACGCCCTTTCTTAACCTTAACAGGTGGTTTAAGGCACACTCGTTGCTTGATATGTTCTGGAATATCCCAATACTCTTCATGACAAACTGGATATATTGTTTCCGCGTAAGCATTGACCCACATTTCACTTGAGTAATACCTGAAACATAACAATTGAACATGTGAGAAATAAAGTTAGTTAGATAAATTCAATAGCAAATAATCTAAAGTAAACCTTGAGCAGAACTCATAGGCATCCAATCTATGGGTACGTGAAGCAGCCAGGGCATGAGTGCAAGGAAGACCAGATACATCAAATACCCTACAACTACAACTCATTCCTCTCAAGTCAACTTTATAATTAGATTCACCGTCATGGACATAAAACTCGAAACGGTTAAGTGGATGAACGTTATATAATCTGGCCTTCTCAGCTTGATCACGTAAGAACTTTTCATAATAAAAAGATAAACGTTCATTGTGATTGGAAGCTTTTTCTCTTCGACTGTTAAACCAATCTTGTAATGTGAATCTTAAATAATCAGCTAAGATTGATATGGGATACTTTCTAGCTTCCCTACTTTGACTATTGAAGCTCTCAGCGTAATTACTTGTCATTTGATTGTATCGTTTACCCGGAAAAAATGCACGACTCCATCTCTCAAACCCAATATCTGCCAAATACATAGCAATACGAGGGTCCTTAGCATTGATCTTGTCAAAATGCTGATTAAACTTCAAGATTGTGTATGCTTGAGAAGCCAAACCAATCTCGGCGTGGCAGTGATCGGTTTTGAATTTGGCCATAATATTCATCTTGATATGATATGTGCACGCACCGTGGTCAGCTTCTGGAAAAACAGCACACAAGGCATTGGCGATGCTTGGGTGTCTATCAGATACAAACACGAGATCATCAACCAATCCAATTGCATCTCTAAGTTTTTGCATGAAATAAGTCCAGGAGTTGTTATTTTCAGAATCAACAACGCCGAATGCAACAGGATAGAGTTGTTCATTCGCATCTAATGCTATCGCCACCAATAGCTGACCTCCAACCTTGTGCTTAAGAAAACTGGCATCGACGCACAATACTGGACGACAACAGTTTTTGAAACCCCTAATTGAGCAGCCTAAGGACATGAACATATACCTGAAATGACCGTGCTCATCCGTCTGGATGTCTGTTATGGTACCCGGATTGTTCTTCTCCAACATGTACAGGTATGATGGCAATTTACCGTAAGAATCTTCTACAGTTCCTCGCACCGCCATTAGGGCCTTTTCTCTAGACCGCCAAGCCTTATTATAAGACAACTTTATTCCATAAGTAGTCTGTATGTCTTCCATTATTTTCTTGGGCATGTGGTCATGGTGATGGTCCATGTACTTGCTCTTCATGCATTCCCCAAACACCCATGCTGGTGCTGGCCTTTGATTCTCTTGCCTCGTCACAATTGAACAGGTATGATCTTTTACGAATTTACGAATCTCAAACATTTCCGAGGAATTTACTCTGACAGCACGCAGTCTCCACTTGCAATTCTTATCCAAACATTTCACAACCCAAAGTTCTTTTTTTGACTTCAACACTTTGAATTCAAAATGATTAGTCATGGCATATTTATATAACCTCAGCTGAAGTTCTTTTTTATTCTCAAACAAAGAACTGACTTCCAATCCGATTCCGGTACTTACTGCCTCATGTAAAGGATTTTCACTACTTGGTATGTTACTAGCAACCCATTCACTGCAGCTTGGTTGAGTACGAACAACAACATTGTTTTGTTGTGTACTAGGAACCCAAGAACCGCTTGGATTTGGATTGGTACTAGGAACCCAATCAGAACTACTAGGTTGGGTAATAGGAACCCAATCATCATCAGCATCATCCCCCACATTCAGACGCAATTGTTCATCTTCAATGTCATTTTCAAAGAAAACCTCACGCTGCATCGGGAAGACGTCGGGGTCATCAATTTCTGGAACAGCTACACTTTCTTGAGTTGGTAGTGACTTCTCTACTAAGGATACACACAATGGAGTGCGGTTGTGGACTGAAACTGCTTCATGTAAAAAGAACTCCACATCCACATCTTTTTTTATATCAGTTATATAAGAAAATTTGGCAATCATGCCATGAGCATTATACTTGGCTTGAAGCAATAAATCATATCTAGATTTGTCAACATCGGTAGCAGAATAAATTTGATCAACTAATTGGGCATAAGTAGAATTTTGGGGAACAATCATACCGCTGTTTGACTTTGCAGAAAAATGAGTAAGATCGTCCGTAGTTTTCCACTCTCCATCAAAGTAAAGAAGTACAGGTACTTGAGCTGCAATTGAAAACAGTTCAACAACATCACAAGAATTGAAAACAGTTCAACAACATCACAAGAATTCAAAAAAGTTCAACAACATTACCATAACCGAGGAGAGTTTGCTCGTAGAGTTTCAGGAAATCCAATGCCGCAACTTTTTACCATAAGTTTGCTTCAATGAATCTAATGGGATAAGAGCTCCCTATCCAATAGGTCCATTGAAGTAAACTTGTGGTTAATTCTTGGAACATTGTATCTCCACGAAACATACCAGTAAACTCTACCTCAATACTAGAATAACAAGATAGTATTGAGTGAAATCAGCTACACTATGATAGCATGCAAACCCTAAACCTTAATACTAGAATAACAAGATAACTCAAGAACTGTGGAACTTAAACAAAAAGGTCTTGCAACTATAAGAACTGTGGAACTTAAACAACGTAGTGATAAACAAATTCCAAGACAATAACTCAATAAGACTTTCTATGCACTAAAACGAAGCTAATACCCAAATCAAGGCCTCGTTTGAGGATGGGTTATTTAGATTTAATCAAATCATTTCAATCATCCACAAATTACCCTTACTTTATTTGAATAGCATTTTAAATATTAAATAAACATACCCATTTTGAGAACGAAGAGTAGTGGGTAAGCTGCTGCTGCTCGTGGTCGAGTTCTTCAGGGTATCGTGGTGTCGTCGTAGTCGTCCGCTGCTGCTGCTCGTGGTCGAGTTCTTCAGGGGAGGGTCGAGTCGGAGTGGCGAAAGCGAGAGAAGAGAGAAGGGGAAATTAAGGATTCGTGGTTTTGTTATAAATTAGGGCACAAAAATAATATATACGATGAAAGACGTGAATTGTTATTCACGTGTTTCATCTAAAACACGTGAATAAACTCACGCGTTTTATTGTGAAATGCATTCACGTGTTTCATCTAAAACACGTGAATAAACTCACGCGTTTTAATGTGAAATGCATTCACGCATTTCATCTAAAACGCGTGAGTTTATTCACGCGTTTTAGATGAAACACGTGAATAGCAACATTGTTCCTTGTTCCTTGTTGTTTGAGTTATGTGGCGAATATGCGTGAATAACAACATTGTTCCTTGTTGTTTGAGTTATGTGGCGAACAACAACATTGTTCCTTGTTGTTTGATTATACACAATACACGTGAGTTATGAGGATAAGTTATGATATTGTTAACATAAGTAATAAAGCATAAATAGAAGAATATTCAGTAATATAAACCACCATAAATCATAAATATCCAAATTAAGTATTGTTATAAACCATAAATATCATAAATATCATAAATAAGCCATAAATAGAAGAAGAACAGTAAGTCTAAACAACTCCAAATTAAGTAAGCAAATGCTGCAAATCACAAGCAGCAACAGATTGAAGCAACTTTGTATGAGGAACAACATGTTCATCCAATATGCTTGACAAAGCAGCCGCTGTCTCAAAAAGCCAATTGTCGGGGAGAACATCAAAATCCTTTTCAATTGATCGATACCTGCTGTCTATCTCGAAGTATACTATTATAGTTTTCGCATCCCTTGGCTCAGCAAATGGATAATCTGGATTATCCGATTCTTTAATAGTACCACCTCCAGCAACTATTAACTCAATGAGATCCTGTTTGTAAAGTGTGTTGAAATTCCCTACAAATATAAAAATGTAACCGTCGAACAGTTTCGAACGCTGAAAAACCAACAAAGAAGATAATTTCAGTTATCATGCAAAAAAAGAAAAAGTACAGATAGGAGGAATAATACCAAACTCACATTATTCAACAACAGAAGTCTGCCTTTTCTAGGACCACCTTGGGCTCCATGATTATCATGTTTAACCTCATAAGGTTCCTCATCAACACAGTTTTCGGTTTTCAATGATGATTTTATCCCTAAACAAATGTGTATGAAAATAATTTTTAATCTAATTTAACAGACATATGTATGAAAATAATCGTGTTAACAGAGACTCACAATCAATAGTAAGGACCCATTTCCCGTTCAGAATTGCCTTCAATACTTTTTGAGTTCGTCCGCATGCACCATTGGGATCAGTGTAAGCAATAACATGAGTTACATCTTCTCTCCACTTCGGAGACACCCTTGCACCAAAAGTGCGAGCAAATTCAACTATCAACAACTGTGTAAAACAATAATATAATGGTTATTACATACAAAACTAGTTAATATGGACATAGTAGAGAGAATAGAACATACATTATTTTCAGGTGATAATTGATTGGGACATAAGGTCATAACAGTGTTTGTTGCCTGCATATTATAAAAAAAAAAGAGTTGAACGAACTGAGAAAACAATTTTATTAACAACCATTTTAATACATACCATTTTGTTGAACGAACTGAGAAAACCACAACGGCAGCTCCTGATCTAAATACTACAATATCCATCATTATAAACAGCAGAATATACATCAATAGCTAACCATACAATATTCATGTAATTGAAAATCAACAATCAATCAGTATATATAGGAAAACCAAACCTTAAACCCTAAATACAACAATATCCATGAATATGAATGGCAGAATATACATCGAAACCTAACCCTAAACATAAATACTATAATATCTATCAATATAAATGGCAAAATATACATCAAAACCTAACCCTAAACCTAAATACATCAATATCCATTATAAACAGCATAATATACATCAAAACCAAACCCTAAACCTAAATACATCCATATAAATGGCAGAATATACATCGAAACCTAACCCTAAACCCAAATACTTCGATATACATAGGAAACGGCATAATATACATCAAAACCAAACCTTTACCCCTAAATACACCAATATCCATGAATATAAACGGTAAATATACATCAAAACCTAACCCTAAACCTAAATACTTCGATATACATAGGAAACGGCATAATATACATCAAAACCAATCCTTTAACCCTAAATACATCCATATCCATGAATATAAACGGTAAATATACATCAAAACCTAAGTCTAAACCCTAAGCCCTAAACTGACCTGATGATGTTGAAGAACGATGATGTTGGAAGGATCTCGAAGATGTTGAGGAACGATGATGTTGAGGAACAATGATGTTGAGGAACGCTGATGTTGAGGAACGATGATCTTGATGGATGTGGGAATGGAAAGTCGGCCGCAGTCGGAGTGGGAGGGAGAATCGGGGAGGTTTTGTTTTAAATTAGGGCCTGAAAATTATATATAAGACTAAAGACGCGATTTACCATGGACGCGATTTAATCTGAATCGCGTGAGTTCATCACCGCGATTTAGATTAAATCGCGTGCATGGTAAATCGCGTACATTTAAAAACGCGAATTACGAATCACGCGTTTCATCTAAATCGCGGTGATGAACTCACGCGATTTAGATTAAATCGCGTGATTGATAATTCGCGTCTTTGAGCGTAAGAAATGGCGCCGAAGGGGTATTTCCGACATTTCGCGGGGCAAAAGGGCCCTTTTTGCCAACTTTAGTAGGCGGGGGCCCTTTTTGGAATTTCCCCTGTTATGGGGGCCATTTCATCAAATTTCTCAAAAAAACAATGATAAACCTCAAGATCACATAAAAGTTAGTATGATTTGTTTTGTTTTTTTTTGTTATTGAATTGTTTTGGTTTTTTATCACTTTTTTTTTTTATAAATTCTCTAAAATCAGTATTTATCATATGGGTCTAATGTGATTGATTTTTAACCTACAATATAGTTTCTAAATGTATTATTTGAATGAAAAACAATTAATTCTTTAAAGTTGTGGTTATAAGAATAATTAAAATTAAAAATATAATCACTCTAACCTGGGTAATATGATGTTGGAAGATGTCTATTATATATTCGGAATTATCTTTTTTTTTTTTTTAATAAAAAAGGATGTGTTATTTAAATTTAGGAAGTATAAAACTATGAATGAGAAATAGACTTAGAAATCAGGAAAATTTGATGCCCCCATAACAGGTTAATATCCAAAAATGGACCGCGCCTACTAATGTTGGCAAAAAGGCTCTTTCGTCCTACGAAATGTCAGAAATACCCTTTGGGCGCCAGATTTTACGCTCATTGACGAGAATTGCCATTCACGCGATTTCATATAAAACGCGTGAGTTGATTAACACGTTTTAGATGAAACGCGTGAATGACAATTCCCATTTTTCAATTAACAAGAATTCTCATTCACGCTTTTTATCTAAAACGCGTTGATCAATTCACGCGTTTTATATAAAATCGCGTGAATTGCGATTCTCGTAATTCGTCGTATATATAACCTCCTGGCCCTAATTTAAAACAAAACCTCCCCGATTCTCCCTCCCACCATGACTTCCAAAACCACGTCTTCACAACTGCCGATGTTAGATAAAATTAGACCGGTTCACAGAACTTAACATAAATAAACCTTCTATGCAGAAACAAGGAACCGGACCGGTCAAACAAATGAACCGGTTAAGAGGATTAACCGGTCAAGCTATTAAACCGACCAGGAACACTCGGAACATGACCGCACAAAGAAAGGATTGGCCAGAGCTAAAAACCGGAAACACCAGACAGACGATCAGTTACAAGGCAAAAGAATAACCGGAAGCTGTCCGGTTAAACCAATCACACCGGAAGCCATTCGGTGAAAAGTCAAATGACCGCCCAGCATAAGAAGACACTTCGGGTATCTGTTGAGAATGATACCAAAGGAACAAACTGAACACTTCCATATCCATACAAGTCTGAGGAAAGTCTGCAGGCTGCAGAAGACAGTCCTACAAGATCTTTCCACTTCAGGATAAATCAGAAAGGCAATCTTCCAAGTACAGACAACTCTCTAACCGACAGTTACCACATCGAGTAAAAGACAAACCTAGCAGGTTTGTCTTACACACTGGAAGAACAGACTGCCAAGTCTGTAAAATTGACCGCCAGGTCTGAACAATTGACCGCCAGGTCTATATCAATGAACCTCTGCTCAGCCAATCAAATTCAAGGAAGTGAAATATGACCGTTGGCATATTTCACCTATAAAAGGAGCAGCTGAAGAAGAGTAAACGGGGGACAAAACGGGACAAGTGAGATACAAGTGGAGCACAGTGAGCATTTAATTTACAAGTGATAAGATTGTGTTCTATCTCTAGAAGAGCTTAAGTGCTAAAGTTGAAGTGTATATTTACAATTTCGGTGTAAATTGTACGGGTGTTATCGAGCAAGAAATAAGTCTCGATCGGATTGTATTTGTATTCCTTAGTGAATAGCCTTCTCGCGGTTTCGAGAGGAAGGGGTGACGTAGGAGTTTTATCTCCGAACATCCATAAAAATCTGTCTTGTTATTTACTTTCTGCTGGTTCTACATTATAACCGACCTGTACTAACCTACATTCACCGTTCTAACCTACTCTACACTATCCAAACCGAATCACCAGGTTACAAAAACCGACCCATCAATTTTCAAACCTATATCATCCAAAACCGGTTCTGCCTATCTCGTGAGTGTGCTGCTTCAACCTGAAACAAACCTCTTCTGCGCTTGAACCTGGTTCAAGGGTTTGTGACAGTTTGTGTGGTATTGAAACCCCGATGTTAATCTCTAACCAGATTAATCACCACCCTTTGAGTGAGACGCGCTAACCGGACCAACCCCGGTCCTCCAGCCGCGACCTAGATCCTAACAATTGGTATCAGAGTAGTTAGTTTCAATACTCAAGCAAGCATGTCTTTCGATAGGCCCCTATGCTAGAAGGTGATGACTTTGCCAACTGGAAGGCACGCATGCACTTACACTTAATCACCTTGGATGATGAAATGGAGTTCATTTTGGCCGAAGGACCGATAATCATTGATAAGGACAGAAAGGAATGGACAGCTGAAGATAGGAGAAGAAATAACCTGGATAACCATGCTAGAAACCGGATCTCCAATAGTGTGGACATAAACACGTACTGCAAGATCAGAGATTGCAAAACCGCAAAGGAAACATGGGACACGGTTATTCAGATCCATGAGGGAAATGAAAGAACCAAGGAAAACAAGGTAATGGTAGCTACTCAGAAGTTTGAAAGCATCAAGATGAAACCGGGAGAAACAATGAGAGAATACAGTGACCGGTTTACTGGTGTATTAGATGAGCTAGCAACTCTTGGCAAGAGGTATGACAACAATGAGGTCATCATGAAAGCATTAAGATCTCTTCCAAGTGCGTGGGACATAAAGACAATGGTGATGAGGGAATCAAACTGCCTAAGTAAGATGAAGCTACATGATGTATTCGAAGATCTTAAGGCATATGAGTTTGAAATGAGATCCAGAACTGAAGAAGAAGTCTCGGCCTCAACCTCAACCAGAGCACTGATCACATCCACAGAACCGGTTGCACCTGCACCGATCAGAACCGCCGAACAGTTCACAGAGGATGCCATGGCTATGCTTGCACAGAAGTTTGGGAGGTTCATGAAAAGAAGCCAACCGACAAACTACAACTATGGTGATAAATCCAATGTAAGGTGTTATAACTGTAACTGTTTGGGACATTTCAAGTGGGAATGCAGAAAACCGAGGAGATGACCGGAAACCGGACAATCAAAATAACCGAAATAACTATCAACAAATCGGTGAAGGAAGTGAGGTTCAGAAAGCACTAATAGCCGATGATGGAGGAAGCTTATGGGCTCACAGTGACAGTGATAATGAACTCACATGCCTTATGGCAAATGAGGAACAGGTATTTGACTCTCCTTGTGAAGAATTTACTAAAGATGAGTTATACAATGCATTGAATGATATGGTAGAAGAGTATAAGAACCTACTAACCATGCTACCTAAGCAACTCAACTTTAGAACCGACCCTATAGTACTCATTCTGATAGAACCGGAAATACCTGTTATAACCGAACCAGAGGTCATAGAACCTGATGAAACCCCCACCTTAGAAACCGAGTTAGAACCTGAACCACCACTCAAGACCGAACAGCCCAGTGAACCAGTTCGAGAGCTAACCGAGGAAGAAAATGCCCGACTCAAGTATAAAATGGCCGCATATAAGAGATCTAGTGACATGGTAAAGAAAATGTGTAGTCATTACAGACATCCTTTTTGCATGTTCAGCTTAGGATACAAAAAGGATAGATCCAAAGACCACAAACCTGTAGAGAAAGTAAGGTTTACAAGGAGTAACCTTCCTCTTATAAGATTCATTAGAAGCTCCTTAACCGCTGAAGAAGAGTTGACCGCATACTAATGGCAGAAAAACTAAACTATGTAGGTCCAACCGACTCTAAGAAATGGCTTGACCCTGAGAAAAGAAAAGTCGATCTGCTCAAAAATAGGAGAGTCAATCCTCAACCACATAAGACAAACCACAAATCACCCTCATTTAGGACCTTCATAGAAAAACCGAAGTATCCAAGACCGAGTGCCAAAAAGACGGTTAAGACCTTAACAAAGAAAGCTGTCCGGTTTGTCAAAGTCTGGATGCCCAAGGGACTAACCGCATGTGGACCCAAGTGAATGTGGGTACCAAACAATTGTAAATATGTACATTTTGCAGGATATAATGAAACGGCTAGGAAACTCTGAATGATATCTGGATAGTGGTTGCTCCAAGCATATGACCGGGAACAACAACCTGCTAACCGACATCAAAATAGAAACCGGCGCATTAATCACTTTCGGTGACAACTCAAAAGGTAGAACTGTGGGCAAGGGTAAGATTGTCCATGGTAACCTGACAATCGATAACGTACTTCTAGTTGAAAACCTACGTTTTAATCTACTAAGCATTAGTCAGATGTGTGATGCTGGATACACGGTAGAATTTCTCAAACATGCATGTTTATTTAAGAACTCTCAAGGTATCATACTACTAACTGGAAATAGGCTAGGAAATATTTACAAGGTAGACTAGAAAACTAAGGTAGAATACCCTGTTTGCATGATAGCTAAGACTGATCAAACCTGGCTATGGCATAAGAGATTAAACCATCTGAACATGAAAACCTTAAACTATATTCGCAGTAAAAAGCTAGTAGAAGGTATCCCTGACATAGTATTTAACAAGGATAAGGTTTGTTCAGCATGTCAAATGGGTAAACAAACTAGGTCAACTTTTAAAAGTAAAAGAAATATCCAATCTAGCCGATGCTTAGATCTCCTCCACATGGATTTATTTGGACCGATTCAGGTCATTAGCCTAGGAGGTATGCTTTACACCATGGTAGTTATTGATGATTATTCTAGGTACACATGGGTAATATTCTTACCATCCAAACGTGAAACCGCATCAAACCTGATCACACTGCTTAAACGTTTACAAAATGAAAAATCAACACGCATTAACAGCATTAGAAGTGATAGAGGTACCGAATTCACCAATAGTACTTTAACCGCATTTCTTGATGAATCCGGTATTAGACACGAGTTGTCTAGTTCTAGGACTCCTCAACAAAATGGCCTGGCAGAGAGAAGAAACCAGACTCTCAAGGAAGCCGCACGGTCCATGATAGCCGATTCGGGCATTGCTAAAAAATTTTGGGCTGAGGCTATCAATACTGCATGCTATACACAAAACCGGTCTCTGATTAACAAGTTTCATAACAAAACACCGTATGAGGTTTATTTTAACAGGGTTCCCAACCTTAAGTACCTTAAGATTTTCGGTTGTAAATGCTACATTCATATAAATGGTAAAACCTATCTTTCTGCCTTTGATGCAAAAACCGATACTGGGATCATGTTAGGTTACTCAGCAGTGAGTAAAGCATATAGAGTGTATAACAATAGAACTCTAACCATGGAGGAATCACTTCACGTGGTTTTCGATGAATCGGTTGAAAGTAACACTGCATCAGGCTTTGATCTACACAACATATTGGAAAACAACAATATCCACTCTGATAGTGAAGATGAAATTCCGGTTTTTAGGCGGTTTGTCCATGACCAAATGGGTAATATTGAAACCCAGCCGGATCAAGCTGTCCCACGACAAGAAGCTGACACCCCGATTCAATCCGAGGAAATCGGTCGGTCTGACAATCCTGTTCAGCCTACCGATATGTCTAGCCTTGATCAAGCAAACGGTAATTCGGTAGACATCCATGAACCAAATTTCAAAAGGAACACTAAACATCCTTCTGAGCAAATTATAGGTGACCCTTCAGAACCTGTTCGAACTAGGCGTCAAATTCTGGAGGAATACTTCAATTCCGCTTTTATATCCCAGATTGAGCCGAAAAGAATAGATGAAGCATTGTCAGATCCGGATTGGATCTTGGGAATGCAAGAAGAATTAAACCAGTTCGAGAGTAACAAAGTCTGGTACCTAGTCCCTAGACCGAAAGATCAACCGGTCATAGGAACAAGATGGGTATTTAGAAACAAACTCAATGAAGACGGTTTGGTCACGAGGAACAAAGCCAGATTAGTGGCATAAGGTTACAAACAGGAAGAAGGCATTGATTTTGAAGAATCATTTGCCCCTGTAGCTAGGATTGAAGCTATTAGGATCTTTCTAGCTTTTGCTGCATTCAAAAACTTTAAGGTTTTCCAAATGGATGTTAAAAGTGCATTTTTGAATGGTGACCTACGTGAAGAGGTGTATGTTGAACAACCACCCGGTTTCAAAAGTGCTGAATTTCCAAACCATGTATACCGGCTAAACAAAGCTTTATACGGTCTAAAGAAAGCACCTAGAGCCTGGTATGACACACTAACCGCATTTTTGTTAAAACATGACTTCACCATCGGTTCGGTGGACAAAATGTTATTTAAATTTGAGAAGAAGGAACATATCCTACTTGTTCAAATATATGTAGATGATATCATCTTCGGTTCAACCGATCCTAAGTTATGTGATAAATTTTCAACCCTGATGACTAACAAGTTTGAAATGAGTATGATGGGAGAATTAAGTTTCTTCCTAGGTCTTCAGGTTAAACAACTCGAAGAAGGAACGTTCATAAGCCAACCCAAGTACACCAAGGAGCTTCTAAAGAAATTTGGGATGGACACATGCTCCTCAGCGGCTACTCCAATGAGCTCATCGGTTAAATTGGACAAGGATGACGAGGGTCAATCAGTAGACCAGATCGCTTACTAGGGCATCATCGGTTCTCTTCTATACCTGACAGCAAGTAGACCAGATATTCTATTTGCAGTCGGTGTGTGTGGTAGATTCCAGGCCAACCCAAAACAATCCCACTACACAGCCGCAAAGCGAATATTGAAATACCTAAAGGGAACACCTGATGTCGGCCTGTGGTATCTAAAGGACTCATCCTTTAACCTAACGAGCTACTCAGATGCAGACTATGCAGGGTGCAAGATCGATAGAAAAAGCACCAGCGGAACATGCCAATTCCTAGGTGACCGACTTGTTTCATGGCATAGCAAGAAACAAACATCAATTTCCACATCAACCGCAGAAGCTGAATACCTGGCGGCCGGAAGCTGTTGTTCACAACTTCTTTGGATCCAACAACAACTGACGGACTTCGGTGTCATAGCCGAAGAGTCTCCGATCTTCTGTGACAACACAAGTGCCATAGCAATCACCTACAATCCGGTTCTACACTCTAGAACCAAGCACATTGACATAAGACACCACTTCATTCGGGAACATGTCATGCTGAAGCATATCTGGTTAGAATACGTACCAACAGATCAACAAGTAGCCGATATTTTCACCAAGCCTCTACATGAAGCTAAGTTCTCTCAATTCAGACTTACTCCCAGTTTAACCGACATTAGTCAGATCCTCTCTAAGGATGCTTAAAAAGGGAAATCGGTTCGGACAGACAAAACCGGTGATTCCTCCTAAACTGTTGGACTTCAAATTTTCAAGGTATCCATGGAAGAACCGTCTGGTCTATCAGACAGAGTAAACCGACCGGTTATTTAGTGCATGCACCAAATAACCGCTTCGGGACGAACGACTGATAACTGACCGGTTCGGAAATAGTTTATCTTAGATTATTTGAACTTCAAATAAAAGTGGAACAATTATCTGTGTTTAAACTTATCTGTTCTGAAATATTTCCTTTTCAAAGAAAAATGGTCGCACCTAAAAAGACGTGAAGATCTGATATCTTTCATGGTCCAGGTCTATGACCAACATCCTAGGCTCTAGACATGCTTATTTTATGCAAAACTCTTTATCCTATGGATAATAGATATTATCACATGTGATACCTGGATAATAGCCTTCTCTCTCCACTAGTATATAAGTTGAACAAACCTTAAACAAAACAATCACAAGTTGTATAACCCTCTCTCTCACTAAGACAAAATGTCTCAATTTCCAAACATCCTTCAAGTGGATTTCAACTCTGCTCAAAGCACTAAGCACTATGAGATCTTCAAGATGATCAAATCACTTGAAGATACTGGTCTCCAACACTTTCTAGATGACAAACATGTCATCTATTCTGAGTCTGTCCTGAAGTTGTATTATAACGCCAGGGTCTTTCGTGGTACTCCTCACTTTGACACCCACATCCAGTCAAAGGTAGGAGGTATCGTCTTTGACTTTACCGAAAATGACTTTGCTAGATGCTTTAACCTGCCAAAGCAGGGGCTAACCGACCTCAACATACCGGCTGAACTAAAAGCCGAGATCTCCTTAGCCTTTGCCCGGTCAAGCCATCCGGTGGATGACCACGGTGCTAAATCACTATTGAAAGCTGAATACCAGCTTCTCAATGATGTAGTCGGTCGAGGCATCCTAGGAAGGGATGTGACCACACATACTGCACCGCTGCCTTTAACATGATGGCGGCTATAACTACTGGCACACCGGTCAATTGGTCGAGGGTACTGTTCGACGTACTAGTCTGGATGATTGGTGTTCAATCAGTCGGCCTCATCCCTCAAATAAGCTTCCTGCTTCTAGAACTTGGAGTTCCAACATGCCCAGGGGAAGGGCTGAACCAAGCTCAAGTGCTAACCAAGGAAATAACCGACTCCTTCTATGAGCGGTTTGAGAAGGCATGGAGGAGGAGGAACCGCCACTCCAACGGTCACACCACCTCAAGCGGATATTAGGTCACTCCTTCCTACACCCGGTTATTTTGCTGCACGCACCGGGTGTATCCTCGTTCAACATCCTTATGATCATTTCGGTTTTATCTATGTTCTTTTCGGTTTAGCCTAAGTTATCTTCGGTTTCTATCGGTTACTTTTCAGTGTGTTGTTGCATGGGTCATTAATGAAAAGTAACATTTAATTAATGAGGTAACCCCCAACTACATGAGTAATCAATACCCAACTAACTTGGTTACTTTTCAACCAAATCCCACCTCGAGCTCCGCAATTAATCAAAAGTAACTCCTTCCCAATGCGTTTTGGAAACATAAATATTCTCTTCCTTAATGAGACAAAACTGACATTCAATGCAAATATTTCCCTCCAAAACCGAATCTATATAAAGGGCTATCTTCTAATCAAATCAACACATCCTAAACACGAAATTCTCTTGAACTCTCTCTCTCTCTCTCTTAGCAAAGTTATAAACATGCCGAGTCGAACCTTAGGAAACTTCTTGAGCATCGATTTCGAATCGTGTATGGAACATTGGGACGAAGAAACAAAAGAGGTCATGTTTGAATCTCTTATTGACACCGGTCTTCGAACCTTTCTCGAAGAATCCGGTCCCATACTTATTGAGGATGTCAAGACGTTCTTCAGAAGCGCTTGCATCAGGGGTAACTATATCGTCTCCACGGTGAGAGATCACAATTTCTGGCTGGATGAAGCCGAATTTGCCCACATGTTCAACTTGCCCACATAAGGGTTTTCTGACTTTCCAACCCAGGTGGGAAGTGCGGCAGCCGATCACGCACTGTTCTTCTCTGGAACCGATGTTCCGGTGGAAAACCATGGGTTAAAAACCCGCCTTGCTCATCACATCCAACTCCTCCTTGAGATTGTAACCCGCTCTATCATCTGTCAATCCCCGAATCAGCGTTACTCCAAGAAAACATTCGACATGATGACCCATATTATTAGCAATACGACGATCAATTGGTCAACGGTCATCTTTCAGAATCTGAAAACCATGGTGATAACCAAGAAAGGTCTCGGTTATGCTCCTCATATAAGTCGAATTATCCTCAAGTACCAGCCATAATTTGGACCGGGCACACCGGCATCTCCCTCAAACATTCTTGACATGGATGGGGTGGAAGAAAAGCTCTTTAGGGTAGTTATTACATAAGTTATCTTTATTTCTTATGTATTTCTATTTCCAAACCGATTCATATATCAGTTTCTATCTTGTACCCTTTCATTCAATGAAATTCTATTTCAAGTCTAAATAACCGGGTCAACATAATAATCAAAATCTAAGTAACCGGTTGATATTGTCAAGTAACCTCGTTCTTATCCGGTTAATATTGTCAAATAACCGCGTTCTTATCCGGTCTCAAGAAAAACCACTTAAACTCAAAAGATTGCAAAAATTCTGCTTATTCAAATAACCGGTTAAGTTTTAATAACCAAACTCTCCGGTTAAAAGAAGAATACTGCGGCATCAAACGATTTCAAAGGGGGGATTGCGTCATCAAAGTCAAAATAAAAAACTTTGGAGGGAAATTTCCCGCCCAAAGAGCTTCCGTTCAAAATTACCGCTCATTGATTTGGCGCCCGTATTTGCCGCCTTTTGGCTTCCCGCCCCTTGATTCGCGCCTCTTGGATTACCGCCCTTTGGTTTGCCGCCTCTAGATCTACCGCCTTTTGGCTTCCCGCCCACTTATTGCCGCCTCTTTTTCTTGGAGGGAAAACTCCCGCCAAGAGTTGTTGGGACGGTTGGGTTTCCAAACCGCGCCTATAAAAAGGGCCCTTGGCCATTTCATTCTTCTCTTACGCGAAACAACTTTATCTCTCTAAACTCTCAAACTATCTCTCACCGGTTATTCTCTTGTTTTCTCAAACCCTCTCAATCATCTAAGATGGGTCGTGCCTCGACTTTGTTCAAACACATCATTCAGGTGGATTTCGAGGAGATCCGACAAAAGGGCTCGCCTGCGGCAAAGGAAGTTATTAACCGGATAACCGAAGCCGGACTCGAATATTTTCTAGGCGGTCACTTTGTTCTATACAGAGAAGCGGTTGAAGAATTCTTCGAAACCGCAACTCTCTCTGGTGACAAGATAACCGCAACTGTTAGAGGTACTCAGTTCGAGTTAACCGAAGAATCGGTTGCGGAGATCCTACGTCTTCCAACGAGAGGCCGCAATGCTTTGATGGAACTAGATCCAACAACATTCGAGGCGGCTTGCCAGATTCTCTATGCAGACACGGAACTTGTGAAAGTATCCGGTAAGAAATCGACACTACGACCGGAATACATACCGCTTTGTGACATCTTCACAAAGTCGGTCCAGGCGAGAGGTGAAAACTACGACAACCTCACCAAGGCCAAGATCGAGATGCTTATCGGTCTGCTGGAAGGTACGAAAGTGAACTGGGCGAAAGAAATTTTCCACAATCTGAAAGACATGGTGAAACCGGATTCCGCCCGGTCATGGGGATACGCCATCCCTCTTGGAAAAATAATGCTCCACCATCACATCAACACCAGTCCTAGTGTTATTCTCCCTTCAAGAAGGTTAATAAAATCCAAACAATTCCTGGAGAGGAAGCAGCCGGCCCCCGGTTCTACAAGTGGCCGAAAGAAGAAATCTACCGCCAAGGCACCGGCTCCGGTAAAAGACAAGTCCGGAAGCAAGAAGGGTAAGGAACCGATAACATTCAAGGAACCGCCCTCGCAAACAAGAGATGAGGAAGAATCGGCTTCCACGTCTGACCGAACCGATTCACAGAAAACTGATGAAAATCCTTCCGATAGAGAAGGAGCGAATTAAGAAGAAAATTTGGGTACAAGTCTTGACAATACCGGTGCGAGCCTTGAGAACATCAATGCCGGTGCAGAAGGCCGTGAGGAAGAAGAAACTCCCTTTGACAGCGACCAGAAGATGACCGAAATTATAGTACGCCGAATCTTGGAGGAAGTCGAACATCGAGTTCAAGCGGTTGCCGCATTATACCGGGAATGGCACGAGTACCGATGCGACAAATTTTTCAAACATATGTTACCGGGCCTAACCGATGAACAATGTTTCAGAAGGCTGAAGGAGATAGAGGAAACCATCATAAGCCTCACAAACGCAGAAACTCCTAACGAAGCCATGGACCGATACGTAGTCGTGAAACCGCGTGCTCGGCTACAAAAGCTAACGGTACGTATCCAAAAGCTGACAGAAAGGTACGTTGCGGGAACACCGAAGGCTAACTTACAGCTCTTGGTGTTGGATAAGCTCGAGATAAAGAAAGGAGAACTCACTGAAGAAATCAAGCAGATTGACGCGGTGCACAGACAGCGAGAAAAACCGCACTCTCCGCGTCCTGAGACCAATGACGGTCAGAATCAAGTTGCAACACCTCCTCTGGCGGATCCGGTAATGAACGAAACCGAGCAACTTGAAACTGATCAACATGGGGCTTCCAAACCGGGCGTCACAGAAGAAAGGGTCAAGTCCCTTATTCAATAGTTTGCCGACTCAACGGTTCAACCATTACAGGAGAAAATCAAGAAAGCCTTGCGCCAAACACTCTTGTTCGCCGAAAAGACGAGGGATGATCTCATAAAGGCAGAGGACCGGATCACCGCCATCGAAGACGAATACCGGGCCGACGTGGTTCTTCACAACGAGTATTATCAACAAACCGAGGACTTGAAAGAAAAGACCTCAAGGATAGTAGATGACATGGATCGGTTTGAAAGGGAAACCGAGCAACGATTCACAGATGTCAGTGAGAACCTAGGGCAGTTAAGCAATAAAGTCGGCTCGACACTTGACAGGGTCACAGATTTGGAAAAGAAGAATGCGAGCCTTGAAGACCGCAACGACAAGCTTGAAGCCGATCTTAAGGCGCTAACCGAACAGGTGGCTGAGCTGCTAAATGCCAAGATTAATGCTGATACAGCGATTGAGGAAGCAAACGCCCGAGCGGCTAAGGAAGTCCAAGATGCGCTTGACGAAGAAACGCGGAGAGCAAAGGAGGCACCGCGACTGTCCGAAGGGGAAAAAGCCGAGCGCGAACGAAACCTAGCGACTCAAAATCCGGGACTTGCGAAGTCTATGGAAGTTCAAGCAGCGGAGGATGCAGAGCGATTAAACGCACAAAAACAAGGGCTCGAAGAATATGTCAGGGCTCACAAGAAGAAAAAGGCAGCTTCTTCCTCTTCGGCCCCGGTGAAACGAAAGAGGAAAGTTTCTGCAAGAAAAATGTTGGAGAGGATCACCGAGACAAATATCGATACTCTACCAAACCCACCGCAAACCGAGGATGAAGACGAAGAGCATTTGGAGCGGCGTTCCTCAAGACAACGAGTCTCCAATACGGTTACAATCAGCACGGTCGGACAACCGCGAGCTGAAGGTTCATCATCAAGACCGGATGAGGAAGAACCAACCAATGATATGATGGACGGCTTCAGATTTTCCGACTCAGAATAGGGGCTCACTTTTCTTAAAACTATGTTCATTTCGGTGTCTATAATATTTTCCCTTTTCGGTTATTTCTCTATATATATAAAGCTATTTTTGAAACCGGCCTATACTTGCATTTCTACATGGTTTTGATAATTTTAAATAAATTAATCAAAAAAGGAGAAATTGATAAGATAAAAGATAATAATTTTCCAAAATTTTTCTCAAAATCTTTTCCAAATTTTTCGAAAAATTCTCCCAAGTCAGTTTAAAAATCCGGTCAAATAAAGAACCGGCCTACGTTTGCAAACTTACATGGTTTTGATAATTTTAAATAAAATAATCAAAAAGGGAGAAATTGTTAGATAAAATTAGACCGGTTCACATAACTTAACATAAATAAACCTTCCATGCAGGAATAAGGAACCGGAACGGTCAAACAAATGAACCGGTTAAGAGGATTAACCGGTCAAGCTATTAAACCGACCAGGAACACTCGGAACATGACCGCACAAAGAAAGGATCGGCTAGAGCTAAAAACCAGAAACACCAGACAGCCGATCAGCTACAAGGCAAAAGAATAACCGGAAGCTGTCGAGTTAAACCAATCACACCGGAAGCCATTCGGTGAAAAGTCAAATGACCGCCCAGCATAAGAAGACACTTCGGGTATCTGTTGAGAATGATACCAAAGGAACAGACTGAACACTTCCATATCCATACAAGTCTGAGGAAAGTCTGCAGGCTGCAGAAGACAATCCTACAAGATCTTTCCACTTCAGGATAAATCAGAAAGGCAATCTTCCAAGTACAGACAACTGTCTAACCGACAGTTACCACATCGAGTAAAAGACAAACCTAGCAGGTTTGTCTTACACACTAGAAGAACAAACTGCCAAGTCTATAAAATTGACCGCCAGGTCTGAACAATTGACTGCCATGTCTGTATCAATGAACCTCTGCTCAGCCAATCAAATTCAAGGAAGTGAAATATGACCGTTGGCATATTTCACCTATAAAAGGAGCAGCTGAAGAAGAGTAAACGGGGGACAAAACGGGACAAGTGAGATACAAGTGGAGCATAGTGAGCATTTAATTTACAAGTGATAAGATTGTGTTCTATCTCTAGAAGAGCTTAAGTGCTAAAGTTGAAGTGTGTATTTATAATTTCGGTGTAAATTGTACGGGTGTTATCGAGCAGGAAATAAGTCTCGATCGGATTGTATTTGTATTCCTTAGTGAATAGCCTTCTCGCGGTTTCGAGAGGAAGGGGTGACGTAGGAGTTTTATCTCCGAACATCCATAAAAATCTGTCTTGTTATTTACTTTCTGCTGGTTCTACATCATAACCGACCTGTACTAACCTACATTCACCGTTCTAACCTACTCTACACTATCAAAACCGAATCACCAGGTTACAAAAACCGACCCATCAATTTTCAAACCTATATCATCCAAAACCGGTTCTGCCTATGTCATGAGTGTGCTGCTTCAACCTGAAACAAACCTCTTCCGCGCTTGAACCTGGTTCAAGGGTTTGTGACAGTTTGTGTGGTATTGAAACCCCGGTGTTAATCTCTAACCGGATTAATCACCACCCTTTGAGTGAGACGCGCTAACCGGCCCAACCCCGGTCCTCCAGCCGCGACCTAGATCCTAACAGCCGACTTTCCATTCCGACTCCGTTCAACATCATCGATCAACCTCGTTCAACATCATCGTTCCTCATCCAACATCATCGACTTTTCACCGTTTTTTCGACATCATCGACTTTCCACTGTCTCTTCGATATATTCTGGTCAATTTAGGGCTTAAGGTTTAGGTTTTGATGTATATTATACCGTTTATATTCATGGATATTAATGTATTTAGGTTTAGGGTTAGGTTTTGATTTATATTATGCCGTGTATAATGGATATTGATGTGTTTAGGTTTAGGGTTAGGTTTTGATGTATATTATACCGTTTATATTCATGGATATTGATGTATTTAGGTTTAGGGTAAGCTTTTGATGTATATTCTGCCGTTTATAATGGATATTGATGTATTTAGGTTTAGGGTTAGGTTTTGATGTATATTATACCGTTTATATTCATGGATATTGATGTATTTTGATTTAGGGTTAGCTTTTGATGTATATTCTCCCGTTTATAATGAATATTGATGTATTTAGGTTTAGGGTTAGGTTTTGATGTATATTATACCGTTTATATTCATGGATATTAATGTATTTGGATTTAGGGTTAGCTTTTGATGTATATTTTGCCGTTTATAATGGATATTGATGTATTTAGGTTTAGGGTTAAGTTTTGATGTATATTATACCGTTTATATTCATGGATATTGATTTATTTAGATCAGGAACTGCCACGACCGCCACCACAACTGGGTTGCTCCGTTCGTTCAACAAAATGGTACGTACAATAAAATCCTAGTTAGGAAACCACAAACCTTAAACCCTAGTTCGTTCAATAAAATGATTGTTATGTTGAATTGAAATGTTCATATTTATGTTTTTTTCACAAACCCTAGTTAAGATAATGTGATGAAATCGTTCGTATTTAATAACAAAACACAATTTTTTTATAATATGCAGGCAACAAACACTATTATGACCTTATGTCCCAATCAATTATCTTGTGAAGATAATGTATGTACTATTATCTTTACTATGTCCATATTATTTAGCTTTGAATGTAATAACCATGATATTATTGTTTGACATAGTTGTTGATAGTGCAATTTGCTCGCACTTTTGGTGCAAGGGTATCTATGAAGTGGAGAGAAGATGTTACTCATGTCATAGCTTACACTGATCCTAATGGTGCATGCGGCCGAACTCAAAAAGTATTGAAGACAATTTTGAACTGGAAATGGGTCCTTACAATTGATTGTGAGTATCTGTTAACACGATTTGTTTCATATATATGTCTGTTAAATTAAAATAAAAATTGTTTTTGTATAGGGATAAAATCATCAATGAAAATCAAAAATTGTGTTGATGAGGAACCTTATGAGGTTAAACAAGATAATCATGGAGCCCAAGGTGGTCCTAGAAATGGCAGACTTCGGTTGTTGAATAATGTGAGTTTGGTCTGATTCCTCCTCTGTGTACTTTTATTATTTTGCTTGATAACTGAAATTATTTTGTTTGTTTGTTTTCAGCTTTCGAAACTGTTCGATGATTACATTTTTATATTTGTAGGGAATTTCTTCCCACTTTACAAACAGGATCTCATTAAGTTAATAATTGTTGGAGGAGGTAGTATTAAAAAAATGGATAATCCAGATAATCCATTTGCTGAGCCAAGGGACGAAAAAACTATAATAGTATATTTAGAGATAGACAGCAGGAATCGACCAATGGAAAATGATTTTGATCTTTTTCCCGACAATTGGCTATTTGAGACAGTGGCTGCTGTGTTATTAATATTGAATAAACATGTTGTTCCTCACACAAGATTGCTTCAATCTGTTGCTGCTTGTGATTTACAACATTTTCTTACTTAATTTGGAGTTGTTTAGACTTTTGTTAACAATACTTAATATTCTTCTATTTATGGTGGTTTATCATCATTAATGTATTACTGAATATTCTTCTATTTATGGTTTATTACTTTTGTTAACAATATGGTTTGTTAATTTATTACAATACGCCTTAGTTATCAGTTATTACCTGTGTTGGCTTTCTTATAATTTAGGTGAGTTAATCGATTTAATGATACACCATACTACAAACTCACGTATATTGTGTAGAATGCGTGAATGTAGTATCATAACTTATGCTTATTAAGAACAATCCAACACACGCGTATTGTGTATCATCACGCGTATTGTGTATCATCACGCATATTCGCGTTCTTGGTTTACAACATAACTCAAACACCAAGGAACAAAGAACAATGTTGTTATTCACGCGTTTCATCTAAAATGCGTTAATCAATTCACGCGTTTTAGATGAAATGCGTGAATGGCATTCCTCGTATTTCAATTAACGGGAAATTTCATTCACGCATTTTTATCTAAAACGCGTCAATTAACTCACGCATTTTAGATGAAAATGCGTGAATGATATTTCCTCGTCTTTCATCGTATATAATATTTTTTTGCCATAATTTATAAGAAATCCACGAATCACTAATTTCTTTTTCTCTTCTCTCGCTTTCCCCACTTCGACTCGACCCTCAAACCGTACTCCCCTGAAGAAATCAACCACGAGCAGCAACAACTGACGACTACGACGACACCACGAGACCTCTCTGTTTGAATTCGTGACCCACTACTCTTCGTTCTCAAAATGGGTATGTTTATTTTATGGTTTTTAGTGATTATGAACACTAGGTTAGTTAAATTATAGTTTAGCTAGGTTGTATTCGAATGAATGTGAATCAATACTATGTTGTTATTCTAGTATTAAGGTTTAAGGTTTGCTGGCATAGTGTAGCTCACTCATGCGTATTTCACTCACACTTATTGTTTCTCACTCACGCGAAATACACACTAAGGAGGAGTTTGCTGGTATGTTTCATGGAGATACAATGTGCCAATAATTGTCCACAAATTTGTTTCAATGGACCTATTGGATAGGGAGCTCTTATCCCATTAGATTCATTGAAGCAAACTTATGGAAAAGTTGCTGCATTGGATTTCCTAAAACTCTACCAGTAAACTCCTCATCGGTTATGGTAATGTCGTTGAACTTTTTTAATTCTTGTAATGTTGTTGAACTATTTTCAATTGCAGCTCAAGTACCTGTACTTCTTTACTTTGATGGAGAGTGGAAAACTACGGATGATCTTACTCATTTTTCTGCAAAGTCAAACATCGATATGATTGTTCCCCAAAATTCTACTTATGCCCAATTAGTTGATCTAATTTATTCTTCTACCGATGTTGACAAATCTAGATATGATTTATTGCTTCAAGCCAAGTATAATGCTCCTAGCATGATTGCCAAATTTTCTTATATAACTGATATAAAAAAAGATGTGGATGTGGAGTTCTTTTTACATGAAGTAGTTTCAGTCCACAACCGCACTCCATTATGTGTATCCTTAGTAGAGAAGTCACTACCAACTCAAGAAAGTGTAGCGGTTCTAGAAATTGATGACCCCGACGTCTTCTTGAAGCAGCGTGAGGTTTTCTTTGAAAATGACATTGAAGATGAACATTTGCGTCTGAATGTGGGGGATGATGATGATGATTGGGTTCCTATTACCCAACATAGTAGTTCTGATTGGGTTCTTAGTACCAATCCAAACAATGCTTGGGTTCCTAGTACACAACCAAACAATGTTGTTGTTCGTACCCAACCAAGCTGTAGTGAATGGGTTGCTAGTAACATAACAAGTAGTGAAAATCCTATACATGAGGCAGTAACTAATGGAATCAGATTGTAAGTCAGTTCGTTGTTTGAGAATAAAAAAGAACTTCAACTGAAGTTATATAAATATGCGATGAGTAATCATTTTGAATTCAAAGTGGTGAAGTCAAAAAAAGAACTTTGGTGTGTGAAATGTTTGGATAAGAATTGCAAGTGGAGACTGCGTGCTGTCAGAGTAAATTCCTCGGAAATGTTTGAGATTCGTAAATTTGTAAAAGATCATACATGTTCAATTGTGACGAGGCAAGAGAATCAAAGGCAAGCACTAACATGGGTTTTTGGGGAATGCATGAAGAGCAAGTACATGGACCATCACCATGACCACATGCCCAAGAAAATAATGGAAGACATACAGACAACTTATGGAATAAAGTTGTCTTATAATAAGGCTTGGAAGTCTAGAGAAAAGGCCCTAATGGCGGTGCGAGGAACTGTAGAAGATTCCTATGGTAAATTGCCATCATACCTATGCATGTTGGAGAAGAACAATCCGGGTACCATAACAGACATCCAAATGGATGAGCACGGTCATTTCAGGTATATGTTCATGTCCTTAGGCTGCTCAATTAGGGTTTTAAAAACTGTTGTCGTCCAATATTTTGCGTCGATGCTAGTTTTCTTAAGCACAAGGTTAGAGGTCAGCTATTGATGGCGATAGCATTAGATGCGAATGAACAACTTTATCCTGTTGTATTCGGCGTTGTTGATTCAGAGAATAACAACTCCTGGACTTATTTCATGCAAAAACTTATAGATACAATTGGATTGGTTGATGATCTCGTCTTCGTATCCAATAGACACCCAAGCATCACCAATGCTTTGTGTGTTGTTTTTCCAGAAGCTAACCACGGTGCGTGCACATATCACATCAAGATGAATATTATGGCCAAATTCAAAACCGATCACTGCCACGCCGAGTTTGGTTTGGCTTCTCAAGCATACACAATCTTGAAGTTTAATCAGCATTTTGACAAGATCAATGCTAAGGACCCTCGTATTGCCATGTATTTGGCAGATATTGGGTTTGAGAGATGGAGTCGTGCCTTTTTTTCCTGGTAAACGATACAATCAAATGACAAGCAATTACACTGAGAGCTTCAATAGTCAAAGTAGGGAAGCTAGAAAGTATCCCATATCAATCTTAGCTGATTATTTAAGATTCACATTACAAGATTGGTTTAATAGTAGAAGAGAAAAAGCGTCCAATCACAATGAACGTTTATCTCCTTATTATAAAAAGTTCTTATGTGATCAAGCTGAGAAGGCCATATTATATAACGTCCATCCACTTAACCGATTCGAGTTTTATGTCCATGACGGTGAATCTGATTATAAAGTTGACTTGAAAGGATTGAGTTGTAGTTGTAGGGTATTTGATGTATCTTGTCTTCCTTGCACTCATGCCGTGGCTGCTGCCCGTACCCATAGATTGGATGCCTATGAGTTCTGCTCAAGGTTACTTTACTTTATTTGCTCTTGAATCTATCTAACTAGCTAACTAACCATTTTCTCACATGTTCAATTGTTATCTTTCAGGTATTACTCAAGTGATTTGTGGATCAATGCATATGCGGAAACATGCTATCCAGTTTGTCATGAAGAATATTGGGATATTCCATAACATATCAAGAAACGAGTGTGCCTTAAACCACCTGTTAAGGTTAAGAAAGGGCGACCTCAAACAAAGTATAGGTCATCCCAATGTGAAATTCGTAAGGTACCGAGAAGATGTAGCTCATGTGGTGGTCAAGGTCATAACAGGGCAACATGCAAATCAGTGATGCTTGCACCCTCTACTACAAGAGATGCAAGAGCATCATCATCTCATTCGCCATCATCTCAACATCCATCATCTCAGCCGCCATCATCTCAGCCACAAACATGAATATTGTCTATGGTTTTTGATTTGAAAGCTGTATACAGATTGATTGTTGGTTTTTAATTACATGAATATTGTCTATGTTTTTTTATTTGAAAGTTGTATACAGATTGTTGGTTTTCAATTACATGAATATTGTCTATGTTTTTTTATTTGAAAGTTGTATACAGATTGTATAATGCATCTAGGTTGTCCATGCTAATGACATACAGTGACTCACACATATATATTACACAATGTTAAACTCACGCATATTGTAATACGCGTGAGTTATAACTGACGCATATTACAATATGCGTGAGTCATGTTGTAATACTCGTGAGTTATGACTCACGGGTATTACAATATGCGTTAGTCATATTCGAATATGCGTGAGTGATAACTGACGCATATTGTAATACGCGTGAGTCATAACTCACGCATACGAATATTACTCTACATTTTTATGATACCTATTACAACATTCATGGCTATAATGATGATGATAAACAATATTCAGTATTACACAACATGTTACAACAATAATTCAGTATTTATAGTATTACAATATTCTGTATTACACATGTTACACAATATTAACAACATATTACAACTTCATGGCTCTAAAATCTGGTGGAACAACTTGACTGCCCACTTTTATCTATATAATAGGATATTGCCTGATATGCAATTTTCTAGACCAAGTTTAGGAGTCAGGTACTCTAAATACATTAATACAAAAATGCCACAGTCCCCACTCCATTCTGCTTTTGGTACTTCAGGATGTGAGATTCTCTGAAATCTAAAAGTCTCATTTCTCATGTTAGGATACCTGGCCATTTCAACTTTAGACATTTCTTTATGAAGGAAGGGCGGAAACATCTCACAAATGGCTTTCATGAATTCTCCAAAATCTTCGTCATTGAAAATTGTCTGATCGCAATCATAAACATCAATTCTCCATTCTTGCAATCGAATAACACACAGTACCCAGTGTAGGTTGTTGAGGTTGAGGGGGAAGTAAACATCATCAACAGTGCTCTAACTGAGCATATGTTTATCTTTTCTACCCACAGTAGTAGTGGTAAATGATTTCTTTGAAAATATGTCCAGCTGGTCTAGAAGGATCAGCCGAGTCAGAAACAAAATCGTCATAGGATGCATTAACCAAAGGGGCAAACTAGCAATCTAAGATGGTGAAATCCAGAGGGTACGCCTTAGGGTAGGCGAATGCTTTTGCTCTTAGCAGAGAACATCTGGCAATCATCTCCACATCAATTATCCACCTATGTAACCTCAGAATTGTAGTGAAGAATACATAGTCTACAGTGCCATCAAAGAGGTGGATCTTTTTAAATGCAGCCCCTTTCGCAAATTCTTTCTTGAACTCTGTCTTCAGTTTCTAATTACACTTCGACATAGGATTGACAACAATCGTCTTCTTTCTTGGACGAGGTACGGTGTAGGGACTAAGTAGAGCTCTCGACCTAGTCCTCTTTCTCTTAAATGCGATGTGGGATGCATCTTCCAATTCCACCACATCCTCATCTATCTACTTGTCCTTCTTCTTCTCTTCCTTCTTCTCCACAACGAAATGATCGTCAACCTTCTTCCCCCTCTGCACCACATTCTTCCCCCTCTGCACCACCTTCATACCCTTCTGCACCACCTTCTTACCCTTCTGCACAACGAAATCATCGTCCACCTACAAAGAAATCATTGAATTAGGCCGAACCGCGACTCAAGAAATAGGCCAAATGCAAGAAATGAAAAATACATACCTCAATATTCTCCAAATTCTCCTCCACATTCTCTTCCACCTTCTCTTCCACCTTCTCTTCCACATTCTCCTCCACATTCTCCTCCACATTCTCTCCCATCTTCTCTTCCACCTTCTTTTCCACCTTCTCTTTCACATTCTCCTCCACAGCTTCCTCAACATTCCCAACATTGGATTTCCCATCAACCACATCAGCCTCCTCAACATTCCCAGGGTCTTTCTCCACTAGCCCATCCTACAAAAAACACAAAAGTCTTTAATTAGACCAAATGCACCAAATGCAAGAAATGCACCAAATGCAAGAAATAGGCAAACTGTGAGAAATGCACCAAATGAATGAAAT
This sequence comes from Impatiens glandulifera, assembly GCF_907164915.1. NCBI lineage: Eukaryota > Viridiplantae > Streptophyta > Magnoliopsida > Ericales > Balsaminaceae > Impatiens > Impatiens glandulifera. Next base: position 25,624,635 of record NC_061865.1, read on the forward strand.
GCATACCTCAATATTATTATCATGATCTTCATCTGTCTTCTCCTCCACAAGCACAACATTGTCTATCTCCACTAGCCCATCCTACAAAAAACACAAAAGTCTTTAATTAGACCAAATGTAAGAAATAGGCAAACTGCGAGAAATGCACCAAATGCAAGAAATGCATACCTCAATATTATTATCACGATCTTCATCTGTCTTCTCCTCCACAGGCACAACATTGTCTTTCTCCCCATCCTACAAAAAACACAAAAGTCTTTAATTAGACCAAATGCAAGAAATAGGCAAACTATGAGAAATGCACTAAATGCAAGAAATGCACCAAATACAAGAAATGCACCAAATGCAAGGAATACATACCTCAATATTTTGTTCGGTAAACAAATCACGATCTTCATCTTTATTCTCCTCCACAAGCCCAACATTGTCTTACTCCAAAAGCCCAACATTGTCTTTCTCCAAAAGCCCAACATTGTCTTTCTCCCCATCCTACCAAAAACAAAAAAGTCTTTAATTAGACCAAATGCAAGAAATAGACAAACTGTGAGAAATGCACCAAATGCAAGAAATACATACCTCAATATTTTGTTCGGTCAACAAATCATGATCTTCATCTTTATTCTCCTCCACAAGCCAAACATTGTCTTTCTCCAAAATCCCAACATTGTCTTTCTCCCCATCCTACAAAAAATACAAATGTCTTTTATTAGACCAAATGCAAGAAATGCACCAAATGCAAGAAATGCAAGAAATACATACCTCAATATTTTGTTCGGTCAACAAATCATGATCTTCATCTTTATTCTCCTCCAAAATCTCAACATTATCTTTCTCCAAAAGCCCAACATTGTCTTTCTCCCCATCCTATAAAAAACACAAAAGTCTTTAATTAAACCAAATGCAAGAAATGCAAGAAATACATACCTCAATATTTTGTTCAGTCAACAAATACCGATCTTCATCTTTATTCTCCTCCACAAGCCCAACATTTTCTTTCTCCCCATCCTACAAAAAACACAAAAGTCTTTAATTAGACCAAATGCAAGAAATGCACCAAATGCAAGAAATGCCAAATGCGAGAAATACCTCAAATATATCATCATTCAACATATGCTTAGTGTTCACCTCAAAATCTTCCTCATCCTTGTCTTCCTCATGCTCCTTCTTTTTCTATGATAAATCTTCCTCATTAAATCTTCTCCTTTTATGTTCCTCCCCTAGTGTGGCTGATAATATGTCAAACTTTTGTTGTAGTTGGTTTAACATCTCTTTAATGAGAATTATTTTAGTTCTCATTTCAGTTTTGAATTCATTTATCTCCTTCGAAAGTTCATCCAATCTACATCTATCCTGGGGAGTTGTTGCTGTTGGAGTCGGGGGAGAGAATTCTTCGTCTTTTCTACTCGTGGTGCTCTCGACAGAATAAGAGATGTTGGTGCTTGTGCTGGTGCTGGTGCTGGGGTAGGGTTGCAGGTTCTTCTTCTCATGGAAGGTTTGGCTTTGACAGGAGTAATTTGTCTTTTCTTCCTCATGACAGTTTTATTATGAGGAACTACATCGTCAATAGCTCCAAATTTCCTCTTTCAACAGTCAAGATCAAAAAAGACATTATAAACATTACCTCCCATATCTTCAAAGTCATCCCCAACATATAAGATCTTCTCTTCTTCAGACAATTCCATTTTCTTAACAATCTTGCCTTGCAGGACAATGTGAAGATCAGAGGCGGTGCTCTTCCTCTTGGATTTGTACTGTATTATCCTTGGGCAGACAGGCTCTTGCGTTTGAAGCATCATTTTAATTGCAAGATTGAGGACAAACGTTTGGATAACCTCATAGGTCCAAACTTGTAAGGCTAGTGCGAACCCATATACGGTATAAAAACATCGACATCTTTGTCTTTGTTCTTCTTCCCTGAGGCGGCATTCTTCTTCTCTAGATATAGCAACCTGTAGTGATTAAGGTCTTTGGTCAAACCCTTTATGGTTGCTCTAAAGGACACCTTTCCCCATGAAAAATTGAGGAAGGTGTCTATGTCATCGACCATGCTGAGGAGTTTCATATTTATTATCCTCTTCGGGTCAAGGGCAAAGAGATAATGGAAAACAAGGTATACCAGCCCCAATTTCCATGCATCTTCCCTATCAGAGCAGGACATGAATTTTGAATGAAGGTCTGCTATTCTAATAAGTTGATTACTTTTAAAATATTTAACAATCAAAGATGGAGATTCTTCAACCTGATTGAAAATCATTTCCTCCGTAGGGAATCTCCCAAAATTGAGACCTATAACCAATGCAAACTCCTTCATCCCGAAGCACAACACTTCTCCATTCACAAGGAACTTCATCTCCATAGAATTTGAATTGCACTTCTTGAGGAGCATGTGGTGTATAATCGTTCCTGATAACCGCGGTAACGGGTGCCCTTTGAATAAGAATCTAAAATGGGTTTGCTGTACCCTTTCAGTTAAATTCATTGACGCAAACTTGGCCGTAATATTTCCCATATTGGTTTTCCATGATACCCTCCCAACAAACTCAGTAATTATGGTGGACTCCATCTACAAAACAAGGAACAACATGGGAGTAAGCAAATCGAAAAAATTATAATTACCTAAACTATTGACAAACTATTTCAAATAAGGTCTAAGTTTCCCAGTTTCATACTGCACATCATACTGCAACCAAAATCATTTTAAAACTAGTTGTCTTATTAATTTTTAATAATCCAAAATCACTAATAGAATTAACCAATGAGAAATGCTTGCAAATTCACAGTTCTAAATACATTTACCATATGATGTGCCATTTCTTAATATAACAACTCAAGCAACATCAGAGAATACACGAAAATGTCATTTCTTCACAAGAACATAACAAACAATTAAACGAGAAATGCATGCATGCAGAATAAGAACACTGATATAATACTCGTCATATACCCTAAAAGTATTTACACCAAGGTTGCAGTAATCGGTAATCGGACATTAATCGACACACACGGATTAATGATTAATTGGATTAATCGGGATTAATCGAAATTAATCGAATTAATCGTTTTTAGCCTAAACTCATTATTTTTTAAGAATAATACTAAATTAGTAAATTTCATTCATAAAAACACACCCAAATTCATACAGAGTCACGTTGGATACTAAAATTATCGTCCAAAAGCATATAAAGTTATAAACTAAAGTCTAAAAAGTCTAAAACACATCCACAAACACATCAATCTTCATCCCATCTACACTCAACATCATTATTTTCATCAATGTCTTCTGGTTCCGATACAAATTCTTCTTCTTCGCAAGGTTCTCTCAATTGGACAACGTCACCAACCTCCATATGTGTCGCTCCGGTAATGGGATCAATCTCCTCATCAACATCCGACTCAACGTTTTGTTCTCCATCAACCATCATATGTTGAGCTTTGTTGTAATCACTAGCTTCTAGGATGTCATTCCTTTCAGATGCAACAAAGCAAAATTCAACCATGAAAATGGAAGAGGCTAAGTTGCTAGAGTAGAATTCTACTATAGGTTTAATGTTTACCAGTTGATGCCTTTGAGGAAAATATTCAGGTAACCCATTATTTAAATCTGCTCGACTCCCTCGGAAAACAAAACTCACCTGCGATTGATCTCGGTTTCCAGTTGATGCCTTTGAAGTAGAACCTAGTTGATTCAGGTTTACCAGTTGATGCCTTTGAAGCAGATCCCTCACCTGCGATTGATCTCGGTTGCAAGTGGAAATTGATGCGGCAGAGATGAATCTGTCCGATTAGATCAGCCGGATAAGATGGTGGCGGCGAGGCGGAGAAATGGCTGAGCCGAGAGAATGAAGGTGACGGTTAGTGGATTCCTCTCAGTCGGCGAGTCGCAGACGCTGCGGTGAAATGGTAGAGTAACCTAAAGAGTGGGTTTTCAAGAGATTGATGATTTGAAATAAGACCTTCAAGTAAGGGATTATTTTGAAATAAGCCCTTAAACTATCGGGTTAAACCCAATTTAATCGGGTTGACTGTTGACCAGATCGTTGACCGATTTTTAGAAAAAACGAAACGTTTTTTTTCCGATTTCCGATTAATCGCAGATTAATTCCGTTTTTTGCATCCTTAATTTACACACATAAACGAAACCAGAACCAAACCCTAAACCTAAATACATCAATATCCATGAATATAAACGATATAATATACATCAAAACCTAAACCTTAAGCCCTAAACTGACCTAAATATATCGAAGAGACGGTAGAAAGTCGATGATGTCGAAGAGATGGTGGAAAGTCGATGATGTTGGACGAGGAACGATGATGTTGAACGATGATATTGAACGAAGTCGGAATGAAAAGTCTGCAGTTGTGAAGACGTGGTTTTGGAAGTCGGGGTGGAGGGAGAATCGGGGAGGTTTTGTTTTAAATTAGAGCCAGAAAGTTATATATATGACGAAAGACGAGAATTGCAATTCACGCGATTTCATATAAAACGCGTGAATTGATCAACGCGTTTTAGATGAAAAGCGTGAATGGGAATTCTCGTTAATTGAAAAACGGGAATTGCCATTCACGCGTTTCATCTAAAACTCGATAATCAACTCACGCGTTTTATATGAAATCACGTGAATGACAATTCTCGTCAATGAGCATAAAATCTGGCGCCCGAGGGGTATTTCTGACATTTCGCAGGGCAAAAGGGCCCTTTTTACCAACATTAGCAGGTGGAGTCCTTTTTTCAAATTTCCCCGTTATGGGGGCCATTTCATCAAATTTCCCTAGAAATCAATGAAAAGATTATGACTTTTAAATAATTATATATATAATTATTTATTAAAAAATAATATAAAATAGAGTTAAGAAGATAAATGAATTTTCATATAATATATTTTTATAATTTTATATGCATTAATTAATTTTTTTATGCATTTATTAACTTTTTATATATTTTTCTTTTTTATTAAATAAAAAATAATAATTAAATAACTTTTTTTAGTATAACTTAGGGCATTTGTAGCAGAATCCTTAAAATGTGTTCTATCTCTATTATGAAGATAAATAATATAAAAGTTGTAAAAAAATGCTTTATCAAATTCTCTATCCTTATAATTTTTTAGGGATGATGAACAGTGAATCTTTATATTTAGGGATTACTGTAGCATCCCTAAATAATAAAATAATATATTTTCTCTTTCATGAATATTTAAATATATATGAGTAAGTAATTAAGTGGTTGAGGTGGTTGAAAAGTTGGTTGTTTTAATGAATATTTAAATGATATATGGATAAGGATAAAGAAGCTGATGTAGAATAATTTATATTTTGATTCTCTAAAATAGGGATATTATTATTTTATATTATTTTTAGGGATACAAAATAGGGAAGCTGGTACAAATGCCCTTATACTCATACTCATTAACTTATCACCGAGTTTATGATAAAAATGCAACCCAAGTATCCATTTTGTCTCACATAAATATTCAAATTAACCACATAATTAAATTTAAGCATTAATATATATATATATATATATATATATATATATATATTAAAATGTGAATGATGGTTTGAATTGGATCAAAATCAAAGTTTAATATGATCGATAATGGTGAGTTGGTTAGTGCATAATGTTCAAAGTGAGGGTAGATGTTGGTCAATAATGACGAGTCAGATGGAGAAAAATGCAAAATGTGAGAGTAAACGGTGGTTGATACTATGACGAGTCATGGATTAAGTAAAATATTCAAAGTGGGGATATAAAATGATCGATATGACTTGTCGGTTTCGCTTAATGTTCAAGGTAAGAGTAGGTGGTAGACAATAATGTCAAGTTAGTTGGGACATAATTCATTTTTATGATTGGAGGTCGGTAATGTCGAGTCATTAGAGGAAACATAACTTTTTAAGTGCAGTCAAAAGATAATACGAGATGCTATCAATTATATATTCATTAAGATAGTAAGAAATTTTAAAATAAGATAATTGTAATAATTTTTATTAATTTATTGTATTATAATTATTAAATTATTTTAAATTAGTTAGTATTAATCGTAATATTTGTAAGAATATTAATTGATGATAACATTTATTATATTATTATATAAAAATAATTTAAATATATAAAAACATAAATAATTAAATTTAGAATTGCATTTAATAAAAGTTATATATTTTGTAGATGTTCTCTACTTATTTATTAATTATATAATTAATTTTTTTATTTATACTATTTTTTATTTGTTATTCATTAACCATGATTAAAAATATATATATATATAATTATAAATTAAAATCAACAATCACAAGTAATCCAATAGTTAAATGATTAACCTTTTAAATTTGAGACTAATGTTTGAGTCTTGTTTGGTGCAAATTTAGAGTGTGTATTATAACTGTTAAAATGAATGGTGGTGTTAATAATGAATCTTTGAAAGATAAGATATGATGATATATGTGAAATCGAATTAGAATGATGAATGAATGAATGATTGTTCGAATTCGGTTAATAATGGAATCCTTAAAATATTAAGGTATATGTGAGAATTCGAATTTAAGGGAAGGGATGAAGGAATGGTGGTTCTTAATGTCATTCTTGAAGGAATCTATGTATTTGGTAGGGTAAAATTTTTCTAAGATATGATGGAATATTTGAATTCGAATTAAAATGATGAATTAATGTTGATTCGAATGTCGTTAATAATGGAATCATTGAAATATGATGGTATATATGAGAGTTCGAATTTGAAAGATGAATGAATGGTGGTTCCTAAAGTTATTCTCGAAAGAATTTATGTATTTGGTTTAGTAAAGTTTTTCATAAGTATGATTCTTTCTAAATTAAGTACATTCATCTTCTTTTAATATAACATTTTATAACTATTTTATTATTAGTTTAATAAATATGTTTGATAATTTGAAAGTTAATGAAAAGATTTAATTAAAAAATCACTAATACTATCAAAATTAGGTAGAATATATGTCTACGAGTGACATTCATTAACTTGACTTGTCACCACATTACTAGTTAGAAAAAAGATAAAGGTGATGAGAGAGAAGATATACAAAATTTATTGTTTTTTCAAACAATCAAATTGCGTTACGTCATTTCCTCTCCCGAATTACCTCTACCAGTCATTTTTCAAAACAATATAAGTTATATGACTATCCTTCTATGTCTATTTTACTATCATTTTGCATATAAATTTTAAATGGTTAATTAGAAAATTAGAATTAATATTATAAATGTATCTAAAATAAGATAAAATATTTATTTATGTTCTATAAACTTTTTGATATATTTATAAAATAATATAGCATTAATTTATTTGTATTTTTTTTTGTTTTACTATAATTATTCAGATTTTTTTCTATTTTAGTTATTTGACCATATATTATTTATTAATTTAATTAATATTTATTAAATAATTTTTTAAACATGTGATCTTTTTATCATTAATTTTAAATCGAAAAGATATATTTTCAAATTATAATATAAAACTATGTTTCGCATCACAATTATAATTATTTAATTAATCTTTAGCAACGGAATTGCAATGGAAGGCAACATGCTAGTTTTGTTAATTGCTCTTCAATGCACTTAATGTTAATTAATCAATTAAAAAATTAATTTATTCTAATTAATTAGTTCAAATTCTATATTTGAATAGTTTAATTCATGATTGAATTTCGTGTAAATTTAATTTAATTTTATTTTTCACATTCTCATTTTAATTCATTAATATATTTATTGAATAAGTTTAAAATTTTAACAATCCCCTACATTAATGAAATTAACTAAGTGAAATGTTAAGTAGTTGAATTCTACATAAGATAGGTATGCACTCCTTTAAAACATTCACTTGTTAAACATATAACTTTACTAGTTAATTAGTAAATTTATTGTCCTTTAACTATTTTGACTTTTGTGTAAATGATTACAAACTTTCAAATATAATTTTTTGATAAATGTCAAGCTCTCATGGTTGTGTTAGTTTTGACTATGGATCACACGCCTAATTCTACGAGAGAGTCTAGAATTGAGTCGTACAATTTCTTCGAAGCGACCTCACTTCTCCTTGCATATGTGATATCTTTGCTCACAAAAAATCACTCTGAACGATATGTTTATCATCGTCAAAATATATATTGTTTCATTATATGATTAATCCCTAATACTTCTAAATTAGTACAATTATATTGTCACATTAAACTTAGTTATTGAGATCTCTATTCTACATAAGTTGGATTTTCTTTCATACTAATTTATAGTAGACTCATGTCTTAAAATACTTTCAAACTAACTCGTTATTTAATAGTTTGGTGAGTGGATTCACATTGTTATCTTTAACTTACATAGTTAAATGTGATAACTGTAGTAGAGAGTATAATCTAATTAAATTATGTCTAAGACGTGTATGTCTAGACTTGTCATAAACTCTTGGTTTGTTCGATTTCAAATTACTATCACAATAATTAGATATTTTTGATAAATGCTTAGATAATCTTGTAATATCTTATAGTAAGAAGCTTAATCATTCGTACATGTTTTTCATTTAAACATTCATTTATGAAAGTATAATGTTTTACTAGTTAATTAGTAGACATAATATCTTTACACTATTATTATTATGTATTTGTGTAAACGATTACATATTTTCACATAAATATTTTTTTCGATACATGTCAAAAGTGTATGAATATAGATTATATCATTTAATCTATCGATCATAATTTTAATAAAAGTGGTAAGTACATGAATTTTTTCTTCTTTTATTTTTATTTTTGTTAAAAAAAAATTGAACTGAATTTTTGTATGGTCTGATTTTTTGTGTTGAAAAAAATAATTTTTTTATTCACATTATTGCAAAATATTGTTTGTAATGGAAGGAAAATAAAATTAATACATAATAATATAAAAATATACACGAACCCTTTGACACAAAATAAAATTGTAACTCCCGAGAATCGCTCCCCACAGCTTAGCACGTGTCGGGTGACACATGACAATACGGGGAAATATCGCGGGGAGGCTCGATGTTCAATATGTTTCAACTTTGGTTTACGTGCTAAACATCTTTTTAAAATAAAAATTTATTTTAAAAGGATTTTGAAAATAACTGGGAGCTTTTGAAATTAATTATGTAAAAATAATTATTTTTATTCAAATTTTGATAATCTGGGGATTAAATAATAATCATCCAAAATCCGGTTTAAATTAATCAGACATAACTAATTTAAAAGATTACTTATTTGTAATTAGAGTCGACAAATGATTTTATAAAATATCAATAAAAGAGTGTGTGTATATAAACGTACTTATACTAGAGTTTCTATGAGGAATTCGGTTTTTGGTTACGCTCGGAAAAGGGCTTTCCTGTTATTTCCTCTACGCTTGTCAAATGATAGTTTTATTTGAAAAATAAACAAGTATGGCTATTTAAATTTTATTCATAACATTTATTTTCTTTAATTATTAGTCCGAAGGTCCTAAAAAGGATATATTTAGATTACGTAAATAATTGTACAAAATTATTTAAAAGGGCGTACCTGTGATTGCGTTGATATAAAACTGAGTAAAAATCCATAATAAATATCAGAAAAGTGTTAGAATTTAAAAATAAATTCCAAACGGGGCTTTAGCCAAAATATTTGTTTAGGAAATATCCTAAAAATATTTAAATATCATTTTCTAACCTTTCAGAATTATTTGAAAATTGGATTGGGGTTCCAAAATTACAAAAATAATTTTGGATTTTGAAAAGTGGAACTAAATAGGTTTTAGGACTGGAGTCCTCGGGTCTGGATCCAGTTTTGGTGATCTAGGCTCGGACGGGCTCGGTCTAGACCGGGGTGGTCTAAACTAGGGCATGTGAGTATGAGTTAAGAGACTAGAAGGCTCAGTCTGGGTTTGAGAGGCTCATCTTGAACTCGGACTGCTCGATTGAGGGACCGGAGGGCTTGGTCCTAGGGTTTAGGATACTCGGTCATGAACTCATGTTATTCGGTCCTAGGACTGGGAGGCTCAGTCTCGGGTTTAGATTCCTTCAACTATGGACCTGGGAGACTCAATCCTAGGTCAAACTTCTCGGTCCAAGGATAGAGACCCAAGAACACCGACTCTTGGTCTCGGTCCGAACTGAAGATTCTCGGTCCTGTTTCTTGGTCTCGGTCCTATAGGACTCGGTCATTGGGGACCAAGTGTTCTTAAATTGGTCAAGAATTAGAGAAGCTATAATTTTTGATACAGATCATGGAATCATGATCTGTAAGTTGCAGATGATTCATATGATTATGGAGAACAAAAACCATAATCCTAATCATGATCAATAAATCTTTACAAAGATCAATTTTTAAAAACCATTTTAGGTCAAAGTTTGAGATCTTTTGAATTAGGCTTTTTCAAGGTCTGATTTTTGTTCCATTAGCTTTTAAATGATGAACATTGTTAAACACAACTAAAACAAGAACATCATAGCAGCTTTGTAACAATTTTTAAAGATTAAATCAAAAGTCAAAATTTTCAAAGTACAGTTTGATCAGACATGATCGGGATGATGTTATAGTGATTTGGAAATCATCCTAACATGTTTAGCAGCTATTTGAATAAAAAAATTCAAGATTAAAGCTAAAGAAATGAATTTTTAAAAATCAAGATTTTCAATTTAAATTTTTGTTTTTTTGATTTAATGTTGATTTGATCAAATCTCTTTCAACAAAAAGTTCATATAACATCTAGGGATTGATTCTAAACAAAGAAATCATACAATTAAACCCTAGAACAGATCAAACCGATCAAACTTGGTAAAACTAATTTTCAATCACAAATTGAAATTCAAAGGTTCTGGATGGTTACCAACAACTGGAGAACACTCCTAGGATGTATTGGAAGTTATCCTAGAGCCTGGATCAAAACTGGGATCACTGGAGAAGTTTTTACAAAAAAATGTTTCCTGGACGGAATTTGAATTCTTTGATTTGAACTATAATATGTGATGAACACCTAAGGACTATTTATTGTAGCTTTAGGTCGGTCTAGGAGGTCAATTCAAATTCAATTTGATGATCGAAGATCTTATCCCTAAATCTTATCCTATTCGTGGTAGCCTAGTTCTAGTGTAAGGTGTCGATCATAGGTATATGATTATTAAAGGCGAGGATAAGTTGAGAAAGTGGGTGGAAAAATCAAATAATAAGGTGGACTAACGAAGAAGCTAAAGCTTCTAGAAGATAGCCGGAGATAGCCGTGGCATGTAGGAATCTGTGAAGAAGACAATCAAAACGACTTCGTTTTGATTTGTCCAAACCCGTCAGTGGCGATCCGTCAACATTTCGTTGGCGTATGGGCGGCTAGGCTAACGGGCGTGACGTCCCGTTAGTTGCTTCGGTATGGACCAGGCGCGCGCGTGCTCTTTTACAACAGGCATGTGTGGCTGATTCTTGGGCGCTGAATGAAAATTCAGCGCTGATCCAATGGCCTAGGATCCTGCTGCAATTTAATTTTCTATTTTCGGCTACACCCGATTATCAAATTTTTTTTTAAAAATGTTATTTGAAATCGAATTTTAACCCTTTTTTGCGTTTTTCTGAAAAAAAATAATCCACAAAAATTATTTTTAGAAACATAATAAAAATTATGTTTATTATTTTTATTTTTGGGTATTTTGGAATGTTTATTTAATTTTTTTAAGTCATAAATTATATATAATTTAGGTTTAAAATCATAATTAAATAATTTTAATCCCTTCTTGGGTTTAATTTGGATAAAATAAATACATTATTTTAACTTTAAATTATTTTTGAATTTTTATTTAATTTTCCTAATTAGGGTAATTTAATTATTATAATAATTAACTATAATTAAATCTCTTTTTTTGAGTTAATTTGAATTTAAAAAATTTAAAATATTACTTTAATATTATTATAATTAATAATATTATTTATAAAATTGTGTGTGTCAAATTTTAATACTAAATAAACTAGACAAATAAAAAGTTGATCAAACCCAACTTGTTTGTAGACACATTCTTTAGATCAACTCGAATGACTATTGGGTTAAACTTAAAAACTTAAAATATCAAGTAGTTCAATTCTTGGTTAAATTATTTTTAATGAAATAAATTATGACAACTAGAACAATTAAAGACGAAAAACATATTCGACAAGTGTCTTTATTTTATAATTATTTTTAATTTGTCGGATATCCAATCTCTGTCAGGTACCTTATTTTCGGTTTAAGTGTAAATTTAAATTTATTATTTTCTAGATATACTAAATATAAAAAAAATATTATAAAAGTTGAAAAACGAGTTAATAAATAAGTATAAGGGTAAAAGTTAGAAGGACCTAACTTTATTAATAATAAATAATTTTAAAACTAGTAATATTGAAATTTTAAAAAACACAAATAAAAACATTACTTAGTATTGTTGGAGAGAATATTAAAAACATTTAAATAAGATTAAAGTAAAGACTCAATAAATAGAAGAGATAAATATCATTTTGTTATATAAAAAAGAATATAAAAAATTGTGAAAGAAAAACATTTTATTATTAAAAATGATATTCTTTATTGTAAAATAAATAATATACTTATATATATATATAATATAATATAATATGATGCTTAATTTTTAAAGTGTCTGGATTGTCGGGTCGAGACTGTAGTTAATTTGAATATATATGTGAGAGCAAATGGATACTTAAGTCGGATTATGGGTTGACCCGCCCATAAACTTAAAATGGTTAAAAATAAAATTAAAAAAGATATAAGTATGGTTTGAACTTGCAACCTAACAAAATGAATACAACCCTTTAACCAACTAGGCTAATAACACTTTATATTTTAAATTCAACACCAAATTTGATGAACGCGGAACATTTTGACAATATAAGTTCAACTTTTTAACTAACTAATCTATATATATATATATATAATGATGCTTAATTTTTAAAGTGTTCGGATTATCGAGTTGAGAGTTGTGGTTAATTTGGATATATATGTGAGAGTAAATTGATAATTGGATCGGATTGTGGGTTGACCCGCCCATAAACTTAAAACGATTAAAAATAAAATTAAAAAAGTTATAAGTATGGTTCAAACTTGCAACTTGACAAAAACAAGTACAACTCTTTAACCAACTAGGCTAATAATATTTTATATTTTAAATTCAACACCAAATTTGATGAACGCGGGACATTTTAACAATATAAGTTCAACTTTTTACCTAACTAATCTATATATATATATATATATATATATATATATATATATATATATATATATATAATGATGCTTAATTTTTAAAGTATCAGGATTGTTGGGTTGAGAGCTGTGGTTAATTTGGATATATATGTGAGAATAAATGGATATTTGGGTCAGATTGTGGGTTGAACCGCCCATAAACTAAAACAGTTAAAAATAAAATTAAAAATGCTATCACATTTTTATCGTAATATTTTTTTCACGATTTTTTATATTATTACTTGTGTAAATGCACGGAATACATAATAGTTATAATAATTGCATGTAAAAAGTCACCTTAAACTTTAACAAATAATTTTATTTAATATTCATATAGTCGGTATCGAGTTTCAGGTCTGAGTTTTTCGCACTTTCTTATTCCGGACATTCTCAGGAACCCAATCGAGTATGTTTCTTTTTTTTTCTCCGAACTCGATTTAAAATACCTAAATCAACGATTGGGTATTCACGAGCATTGATATACACGAAACTATTGCCATCCCTAATAATAATAATAATAATAATAATAATAATAATAATAATAATAATAATAATAATAATAATAATAATAATAGACTATATATCAAGCACAAACGATATCATATAGAAACTTCCAAGAAGTTTAATAAGAAAAGACTAACATCCCATATCGGTCCATTTTATTGACGTGGCACTTACCTATACACATGATAAATTATTATTATTATTATTTTAAAATTTTAAAATGCTACACTGACCACCATGATGACTCATCTCAACCTAGTGAAAATTTATATAAGATAAATTATTGTTATTATTATTTTTGAAAAGGGTAAAGTTTAAATATTATCATGCTAGTTGGATTCATTTGTGTCTTTCTTTTTTACAATATTTTCATTTATCTTAACTTCATCAAGTTTTATTTACACCATGATTAATATAATATAATATAATATAATATAATATAATAATAGTAAACAATTTAAATTAAATATATGCATATCTTAATCGGTATAAGATTTTAAATATTAATTAACGATTTTTACCGCTTAAACTGTTTTTCAAGTTATAATATAAGTTCATATATTTATGTGATATATATGTCATAAAAGATAAGATTATTTCTATTAAAAAATGTTTGTTAATATATTAAAAAAGGATTGATAAACAAAAGTAGAATGTTGTAATGAGGAAATCTTATCTTTGATTCTTGATGGGATTTAAGGATAAGGTGTACATAAATGTTCAACATGGCTTCTCTATTGGTTATTATTCAAGATCATTCACACTGTAGGGTATGCTTAAAACAAAATAAAGATAACACATTTGATAGACCAAAGAGGAGACATAATTGCACACTAGGAAGCCCAAGTCTTAAGTGTTTTAATTTGAGGTTCACTTTTCTTTGAATCTCTCACTATTGTTTGATAAGGAAGAAACAAGAAGATAAATGAGTGGGGCTGGATAAGGTTTTGATTTGAGAGTTTGACGCGATTGAAAGATAAAACAATATTGATGAGTGGCGGGCAATGCCGACTTATGAGAATATACGCACTTAACTTGAAATAAGGGTGGAGAAGAAAAGAAATGAAGAGAGGAGAATGACTTCCAAACGTCAATCATGGGCCGTCGAAAAGGTCCTACAAGTGAAATTTGTTGGTGATCCAATCTGGAAAGTGTATGTACATATGCATATAAATGGTGGGATTGGTCTAATTAATTGCATGCCCAATTGAAGGAAGCAATTGATAGATTTGCTAAGTTAATGGGAAGGATGGGAAAGAGATATGGCAAGTGGAAGAAAATGGTGAGGCAACAAAGAGCCAAACTTTATATCATGAGATGGTGCATCACTATGCTTGTCTCTTGCCACAAATATAGCTAATGCACAATTTTGAAGTTTGCCTTTCTAGCTTACCTTAATTATAATTCCTAGTCAAAGACTGTTCGACCATGACCTTTTAACTATCCTTTCGATTCATAGCAAATGCACACACAATCATCTTCTCCGTCCTATTTCGTGCATGTCAGTTAGTGTCGATGCTCGGTCCATAGCTCTGAGCCTAGATGAGCCATGCATAACTCTTGTTGGTTCTAACGTTAACCATAATAAAATGTACTAATTTTTTTTCATAAAAATCAACGATTTTGAAGGTGTATAGTTTGAAGTGTGTGTCAATGTTGTTCATGTTTTTTTTTGTCATCGACACGAAGATCAGTACCACTCCAAAATAATATTATGGCTTGGATGTTGTGCAGTTGTAACCATTTTGTTTGTGTCAACAATGATTAATACCACTCTGGAAATAATATAATGACTTGGTCCGCTTGTATGTTGTGATTGGGCTGTAACCATTTTGTTTGTGTAATTGTGTTATTGTTGAAGTATAATCATACTTTAGTTAAAATTTTCTAATAGCAATTTAACAATTTATACTCTTTAATATGATATTTGTTTGAAATGTTAAATGTTATTTAATAGTGTCGCAAATTGAGACTAGTATGAGAACAACTTTCGAACCACAAACAACAAAATAATATATGTTTGAAAATTTTAAACAATATTATTTAATACGTAGAACGAAAAAATATTTATAACAAGTCATTTTCACTCTTTAATGTTAAATATTTACAATTTATTTTGATGAAAAGTACTAATTATTTTAATTCATTAATAATTTTATGGCGCAACACAAATAGAGGACTTATTATTGCATTCTTGCCAATTGAGGGATCATGGTAGTTTTTTTACATCAAAACTAATAAAAAATACTACAATAAAAAAAAAATAGATAAGAAATGAGAAGAATATCTTTTGTTAATTTGTTGATTGAGATTCTTTAAAATTATTTTCTTAGTAGTTGTAAGTCATGTTATAATATGTAGTGTATTTGATTCTTTAAAAATTATTTTCTTAGTAATTGTTATAATATGTTTTTTAATTTTGTTTAATTAGATTGTACTTCACCATATTAGATTTTTGTCACTATTTTTTTCTTCGTATGAGCTATGCCACAACTAATTTTTATTTGTATTAACAATACATTTCTATTTCAATTTTTTAAAACTTACTCAATTAGAGTTTGAATTAAAAATTATGAGAGGAGTTGGTTTTAGCAAAAATAAAATAAAATAAATTGAGAAGTATTAAATAGACTTATTGATTAGATATCTTATAATTATTATATAAAAATAAATAAATTATAAAATATAAGTTTTATTAAAACTTTTAAAATTTAACATTAATTTTTTATTTGATTGAGGCGAGGCGAGGCGAGGCGAGGCGAGGCGAGGCGAGGCGAGGCGAGGCGAGATGAGATGAGATGAGATGAAGAAAAAACATATTAAATGATAATATAAAAAGTAGTAAATTAGATTTGTCAAACTATACATTTTCAAATTATATTTATTAATCAATACAATTATTTGTGGATAATATCGATTTTACCCAAATACAATTTTCGGTTTTATTTTTTTATTTTTTTAGAATGCTGAGTTCCGCTTCTATTTTGGAGTGCGACTAATCTCTGCGAGTTAAGCACATAACCCATAAACACACTTAATTATTTAATTAGACATTAAACTTGTCGCTTGAATGGCTCAAACTCATGACCTCATGGAGACTAACGATATCATCTCTTTTGTTAAACTCTATTGATGAGTCTGACTCTGTTACAACTTGTTATAAAAGTCAAACAAATATAAATATGATTTTTCATATCAATAACTATACGTCAAATAAATGTCAATATGACATCAGAAAATAAATTATAGCCCCTTGCTAAATTTCATTGGTAATGCATGACAAGTTATACTTCCTTAGTTCATAATTTCTCACATTTCTATTATGACTTTGTAACGACAGTGGGTAGTTAAGAACAATAAAATAGGTTTTAAAGATAACATTGTTAAATGTGCATTTTGTACTAGCAATAACTTAATAATATTACGAGGAATGATAGAGACATCGAATGAGCAGCGAAAGTAAGAACACGAATCCGACGTGACCTTCCACATGTACAGAAGAGAAAAAAAATTATCTCCTTTTATGCCCCTTTATTCGGTACAATCTCAAACGCTAATCCTCAAATTATTTCTCTCTCTCAACTATTTTTTGCGAAAATCTTCTCCCAACCTAAAACCTTAGTTCATGGTATGTTTTTCAGATATAGTTATACAAAACATTTATCTTATTTTTTATTTGTATGATAACAAATTTATTCATGTTTAATATTCAGGAAACCAACAAAGACAACAACGCAGTAGATGAAATAATGAACAAATCGCCTGTGGAGCCCGAAAAGTACCGATTTTTTTGTCGAAAACCTATTTTCAAGATTTCATTTCGAAAAGTTGATGCAAGTCCGGTAAAACTGTAATGGAATTTGATGTGGGAATCTCTCTCGTATGAATTGTACTACATTAACTTTTCAAGACGAAACTTGATGATGTAGGAGATTTTTGTTGGGAGCTGGTGCAAATGTGCAAATGTTCACACAAATGTTGGGATCTAGTACAAATGTTTGGGGAGATTTTTGGTTGGAGCTGGTGAGAATGTGGATATTCGGGAGAAAACGTCTTAAAAATGTGCAAGTTTGAGACATAAACGTCTCAGAAACGTGCATATTCAAGACAAAATCGTCATTAAAATCAACACTTCTAGGACAAAAACGTCCTAAATATGAACACTTTTGGGACATTTTCTCCCGAATATGAACAGTACTTTAAATACATAAACATCCCAAATATGAACACTTTCAGGACATAATAGTCTTGAATATGAACACTTTCGGGACGTTTATCTCCCAAATATGAACACTTTTAGGACATAAACGTCCCGAATATGAACATTTGCAAGACATAAACGTCCCAAATATGAACACTTTCAGGACATAAACGTCCCGAATATGAACATTTGCAAGACATAAACGTTCCAAATATGAACATTTTAGGACATAAACGCCCCGAATATGAACACTTTCGGGATGTTTTTGTCCTAAAAGTGTTGATTTTCAGAACGATTTTGTCCCGAATATGCATATTTTCAAGACGTTTTTGTCCCGAACTTGCACATTTTCGGGACGTTTATGTCCTAAACAATTGTTCAAATTGACATATTTTTTTAGTTACACTTATTTTCAGTTCAACATGACTAATTTGGAATTACGTTTCTTAGTCAAATCTCTAATGTTGGAATGCCATTTTCCCCCGAAAATGAAGTTTGTGATTTTTATACATCATATTTCCACTCAACTAAATTCAGCGTCATCAAGTTAGGGACCATAAATGTAGGTGGTAAGAAGAAATACTTCAACATTGGTTGTGTCAAGAGTTATGTGAAAGAATCGAATGCCAAAATTAAGTTTCAGCCTAGACCTACAACTAAGACAAACTATATAAGCTAAGATTGATGTAGTTATTTAGAAAGAATGAGAATATGTGATAACAAGTGTATGTCTTGAGAACAACCATACATTAAGCCCTAAGAAGATACGTCATATTAGATCCTACAAAGTAATAGACAGAAATACAAAGTGCAGATTGGATACAAACAATGAAGCTGGAATAACTATGATCAAAATATATCAATCTCTTGTAGTGGAAGTTGGAGGGTATGATAACATGTCTTTCGATGACAGAACATGTAGAAATTACATTATAGAAGTACGGAAGTTGAGATTAGGGAGTGAAGACGTTGAAGAACTCACTAATTATTTTTTAAAAATAAAAACTAAGAACTCTAACTTTTTCTACTTGATTGATTTGGATGAGGAATCCCAAATTAGAAACGTGTTTTGGGCAGATGGAAGGTGTAGGGTTGCATATGAGTATTTCTATGATGCTATCACTTTCAATACAACCTATTTGACAAATCGTTATGACATTCACTTTGCTCCATTTATTGGGGTCAATCATCGTGGTCAATCCATTTTACTTGGATGTGACTTATTGTCAAGTGAAGATTCACAGTCTTTTACTTGGCTGTTCACAACTTGGTTTGAATGTATGCTTGATCGACCTCCAAATGCCATCATCACATATCTATATTGATCCATAACAATTGTAATTGAGAAGATATTTCCTAAAGCTCATCATTGTTTTTGTTTGTGGCATATCGTGAAGAAAACTTATACAAAATTTGGAAACCATACCGAATTCAAACTAATAAAGAAAAGGCTGAAAAACATTGTATACAACTCCACTACTATTGAACAATGCGAAGACGACTGAATGAGACTATTAAATTATTATATGTTGGAAGACAGTGACTGATTGCATTCTTTATGTTTGGAAATATTTAAATGGATACTTGTTTATGTGAAATGACAGTTTTGGGCAGGAATGTCCACATCTCAAAGGAGTGAAAGTATGAACGCCTTCTTTGATGACTACGTGCAGTCCAAAACATCCCTAAAATAATTCATCGAGCAGTGTGATAGGGCTCTATTGAGAAATATTGAGAAAAAAAATAATAAATTGAATTTTCAATCATTTAATTCTATCATACGAACTGTCAGTGGTTATGCGTTTGAAAGGAAATTCCAAAGCTTCTACATTCAACAAATATTTAGGTTGTTCCAACAAGAAAT
The DNA here is from genome assembly GCF_907164915.1 of Impatiens glandulifera. Taxonomy (NCBI): domain Eukaryota; kingdom Viridiplantae; phylum Streptophyta; class Magnoliopsida; order Ericales; family Balsaminaceae; genus Impatiens; species Impatiens glandulifera. The sequence continues at coordinate 25,644,438 of NC_061865.1, forward strand.
TTAAGGGATATTCTACGATATCTCAATATTTGAAAATGAAAGGACAACTTTTATATTTTAAGTTGATGAACACATTTTGGGGGTTAATGAAGAACATTTTAGAGATATTTCTTACAAAATGCACTATACCAAACTGGATTACAATGTTAAATGTTAACACCTTGGAGCAACATTTAATGAAAATTCTACTTTTTTGCTGAACGACATAAAAGCCATCAAGGAACATTTTACGTCTAAAGAACATAATCATGGGGACAAAGGCACAAAAACATCTCTAGACAAAGGCACATAAATATCTTCATCAACAAGAATTTTGATACACTCTCTTGTGAAAGTAAGGACTCGAGGTCAACCTCCAACTAAGATGAAACAACCTTTTATTGAGAAAATTGCGAGAAAGTCGTATTCGAGATCACAAAAGAAGGTTTGACTGACTGTATTATTTTTTGTCTTAATTATTTACCATGTTATTAAAGTTTTATATTTGTTTTTTGTTTCATCCTACTACAACTTCAATTCAAACTCTAACATCAGCTCCACAACATCCAAATTTGAGTATGTCTGACACATCATTCACGTTTATCTTGTCATCCCAACTTTCACAAGTAGGGTCGACAATAGACGTGAATGCCTACTATCCCACCATTTACGACTTCGAAGAATAATTATGTTAATTTTGTAACTTATAAACATGTTGTAATTTGATTATTAACATAAACGTCCCGAAAGTGTTCATATTTAGAAAGCTTATGTCCTAAAGTGTTCATATTTAGGACATAAATGTTCTAAAAGTGTTCATAATCGGAACATAAACGTCCGAATATGAACATATTCAAAACGTTTATGTCCCAAATATGAACATTTCTGGGACGTTTATGTCCCAAAAATGAACACTTTTAGAATGTTTATGTCCCAAAAATGAATATTTTCGGGATGTTTTCTCCCAAATATGAATATATTCAAGATGTTTTTCTCCTAAAAATTATCATTTTTGGGACGTTTATGTTCCGAATATGAACACTTTCAGGACGTTTATGTCCCAAAAATGATCATTTTCAGGACATTTTTCTCCAAAACTAACACATTTTTTGTAGAGTAACAAGTTTAAATGTACATCTTTTGTCACATTTTTTCACATACACTTATTTTTAAGTTCAAATATACTTATTTTTCAATATAAATTCCATCAAATGCTCATCTATAAAATTATTTACAATGATACAATTGTGTATATAATGTTACAATTGTTTATAATAATGGTCATCTACATATTTTCTTCCTCTTCTTGTAAATTTTGATGATATTTTACTTTAAGTTGTGTCAACTTTGTGTTTATAGATGACCTCAGGATCATTGCACTTGATTTTATTCTCTTAGCCTTAAAAAAAGTCTTAGAATTTATTAAAGAGAATTCTAAAACAATCAAAATGTTAAATCTGTAACTTACATTTTTTTTGGTAAAACTAGAATTCCACTTTGCTTTATTTCTTTATAAGTTTGAAAGATGTCGTATACAGTAAATTCCACAATCGGTTTTATTTTTGGTGTCTTGCCAAAGAAATATCAAAACCCTGAACATGAATTGTGTTATTTTAGTTCTCAAAAATAGATGTGTAATGTAAACACTTTTAGAGAAGTTCATCTTATCACCAATGGCTAAGCTTTGAAATGTTTTTTCACATTCCAAATCTTGTGGTAATGGAAGGTTGTCGATGATTTGAATTTTGTTTTTGCCATATTGAAGCAGAACACATTAAAGTGATCACTGCATAAAATTAGGAAGAAGATCTACAAAGTCATATTCGAATATATGAGCTATCTTTAAGTATTCAAATGATATATTAAAATATTTGACATGTTACTTACAATGTAAGCCTTTTTTAAGTCTTTCGTTGATATATCAGATATTCTCATTTCATCTTTAAATGTAGCAAAATAACTTCTAGGCTAATATATGCACCCTGCAAATTAACATCACATTCAAAAACAAAGATAATAAACAGTCATAATGAGAATATTAGATATAAAAAAACAACTTACAGTTCAGACGGTAAAAAAAAAATTCTCTTCTTGTAATTATATTTTGGTTATTCCACAAATTGGTCAGGTGTGCCCAGGCATCGACAATACTAGAATCCACATAACATTGACTTTTTATTGAAAGATAATGAAATCTGCTGATGGAGGTATATCTGTCCTAAATAATATTTTTTTACTAAAAAGAAAATGAATAAACACATCCTAATAAGAAAACATATTATAATAACTAGGAAGAGTTCTAAGAATGTTACATTTCTGATTCTTTGAAAAAATGAACCCCACTATGATTCTATCAATGTGTTCTATGTTGACCTTATCAAAGTAAGTTGAATATTTTTTCGTTCTCGTTGTCATATAGGGAGATTGAAGGGCCTTCAGAAGTTTTATCTGACTCTTAGGTTTTTTTTATTGGCCCTGACCTTTTTTTTGCTTAGTGTTCTTTTTTACTTCACTACAAAACATCACCATTTGTAGAGGATTTTGTACTATAAACTCTACGTGGGGTCTAGTTTCTCCAACCACCACTTTGGTTTTTTTTTAAGTATTGCGGCTTCAACTTCAACCACCACTACAGGTGTTTTTCTAAACTCTACGGGTTCAACCACTTGGGGTCTCATTTCTTCAACCACCACTTCAAGTGACTCCGTGAAGAATTTATGGAGAGCATACCTGAGATATTCGTCTTTGTGTATAGGAGCGTATAAAACTTGGATGGAGGACTCATACATAGGCCTTTTGTCTCATTTTTTATGCGGAATCACTTCCACCTTATAAGGCGATGCTTTATGAGTCACTACAATTTTAGTGGCTGCCACTGTCTCATGCGCGACACCCTAATTAAAATGACTCCTATTGCTCATTTACATTATAATTATAAAAATGATATTCATATTCCTCTCTAAAACTTATAATCTCCTACCTCTCTAAAACCTATAGATATATTATTAACATTTCTAATATTTTTTTTAAATTTAACAAATGTTATATTATTCTAGTCAAATACTTTTAAAATAAATGACAAAAAAGATATAGACATAAAAAAAATCATTAGTGGGTTGAATTTGTAAATTGAATGAAAAAAATTAAAATTCTCTAAATCACTTTTTTTTTAATGATATGTATATTTTTTCACTCTTATTATTATTTTTAATATAAATTATGAAAGTCTTATTACTATTATATAATTTATTTGTTATTATATATTTTTTAAGCTTATAACTAGCATACTTATTTTAATTTTGTAGGTCAATTTTTATTTATTTATATAATTATTATAATAGGCATACCTAATTTTAGGAACGACCCTATACTCAATTTAAATATACTACTTTAATTTATATTTATGATATTATATAACTAAGGTAATACCTTTTTTTAACCTAGCGACAAAAAAAATATGAATATCTCTAGGCTCATAGAGATCACGAGTTCAATCGAGCCTGTTAGACGACAATATGATAAATTAAACTTATGTATTAGTATGCCTAGTCCAAGTTGGGAGTTGCCTCTCCGAGGTTAGGTAAAATAGCGTAAGACTTCTTCTATTTTAACATAAGTAAACTTAATAGAGAATCGTAACTTTTTCGATCTCAATAATGGACGAATCACATCTTGGGGTTCTGGACCACATTGACTTGTTGGCCCAATCAGTTTGACACACTAGATGTCAATAGAAAGTGATTCGTCGTTTTGGTAGTGTTCTAACTTCTAATGGAGTATGATGTGAATAGAAAGAAGTAGAAAAAATATTTGATAACAAGAGTCGTCCAAATTTTATGACATTTGCAGAATTGCCTAGTAGGAAACCATAGTCGTCTGTGGGGAAAATTGTGCACTTGATCCATGATTTAGGAACCGTTATTTGTAAGGCTTGTTCAAAAATGGATAATATTCACTTTTAATGCTAGTTCAGAATGTTATAACATTTTTCTATTTATTTTTGTTTTAATTTTCTTCTTTTTATCCTCATATGGGCCTCATAAGTTGGACAATTGTAGACTAGAATTCTTTGGCCCAGGGTTCTGGACCAGTGTTTGTTGGGTTGAGGCATAGTGGAACGGGTGGTGATTTTATGTTACGTGCGGCTCATCAAAAACCTCGGCCCTAAAATATTTTATTCATCCGTCTCTCAGCCCAAGTGTGCATATGGGCTCGTTTATGTTTTTATGGACTAATTCTGTTTTGTTTACTTTCTCTCTTAATTCTCTTAAACTGAATTCTGTTATTTTGAAAGTTTGTTGTAACCGAATACTCTTGGGCAAACCAACCTCTTTAAATGGTGATGCCCACCCCACTTTTTGGGGCTATGAATTGAATATTTTGGAACTTGGTGTTTAAGTTATCTCTCGGCCCTCCTCCCCCTTCTTGGACCGCTAGGTGTGATCTAGTGGTATTTCTCTCCTCCCCCTCGGCTCTTCTCTCCCTAACCTCGAATTCTCCTCTAATTCTATATCCGCTGCGCTAGAGTGTTGAATTCCATCATCAAGAACCCGTTTCTTGAATTAAAGAACTTGAAAGGCTCGGCCATAATTAAAAAATCCTAACATCTTGGTATCAGAGCTGGCCGATTCTCAACATGGTAGAAACTCGCCAGCAATCGGAAATGGATGCGCTCAAGACCCTAATTGAAAACTTGTCACAACAAACAGCAGCAATGCAAACTGCCATAGACCGTAGATTTGATATGGCTGAAGAAAGAATGGCGGCCCTTGAGAGCGGGGCATCTGGAAACGTGCAAGAACCCCGCCACAGACCCTATGATGATAATTCTTGCCACGGTCCTTCACCATTTAGGCCCCCGCACCCTGGCCAGAACCGCGATCAACACTATGCTCCTCCTACTCGGCTAACCAAGGTCGATTTTCCTCGGTTTGATGGGTCTGATGTCGAGGGCTGGCTAATTTCTGCCGAGCAATTTTTCAGAGTCGACAAAACTAAGGATGCCACTAAATTAGAAATCGCCCCCATTCATTTTTCTGGAGAAGCAAGAATGTGGTACGGGTCATATCTTCAAAACCGAAATCATATGGAGGCCCTATCTTGGGCCGTGTTTAAAAGAGACCTTATGACTCAATTCGGGCCATCTATACATGATACACCAATGAGACAGCTAATGAATTTAAAACAGGTTGGGTCGGTTCAAGAATATAACCTCCGGTACATGTCGATCTCTCAAAAGTTATTACATATGCCAAGGGACTACGTCATTGATTGTTACTTGTCCGGTCTAAGGGAAGAAATTGCAAACTGCATCAGGCTGCGATTTCCAGATTCTTTAAACGAAGCAATGGCCATGGCTAAAGTCCAAGAAGCAACATATCGGTCCTTAATGAGCAGTGGTAACTTGTACAGCGCTGAAACATCATTGCTGCCCACACCGTTCAATACCAACACAGCCGGGCCGAGCACCAATACTGACTTCAAGAATTCATCATATGGGTCCTCTTCAAATGCAAACCAGGGCCATGTTAAGCAATTAGACTCAGCCTCAATGGATGAAAAGCGAAAGAAGGGTCTATGCTATTCTTGCAATGAAAAATGGCAACCAAACCATAGGTGTAAATCCAAGTTATTCATGGTCTCGGCCAATCAAGAAGATCAAGAACCTGACCAAGAACCTGTTTTGGATGATCTACCTTCATTGCTCGGCTCAAGGGATGAACCAGCCATATCCTTACATGCCCTGACCGGGTCTAAAGCCTTCCAAACGCTCCAGATTCTGGGCAAAGTTGGGAACCTGCCGGTGGTGATCTTGATCGATACAGGCAGCACCCACAATTTTATCAATAGCAGGATTTTGGAGAAAATAGACCACAAAAGCATAGCAACCCAGGTACAATCGGTTAGAGTGGTCGATGGAAGGCAATGAATACCAAACAGAAATGAAGGTAATTTCCATGGACGGATATGATATTGTGTTGGGAATTGAATGGCTGATTACTCTAGGCCCGTCTTCTTGGGACTTTGAAAAGCTGACCCTATCCTATGATAAGCAAGACAGAACCACGGTCCTTAAAGGGATTCCTCGGTCGCAGGCCAGTTTGATGCATGGAAACCAGCTGGAAAAGACCTTAGATGAATATATTGTTGCTGCCAAAATGCAAGTAAAGAGTAAGCCCGAAGGCCAAACTGTTTCACTAGCTGCAATGACTTTGGAAGATATTCCTAATGATCTAATTAGAAACTATGGCTCATTCGATGCTGCTGTTATGCTGGTTCGGGAAAAAGACTTGGCTTGGATTTTTGAGCCAAGTATGGAGTTTAATCGAAGTGGGAAGAAATTATTTTTGCACCAGGCGCTCGGAACATTGCAGCAACCAAGGCCAACTCTAAACACTGAAAAACTCGACCTTGGGTGCACAGAAATTCTAGACAGGGGCGGAGTGGCAAGCGACCCAGCAGCGCAAATGACCGCAAGGACCCGGCCAGTTCCACTACTGAAGCGATTTTGCCGAAAGTTTTTTGTGAAAATACGGTCTTATGCTGCGACCTTTGCTGAATGTGCCGAAGCCCGACCGAAGCAATAGTTTTGAAGTTGAAGATGCATATTAGAGGCTGACCAGTCCACGTTCTTTTCGTCGGGGTCGACGAACCTCGAAGGGGGGGATTATGTTACGTGCGGCTCATCAAAAACCTCGGCCCTAAAATATTTTATTCATCCGTCTCTCAGCCCAAGTGTGCATATGGGCCCGTTTATGTTTTTATGGACTAATTCTGTTTTGTTTACTTTCTCTCTTAATTCTCTTAAACTGAATTCTGTTATTTTGAAAGTTTGTTGTAACCGAATACTCTTGGGCAAACCAACCTCTTTAAATGGTGATGCCCACCCCACTTTTTGGGGCTATGAATTGAATATTTTGGAACTTGGTGTTTAAGTTATCTCTCGGCCCTCCTCCCCCTTCTTGGACCGCTAGGTGTGATCTAGTGGTATTTCTCTCCTCCCCCTCGGCTCTTCTCTCCCTAACCTCGAATTCTCCTCTAATTCTATATCCGCTGCGCTAGAGTGTTGAATTCCATCATCAAGAACCCGTTTCTTGAATTAAAGAACTTGAAAGGCTCGGCCATAATTAAAAAATCCTAACATTTTATTAGGGGTCTTTTTTTTTCTTTCTTTTTTTTTTCCTTTTTTTTTTAATTTCTTTCCTTTGTGGTCATGGATTCTTGAAATGAAAATTATGTTGAATTGTTGGAAACTATCACTTATATTTTTCTTTTTCTTTTTCAGATCTTTTGATTCAAAGCGATCTTTGGTTTAACATAACTTAAAATAAAAGTGCATATTAATTTTTAAGATGATAAAATTATCTTATGCTAACCAACTATTTTTTTTAATTCAGTAAAGGTGTTAACAAATTAAATTCAATCCGCTTGTAAATATTTATTCAATACTTATTCTCTTGGAATTGCCAATACTTTTTCTTCTCGAGTTGTCAATACTTATCATTCCCCGAGTCGTGAAACTCGTCACTCTCACGTTATCAAAACTCATATATTTCCCGAGTTGGTTAGATTTCATATTTTCTGAGTATCAAAACTCGTATTCACTAAGCCATCAAAACTCATTTCCAAGTAGCCAAAACCCAACTTTCTCGAGTTATCAAGACTCGTATACTTTGAGTATATACTCGTACTTCTCAAGTGGTAAAAACTCACATTTATGAATGGTGTCTATATTTTGACATTCGCTTTTTGAAACTTTAAACTTTTGTTAAATCATATCAACGAGTGACATTATATTCTCGTTTTTGAACCCATGAGGATTTAAAATTGGATATTTATTAAGACTCATTTATTAATTTATAATTTCTTCAAACTAAAGAAATTTAAGTATTTTTTTTGTAATATATATTTATATATATATGTAAGTAGATGATTATTATTTGTTAAATATGTTTTCTAATGTTAAATTTTCATGAATTTTATGTAATAATCAACTTTGTATATTTACATTAAACAAGTTTATTAAAATTTGAACCAAAATATGATCTAATCTTCACACAATATTTTTATGAATAAAATTAAAGAAACTAGCATTTAGCCCGTGCATTTGCACGAGTAATAATATAAAAAACCGTGAAAAAAATTACAGATAACATTTTTAATTTTATTTTTAACCGTTTTAAATTTATGGGTGGGTCAACACATAATCCGACCCAAGTATCCATTTACTCAACATTATTATATATTAGTTAGTTAAAAAGTTGAACTTATATTAATATTAAAACGTGCCGCATTTATCAAATTTGGTGTTTGAATTTAATATATAAAGTCTTTGTACCCTATTTGGTTAAAGAGTTGTACTTGTTTTGTTAGGTTGCAAGTTCGAAACATACCTTTAGCATTTTTAATTTTATTTTTAACCGTTTTAAATTTAAAAACGGGTAAACCCACAATCCGACCCAAGTATCCAAATTAACCACAGCTCTCGACCCGGCAATCCGGACACTTTCAAAATTAAGCATCATTATATATATATAGATTAGTTAGTTAAAAAGTTGAACTTATATTAATGTTAAAACGTCCCGCGTTTATCAAATTTAGTGTTGAATTTAAAATATAAAGTCTTTGTAGCCTAGTTGGTTAAAGAGTTGTACTTGTTTTGTTAGGTTGCAAGTTCGAAACATACCTCTAACATTTTTAATTTTATTTTTAACCGTTTTAAATTTAAAAACGGGTAAACCCACAATCCGACCCAAGTATCCAAATTAACCACAGCTCTCGACCCGGCAATTCGGACACTTTAAAAATTAAGCATCATTATATATATATAGATAATCAGTTTCAGAAATACCATTATTCTGTGTGATTGAATATCACGCGGGTCTAACATATTTGTAGATAGTAAAGAAGACCGACAATAATTTAAGTGGGTCCAGATGTTTTTGGTCAAATTAAAACTTGGAAGAAAAGCAAATTAAAGGGACACTATGAAGAAGTTGCAACAATAATGAAAGGTGAAACACCATTATTGACAAACTCATCATCAATCACTCCCCCTCAAACAAACCCAGAAAATGATACAACAAAATTGGCAAAAGAATGTTGCTTATTATATTATAATAAAAATAACAATAATATGAAACAATCACAAATGTAATTAAAATGTAAGAGTAGTTCCTAAATAAACAGAAATTACAAACAGGAACGGAGGTAAGGTAAGTAGGAGTTCGGATGATCTGAAGTCCATTCCAGATATTTTTTACGTAAATATGTAACATTAACCTATTTTTAAAAAAAAATCAATATAATTCATTATTTTGTTTATCTAATTATTAAAAAATGGTAAAATTTATATTTATTTACTTGTTTTATTAAAAAAAATTCTTTTTATTAATTTAAGTCCACCATAATTTTTTTTTAAGCACAGTCCATCCCTGAATTTTGGGTCCGTCCCTGATTACAAATTTGATTCAATTAAAACAACTTAATTCATTACTTAACTTCATTTGAGTATTCAATTTCACTTAATTTAAAAGTTCTTTTTGAGCTTGCTGATTTAAACCGAACATCATTTATAATTTTATACAAATATTAACATTTATAATTTTTGTTTCAAGTTAAATTATGATAAATAAATGAGAAGTATAAAGTTCGCACTATCTAATTGTTTAGTGATATATTACATTATTTAAGTTGGACACTAGATCCAAAACAAGATTAAGACATATGTGCAAAGGAAAAAGAACAACTACAAATAGATAATTGGTTAATGGTTATTTTAGTTTTTTTTATTATAACTCTTAGTTGAAGTTTTCTTATGTAGAACATTGGACCTTATTGGATAACAGGCTGGAAATCAATTGAGGACAAATGATGGATTTGAATATCTAATTTAGTCTTTAATGGTCGAGCCAATTGTCCTTTCCATCTTGACTTTTTCCTTTCACCATCATGGTTCAAACCCTTTCTTTTAAAATTTACTTAGGTTAGACAAAGGCTATGTGGAAGTGTTAGAATGAAAAAGAGATGAAAGAAGTATATAGACTCAAACAAGTGAAAGGTAAAGTATTTTCAAAATTATTTTAGGTCTTTCTAGAATTATCTCTTAAACTCGTGATTTTTTTTTTCGTTTTTGGGAATTTTAATGAAATTACGCTAAGTCGTTTTTTTTTTTAAAAAAAAAAAAAACTTTTAAAAAGTTAGTTCATAGAAAGCTTAGTCTATATTAAAGATATTAGGCTTATAAATAAGTGTGATGACTAATTAAGTTTCGGTTCATAATTCTTCATTTGAATATTCATTTTCAACTATCACAAAAATAAATAAAACACTTTAAATAAAATAAAAAATCATTATTGTTAAGTGTCATTTTAACTTTCTATATTAAAAAAAAAAATACACTATTAAAAAACAAACAAAAAAAATACAATTAAGAGATTTGTTTATATTAAAAAAATATTTGATTGTATTTATTTACTTGTTTATCGTTTTTTAGTCATCTTTTTTTATATCATGTAATAAAAAGATATAATTTTATGAACCAGTCAAATAATCTAACGTTTCTTTCTTTTTATTTTCCACGCATTTGTATGACAACAATAGCCATCAAGGAGGCCTTTTTTAATGTTTATTCTAGTTTGATATTAAAAGTTGAAAGCATATAGAATAAAAGAAATAAATATATCCACAGAGAAAAATGTTATTATTGACTTTAATTAAAACATACTAATTAATTATATCCTCTTATAAGAAAAATGAGATACTTAAATATAGTAGTAAATAATAAATTTAATCAAAATTCCTTAATTATATATATTTATATTAGTTTATAATATATTTTTCCAATCTCATAAGATAATAAAATATATTTTAAAATTCTCTTCAAATCCTATTAATTAAGTTTTATAAATCCTTCAATTTGCTATAGTTTTAATACTAGCAATGTCTTTGATTCGTTCTTATACCTTGTTTACTATGTTTAATGTTTTGTATCACACTCTTTAGTTGTGTTTCTTACTCTTTAAATCTCGTTTTTCATTTGACTTCGTTTATGGCTAGGAAGACTTTGTCTTCTATTTCAGTGTACTGTATTAACGAATTTGTCTTCATTTTGTCTAACCAAATTAGATTTGCAAGAGTTTTTATAACAAATAAAACTTTTACTATTAAACCAAAATAAATATATTAAAGAAATAAATAATAAAAACACATTCGTCCATAGCTATGGCCTCACTACTGGAGGCAACAAAAAATGCGTGAAGAATAGAGAAGAGACCAACAAATGAGTTGTAAAACTTTTTATTACTTGATTGATTCATCGAAATCTCTATTTATATTTATATAGTAAAGATATAACTAATAATATTTTTTTGGGAAATAAAGGAGAATTAACATGACATCAATCTTGCTTTGTATCGAGGTTGTGAGATATTCTCTTGATACTTCAACTTGAATACCCACTTGTTCTTCAAAGTCTTTTTTTCTTTCGGAAGATTTACCAAGTCATAAGTCTCGTTCTCCTGCAAGGAATTTATCTCTTCTTGCATTGTCATCGACCACTTGTTCTTGTTTTCATTAGACAATACTTCTTGATAGGTTTCTAATTCTCCCCCGTCAGTTAACATCACATACTCATTGAAAAGATACCTATTAAAAAGTTGTCGTTGCCTATTAGATCTTCTAATATACTGATAATCGGGTGGCTCTAGAGAACTATCATCATCTTGTTCAGCTTCCTCTGTTGGCTCAGCATCAACTAAAGGAGTCATCAACCTCAATTTGGGCATTTTCCACATCATTGGGCTGTGATTGTGGTGTACGAATCCTACCATTATCAGGAAATTCCTTCTCCGTAGACTTTGGCTTTTCTTTTTTCTCAAAGTCTTCAATGATCTGATCTTCAAAGAATACCACATCTCTACTTCTAATGATTTTTTTTGTTAACTAGGTCCCAACATCGGTACTCAAATTCTCCGTGGCCATACCCAATAAAGATACATTGTCTCGTCTTGCTATTAAGTTTAGCTCTCTCATTTTGAGTAACATGAACAAACACCTTACAACAAAAAACTCTCAAGTGATCATAAGAGACGCATTTATATCTCTAAACTCTTTCTGGAACGTTGCCATCTAAAGGAGTTGAGGGTGAAAAGTTTATCAGATCAACCGCTGTCTTCATTGCCTCTGCTCAAAAGGATTTTGGCAACTTAGCATGAGACAACATACACAAGATTCTCTCATTCATAGACCTGTTCATCCTCTCTACGACTCTATTTTGTTGAGATATTTTTGGCACAATCTTCAAAAAGCTTGATCCCATAACTTTTACAGTATTCTACAAATGGCTCTCTACATTCGACACCATTGTCCAAACGAACACATTTTAACTTCTTCCTAGTTCCTCTCCACTCTTAATCGTGAAACAACTTAAAGTAATCCAATGCTTAATCCTTAGTCTTCAAGTAATAGGTCCATACCTTCCTTGAGCAATCATCGATAAAAGTGATGTAATAATGAGCGCCACCTAAAGTCAAGGAATCCATAAAACATATATTTGTGTGAACCGTATCCAGGATATTGGGCTTCCTAGATGGAGGATAACTCTTGAAGGAAAATCTATGTTGTTTACCAACTAAACAATCTGTGCATGTCTTCAAATTTGTGGATTTCAAGCCCTGAAAATCGATTGACTTGGAGATAACTCGCATGCCATTCTAACTTAAGTGACCAAGTCGCTTATGCCAAAGCTGTGCTGAACAATCATTAATTGCATTTGCTTCTCCCTCGTAAGACTTAACCTGTGTCACATACAGAGAACCAATTTTCATACTTTTAGCTACCACCAAAGACCTCTTAGTGAGTTTCCATTTTCCTTCACCAAAGTGACTATGATAGCCCTCATCATCAAAAATGTCAATGGAAATCAAATTCATCCGAATATTGGGAATATATTGAACATTCTTCAAAAGTAGCTCGCACGAAGTGTTAGTATCCAAACAAACATCTCATTTTCCAACATTCTTACACGTAACATGGTTTATCAGCGTCACTGAACCGAACTGTCCAATAATGTAAGAAGTAAATATATCACAACGATTGGTGACATGATAAGAAGCACATGAGTCTACCACCCATTGTGTATTTTGAGAAACAAGGTTGATACTATCATTGTCGTAAACAATATCGATGTCGTTACCGCCAACTGCAACCTTACTACTTCCATCTTTCTTATTCTCCTTTTGTTCCCGCTTGAAAGATCTACACTGATACTTTTATGTCCTGACTTGCCACAAAGATAACATGTAATCTCTTTTCTCGAGTTAGATGTTCCCCGTGACCTATCTGAACTACCACTGTGATTTTTTGGAGTTTTACTTTTACTTTTACACCTTCTCTCGGTCACGAACACCTAACTTGGAGTTGAAAATCCTTGTTCTTTTCTTCTAGCTTCTTCATTCAACATGCTCTCTTTCATCATTATTAAAGTGAGCTTACCTTGTGGAACATAATTGGCAATTGAAATCACAAGTGTCTCCCACCTATCAGACAAAGAATTGATCAAACACATAGCATGAAGCTCATCATCAAATATCATACCTATTGCAACCAACTAATTTAGAATACCCTGAAAAACATTTAGATGCTCGGACATATAAGACACATCTTGATATTTCAACGAGCAAAGTTTCCTAAATAGAAATACTCAATTTTGAGTGTTGTTCTTATCAGACAACTCACTCAAAATAATCCACACTATATGAGCATTAACCTTAGTATTTAATCTATTGTCTGATCTTACCAACTGCCTTTCTGTTCAGCTTCTTCTAATTTGCATCTGACATAGCCTCTAGTTTGTCTTTTTCACCCAAGATAATGTCTTCATAATCATAATTACACAATAAGTCTTCCATCCGTGACTTCTAGATTGTGTAGTTGGTAGTTGTGAGTTTGATTATCGTTCCATTACTACTCAATGGTTATTCCATTTAATTATACATGAATCACCACCAAACGAACTCAGCTCTGGTACCACTTGTTAGAGAAAACGAATAAAAACACATATTTAGCAATCCAATTAGACAAGCTACAACAAAAGCCTAAAATTTCTTTTCCCTTCTGTATAATCAAATGGGTAACTAATTCAATTGAGCAAAATAACTTTCAAACAATCAAACAATCAAAGAAACAAGACACCGAGATCTTACGTGGAAAACTCAATTAAGGTAAAACCACAGGACCCTTAGACCACTTAAACCATCCATTATATAAATGGGTATATAAATATTGTCAAATACAAGCCTATAGATAATCTAATAAGAAAAATTAAAGCTTAAAGAGAGGAATTGCACTTGGCTAATAGGTAGGTGATCTCTTTGTTTGAAGAGGTATGAGACCATTTGACCACGTCCTCCTTCATTGCAACCTGTTAGGAACAAGTCATGTAGAATATTCTAATTTAGATTGGATCATGTAGTATAAGTTTCAGATTTTTTAGATCATTGGATTGCCTAGGTTTCGAGATCGATATCATTTCGTCCTCACGTGGTAGACAATCTAGAAAAAGGATGAATATAGAAACATTTGAATTAGACATAAAAAAGGATACACAAACGATGAAAACTTATTTTTATCTTACTGACTTGTAATTTTGATTTGTATTTTACTAACTTGGAATTTTTATCTTATTTTTAGATCATTGGATTGCCTAGATTATCCTAAAATTGAAATGAGGTCATTATAATTCAACAAACAAACAAAACAAAAAGTTCATATTCTTAAAAAAGAAATTTGTTGAATAAAATTTTAAATCAAAAACAAAAAGAAAAAGAAAAACGAGAACTAGTTTTTGTTTACTATAATGTGAAAGATTGCATGCTTGAGACTCTACCCACCCATTTCTCATCTCCGAGATTCATGGTCTTATAATTAGCAGATATAATATCATTGTGTTTTCTGAAACAGAGTCTTTGGAGAAACAATATCTCTCTATCATGAGAATTCCAAGGCCTAATCTGGCAAAACTCAGCCTTCTTTCACTAATCCGTTGCCTCAACGGATGTGGAGATCAAGCTCACTTTGTTTCCGGTCAAGGCACAAGGATCTGGAATCTGAGTGACCGACCAGTGGAATTGCAAATAAGGGTAGGATCAGTATTGAAGAAAGTTCACAACTTGAAGCCCGGATCGTCAAAAAGACTCAAGTGCAAGGCCATCTACAAGACCTATATGCCCGGTGCCGGCGCCGGCCGGGAAGGATTGTTGTATTACTATGACGGGACTTGTCAGCCTTACGTTTGGATTCATGATAGCATGAGGGATTTCTCGAGAATGGTGAAACAACAATATATTAGCCTTGAAGATCTAAGAGATTGTTGTGAGATTAGAATCTTTAGGGATTGTAATAAGGGGGAATGCATATCTGTTTTGAAGAAACCTAGGCAGGATTTATGTTGATTTTCTTTTGTGGGTTTTTTTTTTCTTTCATTTGGGTGGGATTGGAATTTGTCCCTTTCTGTGTTTATCTAAATCTCTCTTCTAACTAATTTTCTTGGGGGTTATTTCATCCTCTTACTAATTTCATTTAAGCTTTGGAATGACGCGTGATACTGATCATGTTCATGGTTTTAGATATTTTATATTTATATTTTATTTACATTTTCTTTCTTTCTTTGAGATAATCAAAAGAAAATGAATTAATTTCATTAGAGAAGATCCACATAAAATAAGGTAAATCAAGTAAACAAAGAAATTAATTATATGTCTCAAGTTTAATTTTGAATAAGAACGTCATAATTTAAGGGTTTTTCACAATCTCATATTTCATTCTTAAAATTGTAAGTTGTTAGAATAAAATATGGATAAGACTTAGTCCACTCATATTTGTTAGCAAAAGTTCAGAAAAATGAACAATGTAGAAGAACAAGTTCAAACTTCAAAGAATTTCGATAAATACTAAAAGAGGAAGATGTCACTTTTCAAACCGAGGAAGAGGAAGAGATTAAGAGAGAGTCTATGATAAAGCCATAATAGAGTGTTATCAAGCCGAGTGTCCAAACTGGGAAGAAAGAGCAAATTTTGTTCATAAAGAAGAAATGTCTTTGATGGCTTATGAAGAACCTTTCAAAGAATATGAAGATGGCATATGGTACCTGGATTTTGGCTTATCCAACCATATGACAACTAACTTATCTTACTTCTCGGAAATAGATTCTAAATATATAATCATACTGTCAAATTGTGAAACAATACTAGAACAAATATGAGTGACAAAGGTAATATGCGACTTAGAATTGGAGGTTGCAGACAAACTATTTCTGGTGTGCTAAGTATTGGACAACTACAAGAGAAAGGGTTGAGCATTTTGATTGAAAGGAGAGAATGCAAGCTCTATCACCCTCAATAGGGTCTCAACACACTTAAGTTACAAGAGTCTTCAAATTATGTAGTCCCACAGAATGGTTGAAAGTGTACATGAGATGAGCTCACCTGAAATAATATGCTCCTATAATGTGTGTCCAGAACACAATCAAAGTAAAAACAAGCAAAGAAGAGCAAGTGGAGAACCACCAGAAGACATTAGTTTGTGCACTCGGATGTGTGTGACCCTATCTCTCTAGCTTCAGTTAATGACAATATATGTATTTGTTAACTTTTATTAACGATCTTAGCATAAAAACTTGGTGATATATGTTATTAGAAAAGGCTGAAGTTTTTTACAAATTCAAGGCGTTTAAACTATTACTTGACAAAGAGTGTGATGAGTCCTTAGTTTGTCTAAGATAAGATAGCGGAGGATAATTCACCTCAAGTGTCTTCAATGAATTCAGTGAAATGAAAGTCATTAAGCAACATTTGATTGTAGCCTACGTACACACCGCAATAGAATGGAGTAGCCGAATGAAAAAATGACACAATCATGAATTCCGTGAAATGTACGTTGTACAACAAAAGGATCCCAAAAGAGTAAGGCGCGAAGTAGTTTTCTAGAGCAATTATGTGATGAATATAAGTCTTACCAAGTCTTTAAATGGAAAGAAATCTAAAGGAGCACGGAGAGACTGTATCCCTTTTGTAAGTCACTTTAATTTTTTTGGACTAATGTGTGCATGTTCCAGATAAAAAAAGAGTAAAGCTAGATGAAAATAGTCAATGTTGCATCTTCTTCAATGTAAGTAGTGAATCAAAGGCATATCGATTATACTATCTAGTCTCCAAAAAGATTGTAGTAAGCACATATTTGGAATTTGTGACTAGAACACCAATTCCTCTCAAGAAA
Organism: Impatiens glandulifera; assembly: GCF_907164915.1. Taxonomy (NCBI): domain Eukaryota; kingdom Viridiplantae; phylum Streptophyta; class Magnoliopsida; order Ericales; family Balsaminaceae; genus Impatiens; species Impatiens glandulifera. Next base: position 25,661,691 of record NC_061865.1, read on the forward strand.
GCACATATTTGGAATGAGGATAAGTAATGGATCAACATATTGATAGTGATGATGAATCATTGAAAGAAAGTGATAGTATATTTTAAGAAATTGAAAATCAGGAAATTACTTACAAAAGTCTAACATACGTTGTCTTAAGTGTAGTTGATGTTCCAATAACTACTCCGTATTGATTAAAAAGACAAACTCAGTATTAAGTATGTCACTAATGTCATGTGACTAATTATGTTTATGTCGTTTTGTGTATATACTCGTGCTCGTGTGGTGTTTATACTCGTTTGTATCCGTGTAGACTCGTGAACGTGTTATAATTGTATAAACTTATAATCATGTCGTGATCGCGTCGTTTCGTGCTTTTATCATGTTCGACCCACGATTCGAGTTATTTTTATTCATATAATTTATTTATTTTATATTTATATTCTATTTTAATTTATATTATTTATGTTAATATTTTATTTTAATATTTTAATTTAATATGTTTAATTTTAATTATATATATTATATTTATAAAATTAAATAATTTATTAATTGAATGAGAATGTAAATAGATTTAAAGAAAATGTTAATGTAAATTGAGTATCTTATATCATGTGATTAATTGTGTTTATGTCATTTTGTGTATATACTCTTGCTCGTGTGGTGTTTATACTCGTTTGTATCCGTGTTGGCTCGTGACCGTGTTACAATCGTATAAACTCATAATCGTGTCGTGATCGTATCGTCTCGTGTCCAACCCACGAGTCGAGTCATTTTATTCATATAATTTATTTGAATAATTATTATTTATGAAACTGTATGTTAAAATTTATATTTACACATTTTAAAACACATTTTATTTAAATAATTATTTGTAAATTTTAAAACAAATTTTAAATATTTGATATTCAAATTATTATTTATGAAACTGTATGTTAAAATTTATATTTACACATTTTACATATTAAATATTTTTTAAAATAAATTTAATACATTTAAGTTAATAAATTAATAATCATATTTAATTTTTTCTAACAATATAATTTAATATATATATAAATAAATAAATAATTAAAATGAGTGTGTCAAGACATGATTGTGTTGACACGATGAAAAAATCTAGTCGAAATAATACGAAACACGAATTTAAACATTAGTTAGAACGACACGAATAAACTCTTAGACACGAATAATACAACACGAAAAAGTCCGTGAATCATAGTTTTTTGAGTGGCTCTAGAAACAATACGACACGAATAAGACACGAATAAGATTTAGACAAGACACAACACGACACGATTACGAGTCTAACATGATTTGCCCGAATCGAATACGAACGTTTATGCACAATGCCTAATTCTAATGTACACAACGCTTTGGCGTTGGGTTGTGATATTTTTGGCAATTTCAATTCTATGGAGAATGTGAGGAAAGAGCTTCTTGCCTGGGTGATGCGTCTAGCCTCAGCCCGCGCTCTCAATTTCTTCAACGGTGAGGTAAGGTGTGAATGACTGAATTCAATTTGATTTGTCCATATCATGGAGGTTTGCTTCTAAATAAGTCTTGTTTTAATTTATACCAAAATATTTTGACTCAAGGACTACCCTTCTGACTATGAAGAATGGATTCAACTATTAGGACGGCTATCCCTGTACTTAGCTTTTCCCTTCTATACCTGCAATATAGTGAGTAATTCATCAAGATTCTTAATATCCATTTGCTTATTTGTGTGATTTGATATATAACTACTTGTTTGCATGCTCCTCCTAACTACACTAATTTATAAAATTTCATATATCACTACAGATTGCTTCGTCTTTCTTCTGCTAATCACATGTAAGACTTTATTTCCTTGGAAAATATTGGTGATGATCATAAATATACTTTGTTTGGATGCTATTATCTTACTCCAATTTTGAACTATACACAATTTGGTGGTTCCTTTTAAGAATTGTTTGCATGTCATGCATCTTTGGCTTTTTGATTTACAAATTTAAGAGGAGACATTTCTCAACCTTCAACAATATTGAAGGTTTCTTTAGGGGTGAGAACAAATACCTATAAGGTACTCTTTCTGGGAGATTAGGAAGATGACTAATGAGTTTCGAGATAAGTAGGGGGAAGGATGATATGGATGTGTATACAAAGGAAGATGACTAATGAGTTTCGAGATAAGTATGGGGAAGGATGATATGGATGTGTATACAAAGTAACTCTTCGTAGTGAAACTCTCGTTGCATTAAGATTTTGAGCAAAGCTAAAGGTGATGGACAAGAATTCATTAATGAAGTTTCAACCTTAGGAATAATTCATCATTTGAATGTGGTTCAACTAATTAGATTTTGTGTCGAGAGACATCGTGCACTTGTTTATGACTTTGTGCCCAATGGTTCTCTTGAGAAATATATATTCCCAAAAGAAGATAATCCTTCCTTGAGTTACGACCAATTCTTTGAAATTTCCCTTGGAGTGGCTCGCAGAATAGAGTACTTGCATCGAGGATGTGATATACAAATCTTACATTTCGACATCAAGCCCCATAACATTCTCCTTTGTGAGGATTTCACTCCAAAGGTTTCTGACTTTGGGCTTGCAAAACTTTATCCCGCACAAGACATATTGGAGAAACTATGGGCTTGCAAAACTTTGGTTTCTGACTTTATGCCTCTAACTGCAGTTCGAGAAACTATGTGTTACATCGAACTACAAAAATATTGGAGGGGTTTCTTATAAAGCAGATGATTATAGTTTCAGGATGTTGTTGATTTAAATGTCTAGTAAAAGAAAGAACTATAGTTCATCGGTCAGTCACACGAGCCAAAATTACTACCCTTCTTGGGTGTACAAAAAATTCAGTGACGAAATAAATGTTAAATCAGGAGACATGACTAATGAGGAGGCAAAGATTGTGCATAAGACGATGTTGGTGGCTATATAGTGCATTTAAATGAATCCTAGTGATCGACCTCCCATGCATAAAGTTGTGGAGATGCTTGAAGGAGATATATAGGTTATCGAGATTCCTTCCAAACATTTTTAATTTATTATGTTTAGTTTTAATTATATATATTATATTTATAAAATTAAATAATTTATTAATTGAATGAGAATGTAATAGATTTAAAGAAAATATTAATATAAATTGAGTATTTTATGTTAGGTGACTAATTGTGTTTATGTCGTTTCGTGTATTTATATTCGTGCTCCTATAGTTTTATACTTGTTTGTGTCCGTGTTAACTCGTGACCGTGTTATAATCGTATAAACTTATTATCATGTCGAGATCGTGTCGTCTCGAGCTTGTGTCGTGACCAACCTAAGAACCGAGTCATTTTTATTCATATAATTTATTTATTTTATATTTATATTCTATTTTAATTAATATTATTTAAGTTAATATTTTATTTTAATATTTTAATTTAGTATGTTTAATTTTAACTATATATATTATTTTTATAAAATAAAATAATTTATTAATTGAATGAGAATGTAAATAGATTTAGAGATAATATTAATGTAAATTGAGTAACTTGTGTAATGTTATTAATTGTGTTTATGTCCTTTTGTGTATATACTCGTGCGGTATTTATACTCGTTTGTGTACGTGTTAACTCGTGACCGTGTTACAATCGTATAAACTTATAATCATGTCGTGATCATATCATCTCGTTTTGTGTCGTGTCCAACCCACGAACCGAGTTATTTTTATTCACAATATTATCTCACTTAGGTCTTGTGTTGACACGATACAAGCACGAGACGACACGATAACGAAACGAGACGACACAATCACAATTTTAATTATATTAAATAAAAAATTAATAATATATCAATTTAAAAAATAAAATTACTAAATAAGTATCTAGTACTGTAATAATTGTATATCACTAAACTATTTAAAAAATATAAATCACTCTAAACTTTTAAAACATAATAAAACTATTAAAAAACTATTATTTTATCATAAAAAATTCTTCATTAATTTTAATTATATAATAATAAATATTTTATACCTAATTAAATAATTAGGTAATTCTTATCTAATATTTTTAAAATTATAAAATTTTATATTTATCATATTTAACTAACTTAATATATATTTTTTAAATAAATTAATAAATTAATAATAAAAAATTTAACTAATTTTATTTGGATAATTATTTTTATGTTTTAAAACACATTCTAAATAATTGACGTTTAAATTATTATTTATAAAACTATATGTTAAATTTTATATTTACACATTTTGCATATTAAATATTTTTTAAAATAAATTTAATACATTTAACTTATTAAATTAATAATTATATTTTAAATTTTTTATAACAATATAATTTAATATATATATATATATAAATAATAAAAATGAGTGTGTCAAGACACGATTGTGTTGACACAATGACAATATCTAGTATGAATAACACGAAGCACGAATTTAAACACAAATTAGCACGACACGAATAAACTCGTAGACACGAATAATACGACACGAAAGAGTCCGTGAATCATAATATTTTGAGTGGGTTAAGACACGATACGACACGGATAAGATTGAGATACGACACAAGATGATACGATTAAGAGTCTAACACGACTTGCCCGAGTCGAATACGAACGTTTATGCACGATGCCAAGCTTTAATGTACACAACGCTTTTGCCTTGAGTTTTGATATTTTTTTTTGACAATTTTAATTCTATAGAGAATGTGAGGGCTTCTTGCATGGGTGATGCGTCTAGCCTCTACCCACGCTCTTAGTGTCTTGAACGGTCTGGTATGAACAAGGGCGAATCCAGAATTTTTTTTCCACTGGGCTGAAAATATTATTGATATCTATATATATAATGCTTAATTTTTAAAATGTCCAGATTACCGGGTCGAGAGCTGTGGCTAATTTGGATACTTGGGTCGGATTGTGGGTTGACCCGCCCATAAACTTAAAACGGTTAAACATAAAATTAAAAATGCTAGAGGTATGTTTCGAACTTACAACCTAACAAAACAAGTACAATCTTTTAACGAACTAGGTTACTAAGATTTTATATTTTAAATTCAACACCAAATTTGATGAACGCGAGACGTTTTAACATTAATATAAGTTCAACTTTTTAACTTAATATATATATATATATATTGAGTAAATGAATATTTGGGTCGGATTGTGGGTTGACCCACCCATAAACTTAAAACAGTTAAAAATAAAATTAAAAATGTTATCCGTAATTTTTCTTCACGGTTTTTTATATTATTACTCGTGCAAATGCACAGGCTAAATATTAGTTACACTAATACGGGTAATAAATAAAAACATTAATCAAATCGTTCCATGAATATCCTTACTAAAATAAAATAAATATATAAAATTTAATCAAAGATAAGAATATTTCATTTGAAAAAGAAATTTATAAATTTAAAACTATATAGTTAAAGAAAAATTAAGTTTAAGAAGGTAAAAAATTAAATTAATTAAGTTGTAAATAAAAAAGCTAACTATATATATAAATAAAGAAAATATGAAAATATAATAAGTGAAGCTAATTATATGAGAATATAAAAAAAAGTAAATAAAATATAAAAATAATAATAAAATTACAAAATCATCATAATAAAAATATATTATTAAGTGAATAGACATTTAGAGAAAAAAAATTATATATAACATTTGTTATTCATATACATATAAATATTTATTATTTTAAAATTCTACCCTGGGGGCTAGAGCCCACCGCAGACCGCCACGTGGCTCCGCCGTTGGGTATGAATGACTGAATACAATTTGATTTGTGTGATATCATGAAGGTTTCCTTCTAAACAAGTCTCATTTTAATTCATACCAAAATATTTTTACTCATGGACTACCCTTCTGACTAAAAAGAATGGATTCAACTATTAGAATAGTTATTCTTGTCCTTAGCTTTTCCCTTCCATACCCGCAATATAATTTCCCTTTTATACCAATAATATAGTGAGTAATTTTTTATTTGTTGTATTTGATATATAACTACTTGTTTGCATTCTCCTCCTAACCACACTAATTATATAATTTCAGATATCATTACAGATTGCTTGGTCTTTCTTCTACTAATCACAGGTAAGATTTTATTTCCTTGGAAAAATATAGGTGAAGATCATAAACATACTTTGTCCACTTCTTGCAATCTATCATCTTCATTGAGATTTGGAATATTATTGTATGCTCTAGTGGGCACTACATCGTTTATGAATATTGAGGATTCATGTATGGCGAAACAACATGATTGACTTCTGATGCAAACATATTATCAATGCACGATGGTACGATGGTAGTGGAGTTATGAGTAATCTTTCCTACCAATATGTACACTAGAGCTTGACAATGGTTTCGATAAATACGAACCGACACGACTCAACATGATATTTGTACGGAACGACAAAATACAATATTATCTTATTCAGGTCTTGTGTTGACATGATACAAGCACGAGACGACACGATCACGACACGAGATGACACGATCACTACTTTTAATTATATTAAATAAAAAATTAATAATATATCAATTTTAATAATTTTTTTCTTAAAAAAGTATCTAGTACTGTAATAATTGATTAATATTTCTATATCACTAAATCATTTATAACAAAAATTTAAATCACTCTAAAATTTAAAAAGTTAATAAAACATTTTAAAGATAAAACTTTATTTTATCTTAAAAAAATCTCCACTACTTTTAATTATATATAACAATAAATATTTTATATCTAATTAAATAATTATTTATAAATTCTTATATAATATTTTAAAATTTATAAAATTTCATATTTATCTTATTTAACTAACTTAATATATATATTTTTAAATAAATTAATAACTTTATAATAACAAATTTAACTAATTTTATTTGGATAATTATTTGTAAATTTTAAAACACATTTTAAATATTTGATATTCAAATTATTATTTATGAAACTATATGTTAAAATTTATATTTACAGATTTTACATATTAAATATTTTTTAAAATAAATTTAATGCATTTAAGTTAATAAATTAATAATCATATTTAATTTTTTCTAACAATATAATTTAATATATATATATAAATAAATAAATAATTAAAATGAGTGTGTCAAGACATGATTGTATTTAAACGATGACAAAATCTAGTCAGAATAACACGAAACACGAATTTAAACATTAGTTAGAACGACACGAATAAACTTTTAGACACGAATAATACAACACGAAAAAGTCCATGAATCATAGTATTTTGAGTGGCTCTAGACACAATACGACACGAATAAGATTGAGACAAGACACAACACGACACGATTAAGAGTCTAACACGATTTGTCCGAATCGAATACGAACGTTTATGCACAATGCCCAGCTCTAATGTACACAACGCTTTGGCGTTGGGTTGTGATATTTTTGGCAATTTCAATTCTACGGAGAATGTGAGGAAAGGGCTTCTTGCCTGGGTGATGGGGTGATGCGTCTAGCCTCTGCCCACGCTCTCAATTTCTTCAATGGTGAGGTAAGGTGTGAATGACTGAATACAATTTGATTTGTCCATATCAGGGAGGTTTGCTTCTAAATAAGTCTTGTTTTAATTTATACCAAAATATTTTTACTCAAGGACTACCCTTCTGACTATGAAGAATGGATTCAACTATTAGGACGGCTATCCCTGTACTTAGCTTTTCCCTTCTATACCTGCAATATAGTGAGTAATTCATCAAGATGCTTAATATCCATTTGCTTATTTGTGTGATTTGATATATAACTACTTGTTTGCATGCTCCTCCTAACTACACTAATTTATAAAATTTCATATATCACTACAGATTGCTTGGTCTTTCTTCTTCTAATCACATGTAAGACTTTATTTCCCTGGAAAATATTGTTGATGATCATAAATATACTTTGTTTGGATGCTATTATCTTACTCCAATTTTGAACTATACACAATTTGGTGGTTCCTTTTAAGAATTGTTTGCATGTCATGCATCTTTGGCTTTTTGATTTACAAATTTAAGAGGAGACATTTCTCAACCTTCAACAATATTGAAGGTTTCTTGAGGGGTGAGAACAAATACCTATAAGGTACTCTTTCTGGGAGATTAGGAAGATGACTAATGGATTTCGAGATAAGTTGGGGGAAGGATGATATGGATGTGTATACAAAGGAATTATTCGTAGTGAAACTCTCGTTGCATTAAGATTTTGAGCAAAGCTAAAGGTGATGGACAAGAATTCATTAATGAAGTCTCAACCTTAGGAATAATTCATCATTTGAATGTGGTTCAACTAATTAGATTTTGTGTCGAGAGACATCAACGTGCACTTGTTTATGACTTTGTGCCCAATGGTTCTCTTGAGAAATATATATTCCCAAAAGAAGATAATCCTTCCTTGAGTTACGACCAATTCTTTGAAATTTCCCTTGGAGTGGCTCGCAGAATAGAGTACTTGCATGGAGGATGTGATTTACAAATCTTACATTTCGACATCAAGCCCCATAACATTCTCCTTTGCGAGGATTTCACACCAAAGGTTTCTGACTTTGGGCTTGCAAAACTTTATCCCGCACAAGACATATTGGAGAAACTATGGGCTTGCAAAACTTTGGTTTCTGACTTTATGCCTCTAACTGCAGTTCGAGAAACTATGTGTTACATCGAACTACAAAAATATTGGAGGGGTTTCTTATAAAGCAGATGATTATAGTTTCAGGATGTTGTTGATTTAAATGTCTAGTAAAAGAAAGAACTATAGTTCGTCGGTCAGTCACACGAGCCAAAATTACTACCCTTCTTGGGTGTACAAAAAATTCAGTGACGAAATAAATGTTAAATCAGGAGACATGACTAATGAGGAGGCAAAGATTGTGCATAAGATGATGTTGGTGGCTATATAGTGCATTTAAATGAATCCTAGTGATCGACCTCCCATGCATAAAGTTGTGGAGATGCTTGAAGGAGATATATAGGTTATCGAGATTCCTTCCAAACCTTTTTTTGTTTGGTAAAGATATGCCTGTAGAGAATAATAAGATCTTTAATCTATCTCATCTATCTAGTGTTGCCATGGATGTTATTACTATAAAATTCAGTGCTCTTTAAATATTTCTTACTCAAGATAATTCTTAATTACATGTAATTGTGGTGATAAATGCTTCTTACATTAGAAAATATTGTATGCATCTAATTTGTGATGAAATTAGTATTTTGATGTAATATTGCATAGGTTTTAACTTTCATATTAAAATTATTTTTAAAAAATGTATTATTTTTTTGTTAATAAGTCTTAAAGTAATGAAAAAAAAAAAGTTCAAGAATAATCAAAATGATCTTCTAATTTTTTAACTTCTTCAAGACTTATCTAATGTCAAACCCATTTAATGAGAGTCTTGAATTAAGTTCACTCCCTTATATTACTCAATGTGACCAACACTTGATCATGACTCCATTAACTTGACCTAGCCAACTCAATTTGAGTCATTCAACTCAACATCAATTCGATCATTTAGATGAGACGTTATTAGCAATATTATAGATTTTATTAAAAAAAATCAATTTATAAACTAAATTTTAAAATTCACATTTTTGTAATTAAAACATTCCTTACTAGCAAAAAAATCATAACAATAATACTAATATTATCATGATTTTATTTCAATTTATCATGTAAATTTGATCCTCAATTTTATATTCCCACCTATATTTCATAAACAATTTTACCATTATGTAACCTCCACGATCTTCGACCCGTTTTATAGCTTAGCACGTGATGAGGGACTCGTGAAAATATGGAGGGACTATCGCAGGGAGGCTCGATGTTCGATGCGTTTCAATCTTGATTTTAATGCCAGACATTTTTTAAAATGAAACATTTAGTTTTTGAAAGATTTTGAAAATACCTGGATCGTTAAAAAATTAATTATGTAAAAATAATTAATCCTTTTTCAAATTTGAAATAATCTGCCAAGCTAAATAACAATTTAACCTAAACCTAGTTTAAATTAATCAAACATAACTAATTTAAAAGATTATTTATTTAAAAATCAGAGTCATCAAGAAATTTTATGAAAATCAATAAAATGATACATATATAAACATATTTAGACAAGAGTTCCTTAAAAAGGGTGGTTCATTGTCTGTTTATGTTCAAGAAAAATCTTTCGTGCTATGTCCTCTAGGCCCGCCTAAGGACGATTTTTAAAAATTCTTCTAAAATTAACAAAGTCTGACTTTTAAAAATCTAATTATAACATTTATTACCTTTAATTAGTAGTTTAGGGGTCCTAAGCAAGGATAAATTTTAAATAATTGGGAAAAATTATTTAAAAGAGTGTGTACCTGTTGCGCTGGTATTTAGATTTAACAAAACCAGAAAAAATCAAAGAAGAATGTTAGAATTTAAAAATAATTCCAAACGGGGCCTTATCCAAAACATTGGTCTAGGAAACCTCCTGAAAATTTAAAAAACATCATTTTCGTACTATTCAGGATTATTTAAAACTGGGTTCGGGTTCCAAAATTACAAAAAAAATTAAGACTTTAAAAAGTGGAGCCAAACAGGCCTTAGGACTGGAGTTCTAGCGCTTGGGTTCAGTTTGGCTGATCTAGGCTCGGACAATACGGGTTGGTCCGGATCAGGGCTCGGTTGCATGGGTCAAGGGACCGGAGAGCTCGGTCTTGGGCTCAGGAGGCTCGGTCCCAAACTCAGGCAGCTCGGTCGAAGACCTAGGAGGCTCGGTCCTAAGTCAAGTCTATCGGTCTAAGTGCTCGGTCCTATGGTTAGATAGTTACTGGTTCTAGGTCTAGGTATAGAGTTAGGTTTACTAGTCCTAGACTAAGTGATGGCTCGATCCTAGGGTTAGAAACATCGGTCCTAGGCTAAGGGAAGGTTCGGTCCTATCGGTCCTAAGTTTAAGGTTATGGTCAAGTTTACCGGTCCTAAGTCAAGTTAGGGATTGATCTAAGGATTAAAAACATCAATCCTAGACTAAAGGGAATGTTCGATCCTAGCTGAATAAAACCGGTCCTGTGTCAGAAAACTCAGTCCTGGGATCATCGGTCCTAGGCATTTTTTCTCGGTCTTGGGTTTTGACCTGGGGTTCATTTTTTCGGTCCCAACTGAAGAACAACACCGATGATCACTAGTCCTAGGCTAAAACCTTAAGGACCGAGTGTTCTTGTTTTTGTCATCATGATCCGTAAGCTACAATTTATATGTTCATATGATCATTAAGATTAAAGCCATAATATAAATCACGATTTTGAAATCCTTACAATGATCAATTTTAAAACACCATTTCTAGGTTAAATTTTGGGATCTTTCAAATTAAGTCATTTCAAGGTCTGATTTTTGTTCCCTTAGCTTTGAAATGATGAATATAGTTAAAAAAAACCAAAACAAGAACATTATAACACCATTAAAACATTTTTTAAAGATTGAATAAAAATCAAAATAAAATTAAAACAAGATTTGATCAACATGATCAAAGTGATGAAAGAGTTGCTTGGAATTCATCTTAAAATGTTAATAAACATGTATAAATAACTAAGGATCAACAAATCTGGATTAAAAGTATGAACATGAATTTTCAAAAATTAGGGTTTTAAGCTTGAATTTTAAAATTTCAATTTGATCAAATATGATCAAAACTTGATTACAGCTGCTAGGGATTCATTTTAACATGTTAACAAACATGTATAGAAACTAATTAAACCAAAAAATTGGATTAAACTCAAGAACATGAGATTTTAAAAAATTCAGTTCCAAAGTTTAATTTTTAAAAATTTTGATTCAAGCTGATTTGATCTGATTTATTTCAACATAATATTCATATACGATATATAGAATGATTATAAACAAAGAAATTTCATAATCAAACTTAAGAATAAGATCAAACCGATTAAACTTAAGAAATCTGAAATTTTTTGGCAAGAGAAGATAGTTGGAGAGAAGATATCGTATTCCTCTTCCTCTTCCTCTTATATGTTAGTTGGAGACATCGATAATTAGCTGATGAAAGACATTTTGGCATATGAAAAATATAATATTATTATACGTTCTTTGCAGTTCACTGGAATTGCTATGCTAAAAAGAATGTGGCATTTATAGATCTTAACTATCAATGGGAAGCATTTTGTGATCATAACTGTAAGAAGGTCATTTCTCTCCCCCTCTTCCTAGATGTTTCCTGAAAATTGATTTTTATTTCGAAATGTTATGTGTTATATACTAATCATAATATTGATTGATCTCCCTTCTTCATATAGATAGTTAATCATTTACATTGAAGTGGTAAGTTTTGTTATAAAATCCCACCTAAAATGTTTTGATTTTAGATCACGAATACTCAAAATCTCTTAAATATCTTTCAAAATGATAATTGTTGATAACTATTTGATTTATACATTAAACTTCACTATTATCCATGGCCAAAAGGTATACACAGAATTAAGAAAAACATTTGGAGCTAAGAATGAGCTTAAAAATGGATTATTAATCAAGAGTTTGATGCATTCTTGGATGATGAGTATGAGATCGTTGTATACCATTCTATGCTCGCAATTGCAAGGAACATGATGGAGGAGTGCATCCACTCTATTTCTGGTGGCCACGCAAAAATTAGCGGGATCGATCACATTATTTTTAATTATTAGTATGCACTCTCATTGAGATTATGTTATCAACAATACATCCAACCTTATGACCACTTATGAGTTGTTTTTTGTGTAGAGCCAATTTTAAGGGATCTTATATTGCTGTTTTGGAGAAGGATGATGAGATTTTTTCAATGGCATGTTTAAGGTAACCCTATTTTGACATGTTTATGCATAATTGCGTATAAGAGTTAATATCTAAGATTTTTTTATTTTCTACATAATTCATGATACAAAGCTCGCTGAGATTTCGTTCATTAGCACTTGTGAAAAATACCGTAATAAAGGGATGTGCAAAAGATTAATGTTTGGAATCGAATGGGTGAGTTATGTTTTTTTTTTGCTTAATTTTCAATAATGATCATGTTACTTATTCATAATATCTTATCCATAGGCTCTTCGTCATCTTCAAATTGAAAGCTTAGTAGTTTCATTCTCAAAAGAAATGGCTAGTCATTGGGTTCGACACCATCGCTTTAAAAGGATTGAAAGCTCATTAGAAGAAGATATAAGGAACATGAAAACCTTATTATTCTTTCATAATACTACGAAAGATACAAAAGTCCTCAACACCCAAACCAGGTTCTTTCTCTTCTTACTTTTGTCCACACTTGTGAATTTCTTAGTGTTCTGTATTCTAACAAGCATATGCACATAATTTCATGTTCATGCAGAGAAGTCAAAGATTGTCTTTGATATTGATTTAAACCTAGAAGTTGAAGATCAAGGGCAGATGGGATAGATGATTATATGTTGGTTTCAGTGTAATTTATCGATTAGTTTCAAGTTTTGTAATGGTGTTTGATAATAGTGACTCACATTGTTTTGCTGAATCTTAAAGGATTTTGGGTTGACAGAACATGTGAAATTTCTTGTGTAGTTTTGTCACTTTATTTATAATTTAGTTTGATTTATAATTGAATATGATTTATACTTTCCATAGACGCAGTTTCCATAGATGCAGGTAGGGATGACATATAATATATATATATATATATATATATATATATATATATATATATATATATATATATATATATATATATATATATATATATATATATATATATATATATATAATTGAAGTTTATTGTTGCAGATTTATCAAATTACTTGATTTAGAGTCGTTCAATGTTCATTATGTAAGGTTTTTTTTAAATGAAACCAAAGTCATTTAATGATTTAGTATGTTCATAAATCTTTTATAGTTAAGAATGTATATTATAAAATATAATAATTAAATATTGTATTTGATTTTATCCGTTTGTTTTTAAACATACAAAGTTAGGTGGAGTTAAAGCTTAAAAAAAAAATATTATTGGTTAGCAAATTGTTATTAAATTTGTAAAATAATATAATTAATGCTTATTTTAAAATATTATTTTATTTAAATTATATATTAAAAGAGAAATTTATCTTTTTAATAAATTTATAATATATTTTTTAAAATTACAGAGTAATAAATTTAAATATGACAAACTTTTGTAATCCATTCCAATTATACCTAATATTTCATTTAATTTTTGTTTACATTCACAAGTTTTTTCCATTATTCTCCAATTATTCACGTTTTCTCCCGCAAATTCTTAAATTATTTAATTTTATAAGTAATATATAATTAAAATTCAAAAATTAAAATTAAAATAATTATAATGTATTTTAAATTAAAATTAAAATTAAAATATAATGCATTTCATATTAATTTTTTTATGACTAAAAAGTTAGATAAAATACCTCGTTATTACCGTGAAATACTTACCAATGATATGTCAATAAAAAAAAGTTTTATTATTATAAAATTTTGTTGCATTGTACTAAGGAATGAGGAGATAATATGATGACTATATAATTTTTCATTGTTGGGTGGTGGTTGGTATCTCAATTTTTTTATAAAGTATGTCTAGGATTTATGGAAGAGTTGACGAGTTTTTAAGTAGTTGCTGGAAGTAGAGATGACAATGGGAAAGATCGTCCGAGAATGCATTTATCATTTTTACTTAGGGTTGCAAATGAGTCAAGTTACTCGTGAGCCGCTCGCGAGCCGTTTGGTCAAAACTCGAATTGAGTTTGACTTTGACTTTGACTAAGTTCAAGTCGAAATAGCTAATTTAATATTCGAGTCGAGCTCAAGCTCAAATAATACTTGCTCGATGGTTTGTTGAGCCTGATAATAAATAAAATTTTATTTATTTTAATATTAAAATCTAAAATTTAAAATAAATATTTTTTATTCACAAATATTTAAACTTTTAGTTCAAGTTTTTGAGTCGAGTCGAGCTTATAGGTAAATAATCGAGTCGAGCTCGAACTCAAATTTATAAACTCGTCCAAGTTTGAGTTCGAGTCGAGCTCGAGCTCGAACTCCAGCTGGCCCGAGCTCAACTTAACTCGTTTACAGCCTTATCACCACCCCCATTTTACTTTAGGAATTTTTTTAAACAACCATTCCTGCCCCGTCCGGTTTTAGAGAATTCCGGCATTACAACGTTGTAAAAAATTTAAATAAGTACAATTCGTTTTGATAAAATTATATAAATGAATTTTTTAATATTATTAAATAGTAGTATATTGAAAATTTATATTATTATAAAAAATACATTTAAATTCTTATAAAATACGATATTTCATTGTGTGTTTTTAGTATAATGGCAGAATTGGGATAAAGTCGTGGCAAAGTCAGGGAGGGAGACACAAATATCACCATGTCCCATCCCCATTCAACTATCGATTAAACATGAGAAAAACCGCTCCTAACAAAGCAATTCGGATCGGAAACCACATACCACATAAACCACAAAGTGGTGGAAATTTTGGATTAAGATATGACAATTTTGGAATACAATCCATTTTTACCAAATATTTCATTTATTTTCTGTTTATATTCACATTCCCAAATTATTCACGTGTTCTTTCCCAAGTTCATAAGTTATTTCATTTTATAAATAATATATAATTTAAATTAATCAATTTAAATGAAAATAAAAATATTTTAAATATTTTATATTAAAATGAAAACATCTTAAATACAAATTAAAATATAATGCATTACAAATATGAATTTTGTTAGAAGAAATTTTAAAAGTAAAAGTTTTGATTGAAAATCATGTTATTTGATTGGTGCGTAATTTACGGTGAAATTGAAATAATGTAATGAAAAAAAGTTTTATTATTTTAAATCGTTGTCGCATTGTGACAAGGAAGGAGGAGATAAAATCGATGACTATCTACTTTTGAATTGTCAGGGTGATTGGTATCTTAAATCTTTTATAAAGTATGACTCAAATTCATTGAGAATTGATGAGTCCTTGAATAGTTGTTGGAAATAGAGATGATAATGAGACGGATCGGGACTGGGATGCATTTACCCTACGCCTCATTAATGCCTTTTTTTATTTTTTTAGAATTATTTTTTAAAGTAAAATGTGGTAGCTAAGAGGAGATGATCGAAGAAGATTGTGTGTTTTTTATAAAATTAAATATAACACTACTATATATATTGTTTATACTCAATATCAATATTTTACATTCAATCATTCATATTAATTTTTTTTATAAAAAAAGAACTTTAATATAATAATAATAATTCATGAAGTTGGTATAAATTTATTCATTAGTCATAATACTCCTTAATATATTTTGAGGTAAATTAATTCAGTTATTAAATATTCGATCAAAATAAATTGGTATTTTTATATTAAAATCTTATATTCAGACATATAACTGACCGAACAAATATTTTTTTAGTTCGAATTAAATCGATACAAGTTTAAGAAGATAGTATTAAAATAGGTAACAAACTATTTTTTATTTTTCATTCTATTTATTTTATTCTTTTTTTTATTGTAGCCATGACCCATAGGAGAATCATGCCAAATGATTGAAAAACTCATTATGGAAAACTTATGTATTTGTCACATTAGATTTGCTTTTATCACTTAGGTAGACCATCTTGATTAAGGATGTAAGTAAAATCGACTAAATTGCATAATTCAAACAGAACTAAAAATCAACCTAACTAAATCACATAATATCAACCAAACAAATCGCATAATATCGTGAAGATGCTTGAATTTTTATGAGTATCTTGAATCATGCATAAGGTATCATCCGCGAAAAGCAAATAACAAATGACAAATTGAGACCTCCTCAACCCATAATCCACTTCACTAATAAGGCTAGAATGCTCGTTGAAAAGTAACATTCTTGAAAAAGCTTCCATGACAATGAAGAATAGGAATGTGGATAAAGGATCACCCTGTTTAATTCCTATGAGCTTTCGAGAAAACCTTTTAGGGCTTCCATTTATAACACAGAGAATTTGGTTATCGACACACATAATTTGATCCAATCTATCCAATTCTCTTCCATATTCATTCTACCATTATGTCGGGAAAAAAAATCTCATTTCAAATGATGTTGGCTTTTTCAATATCTAGCTTCACGAATGTACACTTATTTTCCCTGAAATTTGTCGAATCAATTAATTCATTTGCAATAAGAGAAGCATTAAATATTGGCGATTTTAATAAAAGTAATCTGATTTGCTGAGATCACTGACTCAAGAACTCCGCAGAGCATGTTCGCCAAAATTAGACACAATCTTGTAGAATGATGAAACAAGACTAATATGTCTAAAATTTTTCACATCAATAGTACCAAGAGCTTTGTCAATCACGCAGATTAGCGAAGAGTTCCAACTCTTGTTCAATGATGAGAACTGATAAAAAAATGCTCGATCTCTTCCATGTTATAATTTATTTTAGGAAAATCCACGTTTTTTGAAGTATTCTACAGTAAGTTCATCAATTTTCGAGGCCTTATCACATCCACAACCCATTACCGCTACCTCCATTTTTTTCCATGAAATGAGCTTCCAATGCACACTTTTGCTCCACACTAATAGTAGAAAATTCATATCATCCAACTTCGATTTGACCATATATGGTTCCTTAAAAAAATATGTATAAAATTGAACAATACTATTTAAAATTAGATACTCACAATCATGGATAACACACTACTCCGAAATTGAGTTAATCGTATTATTCCTAGCCCACACCTTTGAGATCCCGTGAAAACATTTTATGTTTTTATCCCCACCTCTCATCCAAGTTGCCTTGCTCATTGTCTAGACCTGATCTTTTCTTCTTTACATAGCTGAAGAGATTACTAACTAGAAAAATACAAGAACTAACCTCTTTCACTAAAAGATCACGAACCTCTTCCACATCATCAATAATATTAATATTATTACATAAATCTTCATCCTTTGTACAAAACATTACACGTTCACCCACAAACCAAATTTGTAGTATCTTCAATAAATTCTTAAAATTCATAGAAAGTTTAGATGATTTCGAACCTGAAAGAACTTGAGACCCCCACCATTCTTGCACACGCATCACAAAATCATCCCTGATCAGCCACTTATTCTCGATCCTAAAATAGCAGCAAAACTTATCCACTACCCTACGCTCTAGTGTAATATCGATATTATGTATTGTTGTGAAACCCATTATGGATCGAATGTTGTCGTTAAGTGTAATGATATATCAATAATGAATTTTGATATATATATATATATATATTCTTCTAGAAAAGAAACTTGATGAATAAAATTTATAGATTTTAAATAAATCATCAAATATACATGTGAAACTAACTTAGAAATTATATTTGTATAAAAAATCTTTAGGAACAAAAAAGCCAAAAACAATTTATTATAAAAATATAATTTCTTTTGCAAAGATAAAATTATATAACTTAATTTTGAACGTGATACATTGAAAATACTTTTTTTATTTTTACCAAATCTTAAACCTCTTCCAATACAAAAATTTTTATCGTTTGGGATGACATAAAATGAGTGTTAATTAAACGACATTGCGTCTTAATTGGATAAAACATAGGCCTTCTCATTACATCTCGTCTAAGTTAGAACAAACTGAACTTCATTTCAATAACATTTCTAGCAGCAGCATGTTTTATGTTGAAAAATTCTTCGCAGTTAGAAGGTGTTCGTGCAACATCCTAAGATCCTAAATGGTACTTGTGTCCTTTTAAAAATCCTTCTTCATTTGTGTATCCAACATCTACTAAGTAATAGTAATATATAGTAACGTAATTATTTATTAACTTTTTTTACTAAGTAACAATAACATATGTTAATGTCTAATTTTTATATGAATAAATAGTTATATATTCCTTATCTCGAGGAACTTTTAAACCATTGTTTCTACTAATTGCATCTCATAAAATTTACTATCAACAACAGAACCTTCCCAACCATGTAATATATAAATGAACATCATATCATGAGGGCAAACCCCAAGCATGTTTGTTGTAATTTGTACTTTTCGATTTATATATGTTTCTTTTATATCTTCTCCTGTACATGTTCCATCTATAGCTCCTAAACAATTATATTCATATATAAAAAACATGTATTTTATTAGTATATAGAAACAATACATTTATTATTTACCTCAAACAATTTTCATCTTTCATTTGTATGAGAATTTTGGAGAGGTTTTGACTATTTTAGAATGTCAACTTGAAGATTTATAACGATTTTTAACACTTCATGCACATATTTACTAATTTTCCATCTGGAACGATGAAACGCAAATGAAGAATTTCTTATCTTAATATGATGACCTAGAATATAGAGTAATATATCTATATTTTCTTAAAAGATACACTTCTAGAGTGAGATAACCTTAACACCTCCATCAAATTGCATGAATGAAGGAAAGCCCTTCTATCCTGTATCATTGGGATCTGTCATCCTATTTATAGTGTATGTTTTGAGCTGTACGGTATTGATAGATTGATAAATAGATTAGAAAGTTAATAAACATCGCTCAAAGCAAGTAGCATGACCATTCTTTGCAAAAATAAATTATAGCTCATTTTATATCATTTCAAAAACATACAAATTGCATTATGATTGTCATAATTATCCAATTTACCACTATAATATTCACCAGTAGCATTCATCTATTTATAGTGATAATTAAAATCTAATATTATTAGTAAGAAGATGTATTAATTTAAGCATACATCAGTCACATCTCAAACAAAACTGAAGACTAATAAAGCAATATGAGTTATTGGGTGGTGGTCTCACTTATGGGGTCAAATCAATATGCTCTAAAAAAAATTAAATATCAATCTTATCGATCTCATAAGTATCATAGAAAATCCCATTAATCGAATAACTTTTTCGAGAAAGACGATACATCTAAGTCATACAAGTAAAGAGATCTATTCGTTGATAAAAAAATGAAAAAACGTGAATGGGTATTGGATTGATGATAAAATAGAATCCTGGATCGCGAATAGTGATTTGATTGGTGATGAAGAAAGAGAATTCTTGGTTCAGATCGGGAATAAGTCTGATTATATTTCTATCTTTGTTCATTCTGTTTGAAGAAAGAAAGGATCTAGAATAATCAATCTTTCTTTTAGTTGTTGAATCTCTCTTTAATTGATCAATGGGAGCATGTTTGAAAAATAATCTTAGAGTTTTTAGGGCAGGGCCAAGAGGGTCTCTTAACGCCTTCTTTTTTCTTTTCATCAGAAAGACATTTCATGGTAAGGAAGAAGGGGAACAAGCACACTGAAGAATTAATAATAAAGTAATTTAACAAATTTTGGTTAAGACAAATTCAAGACTAATAAAACAATATGACTCAAAGGTGAAAGTTTATATTTGGTTCTTATCAATATGTTAGATGATATCATTATTAGTTTTTCATATTTACTTAGTGTAAATATTTTTCTATTTTTAATATGATATTTTAGAAAAATGTCATCTCGATCAATGTTATTATTGTTTAAAGATTATATTGTACATGATGGATTAATCAAATTCATAGTTAGAACAGCTTGATTAAAATCATCTCTTATAATTAATGCAATTTTAATTTATTTCATGTAGTTTTGTTTATCTCTTCTAATTTATCTTCATTTTTCATAGAGGAGTAAATGATTAAAATCAATTATTATTATTATATATATATTCATTCAGAATAAGGAATCTTATTACTATGTAACCGATTCAACTATCAATTAAGAAAAATAGCAAAATCACTCAAATAAGTATTCAAGGAAACAATAGTATTTACAAATGAACCTGTAACGAGTATTGGTTTGATTCTCTCTTAAATGTTAAAGAAAGATCGGAAAACAATTATAAGACTAAAATGATATATTTTCTATTTTATTATATAGTTTTTCTAAACTATTATATACTAAAATCAGTCATTTAATCAAAAGATAAAAAAACAACTTTTCCAAAAAACATTATTGTGTATGTTAAAAGACATATATGTTCAAATCTTATATTCTTAGTCTCGTCTTCAAACAATGGGTTCGTCCTCAACTTCCTAGGTTATCATCTTATACGAATCTTCTCCGAATCTCCCCAAATATATGCTTTTAGAAATGTGTTCCCTGAATCTTTTCCGAATTTCCCCATATCTTTGCTTGTAGAAATAAGTTTCTTGAATTTTCTCTGATTCTCTCCAAATTTATGCTTGTAGAAATGAGTTTCATTTCTTCTCTGAATCTCCTCAAATTATGTTTGTAGTAATGAATTTCCTTAATCTTATCTGAATCTCCCCAAATCTATGTTTATATAAACGAGTTTAGATGAAAAATAGTTCAAGAAAATGAAAACCATGAAGAAAAAGATTTTAGATGAAAAGAAAAAAATAAAGAATTACTAGGTAGACGAAAAAATGAATGAACTTTATAAAAAATATTAGAGAATAAAAAACTTAATAAAAATAAAAAGGTACATATAAAATTATTATTTTTATACTAGAAACTAACGGTTTCTATGTATAAATTTGTACCTAAAAAATATATATATTTTAAATAATATTTATATAAAATATTTCAACTAACTAACCAACATAGTCAAGAGAACACTAAATCACAATCATTCTCTAAGTCTATATACCTAACAACAACATGAAATTACAAAAGCAGGACATCTAGCTCGTGAAATGGATGAATTTTTATATAAATTGTGATAATCTCATTGCTTAAACTAACAATTGGTATATAATGTATTAATATTTAAAATAATTCTAACTAATTTATGTTAAAATGAGATTCAAATTTATAGCATTTGAATAATTACTTTTGTTTTGAAATATGTACATTTATCTCTAATATATAGGAAACAAAGCTCATTTATACAAATATTAGCTCAACTAGTATAAACAAATAAAAATCCATTCAAATATAAATATATACACTATCAAAATTGACTAATTTAGCTTATATTACTAAACAAAGTTAATTATTTTAAAATTTATTTATTTCTTAATTATATATTCATTTTTTTTTTCTTTTTATTATTAATTAATTAATCAATTTCTTCCTCTTATTTTTTTATTTATTTATTTATCTCTTTCTATCTCTTTTTTATTCATAATATTTTTATGAAAAATTTCCCTTTTTATTTATAATATTTTGTGAAAATTTTTTCTTTTTATTCATAATATATTTGTGAAAATTTTCTTTTTTCTTTTTTCTTTAATATAAAAAAATAAAATTAATAATTTTTTATTTAAATTTTTATTCGTGTTTATAATAATAATAAACAAAAACATTGAGTTACTATTTTTTTTATAATCTTGATTATTTATATTATGTTTGATAAATTAATTTACATTATTATTCAAATTAAGTGATATTTTATTGTTGAAAGGATGAGTCATTATAATTTGACTAATTTTTAAGTATTATTTTCATAAAAAGATAAATAATTTTAAAATATTCAGTGTTGATATAGGAAATTTAGAAAAATAATAAGAAAAATATAAAATTAAAATAATCAAATATTAAATACTAAAATATGAACATAAAAATGAAGAAAAATATATAAATAAATTAATTAATTAATAAAAAAAAGTAGAATGAAAAATTGATTAACTATTTAATAAAAAGAAGGAAAGAGAAAAAAATTTTAATTAATAAATATATAATTTTGTAGATAAATAACAAAATTAATTAATTAATAAAGAAAAAAAAGTAAAATGAGAAATTGATTAATTATTTAATAAAAATAAGGAGAGAGAAAGATAATAATATTTAATTAATAAATATATAAATTTATAAAAGATTAATTTTGTTAAATGAGTCCATCTTTATACTAAATTTGTTTTAAATATTAAATAACATCTCGGGAAAGACAATTTAGTTAATTTTTAAGTTGGCAGGTTTGAGTTGACAAGTTAATGAGTTCAACGATTCTAACCTAAAGCTGACATATTTAATATTTCGGGTCAAAAATCTCTAACATAAACCTAACCTGTTTATTTATGTTTGACCTAATTCTGATCCGTTTGACCTGTTTGACTCGATTTATCTAACCCAACTCGAACTAAACTCGATGTAATTAATTCATATCTCACTATTTCAAATTAAAATGACATCAATACAAAATAAAAATAAAGTTAAATCACAAATTCACTTATACAAAATTTTACAAAAGAAAATGAGTGAGTGGATAAAAAAAATAACACAAAAACGAACAAAAGAAACTTGTAAACGGGTTATCGGGTCTATTTTGGGTCATGTCAGGTCGACCCGATTTTGACATGTTTATTAATTAGATTAAACAGGTCAACCTGATTTTGACCCGAACAAAAAGATACCTGATTTTCGTGTTCGGCCCGGGTCGTGTATTCTTGTCGTGTCCAAAATTGCTGGCCCTATTTGTGTATGGTCTTAGTGAATTCATATTTTGATCTAATTATTGTTATAAATAATTTTGATTTACATTTTTTTTATTTTTCTTAAATGTTGTTTACTTAATATTAAATTTGACTTAATCTTATTAAGTATGTTATTATTATTGTAGATAAATTTAACTTAAAACTTATTGCATGAATAAAAGTATAGTATCATTCAGTAAAGGGAAACAAACTACAGATCAAGGTACCAAATTATTTCATTAATGTTCAAAATCACAACCAAACACATAATTAGTTGGAAATAAAAAATAACACCAATGAAAACCTTAATTTTACACGCTATAATTTACACATCTTTTTATTCCTCTCTCACCCACAAAGAAGTGTTCTTTTGCGTCGGTCTCCTCTGCGTATTTCTTGAGGCATTTTGGACACTTCCAATTCTTCTCTAGGCCGGATATCGCCCAAAGCTTGTTTCGGGTCGTGATGTTTGCAACTGCGCTCAGGAGAAATGTACACTTTTCCCTCACGTCCTCTCCCCCTGTTCAACGTCTCCTAGAGCTCCGGCAACGGAATGTTATGTGTTCGCATGTGAAACTTCAGATTTTGTATCCGTTTGTAATCTTTATTACACACACTACAAACATAATTCTGAACTTCTACCAGAATTTCAGGTAACAAAGCAATCACCTCAGCATCTGGATCTAAAAAAAAACACAAATCAAGAAACAAATTATAAAACATTTGAATTGTAAACAGAACTTAATTAGGAATTCTCACCATGCATTCCAGGACGGTTTCTTCTCCTCCTTAATTAGCACTAGGTTTTTCAAGATCTATATAGGCCATCATAGACATAAACTTCTTTAGCAGAATACGGCTAGAGATTGGAAGTGGGTCATTGAAAACGACAACTATGTTCATAGAGAAGAATACGGCTAGAGATTGGAACTGGGTCATTGAAAATCATGAGAGATCGGAGACTACAGAAGGATTAGGAGAAAAAGGCAACTAGAGTAAGGAACTGATTCATTCAATGTTTTGAGAGATCTAAAACTATGATAGGATTAGGAGAAGAAGACGGCTTGAGATTGGAGCTGGTTCATTGATTTGAGATGGAAACTATTATAAGAAGGCCAAGACGGCGGCCAGACGAAAAAGAAAGATAATTAGGTTAGAATGACTGAAGCTAACTTTGGGCCTGTTTGGGTCTGTGTCCTTTTTATATATAAATCATAAGTATAAAATATATAATTTTATCCTAAAGTCTTAAAATTTTACAATTGTATCTGTGAGTTTTTAAATTAGTCAATATTAAACACAATCTTATAATAACCAAAAATAATAATTTATCAATATTAAACTTAATCGTATAATAAAACAAAAAAATATATATAAATATAATCTTTATAATTGATGTAGAATTTTGTTAAAATAATAAGTACTATTAATATATACAAAATAAATTGTCTAAATTATATTATAAAATTTGTGTCAAATTGATTGTATTCAATAAATAAAATAATTTAATGTTCATAAGTATCACACAAACATAAATTTCTTCAAATTTTGTTTGAATAATAGTAGCATATAAAACAAAAAAAATTAACAACAAATTAAAGAAAAACTATAAATACAATCAAAATTTTGACAATCCAGTAATGAACCTTGGAATTCGATAAATACAAAATGGAAAATTACGAAAATGTCAGTAAACATTAAGTCACATATATTTATACATCTTTTTATTTTTTTATTTTTTTATTTTGTCTGTAAGCCATATTTTGTGTAGCAATCTTTTAATTAAAAAAACTTTGGATTTAATTCATATAAATGTGTGTTTTAAAAGGTACTAACACCAATGTAGGGCAAATGTTTTTAATTATAATAACACAAAGTATTATTGTATATATTATAATAAACAAAAGAATGATCTATTGATAGAGAAATATGTTCTCTACAAAAGATGTCCAACTTAACATAACAAGAAAATGTCTTATTTATATTTTCTTAGTTGTTGTTCAATTTGATTTTTTAAGAGTTCAAAATTAAGAAACGCGTTTTCTTTAATATTATCTTCAAGAATAAATATCTTCAAAATAGATTTATGAAATAAATTAATAAAAAAAAAATTGGCTTTTAAAATTTTGTAGGACTAATTATAACAATGTTTACATAAAAAAAATCAATAAATGTGACAATTGTGTATATCATAACTACAATAAAAATAGTTATATGTCTTTATACAATATTTCAAGGATATCGAGTCTACTAATTGTACGGCTCAATTCTAAACCTTTTCACAGAACCAAGCGTGTGTTCCATGGCAAAAAGCATACACAACCATGAGAGCTTGACATGTATCAGGAATAATTCCAAGTGAAAGTGTACGTGTAATCGTTTACACAAATGATAAAATAGTTCAAGGATATCGAGTCTACTAATTGTCTAGTAAAGTTATATATAATTTCGTAAGGAATGTTCAAAAGACTATACTTGCCTATCATATGTAGGATTCAACTATTGAACCTTATTGGGTCAAACTTTCAATTTCCATTAATGTGGGAGATTGTTGGAATTTTAAACTAATTCCATTAATTAAATGTAATAAAAATTTGGATAAATAAATTAAATGTAATTTAATACAAATAAATAAAAATTCATTCAAAATTCAAATGTCAATTTTGGTGAAATTTAATGCCAATGGATAAAATCGAATGTCAAAAGTCTAGAAATGTCAAGAGTCTAGGAATGAAATTTATCAACCGTTTCATTTGATTGATAAATGAATTTATTGTGATGATTTAATTTCCAGTTATATATATCTCATGTTCGACTCTTCATATATCTCATATCTCTTCTTCACTTATTTGTTATCTCTCTAGAATTCGAAAAAAAATTTCTTTGTTTTCTTGAGTGTTTTCAAGTTTTTCACTCAACTAAATATTCTTCGAGTTTTTCACTCAATCAAGTATTCTTTGAATTCTTGACTTGTCGTATTTCCATTGAACTTAAAACCCGGTGATCGATTCAGGTACTTTGACAAGTTCGTTGCATAGTGATTTCAGTACTGAATCACTACTAGATTTGTTGTACCCTGAGAGAGAGTCATATGCGATAAAGCACGAGGGAGACAGTGTAAATATTTTAAGGGAAATACGATAAGAACATGCTTTAAATCAACATTATATTCTAGTGATTTCATTTGTTTATAACATTATATTTAATTAATTTATTTGTAACATAATTTATTTATATATATATATATATATATATATTTCTGTTATTTCAAAATAACAGTACATTTATTTTGAGATCATTTATTTGAGATGAAAAACTACGACAGACAGGTTATAAAAAAAAGGCGGCCAGAGGAAATAAAATATTAGTAATAATGTTGAAACGCTAAATATGAATTAATATTCAAGAAAATAATACTAATTCAAATTAAAAAAAAAATTGGTTATCTAAACTTTTATTTATTACATTATTTTAATTTAGTGTTTTTTATATACAATATAATCTTAACTTAATTATATTAATTATTATAATTTCTTATTTATAAAATAATAATTACTCTTTAAAAACTCAATAACCATTTTTCTATGAGAGAAACCAAGCACCTTGACAATCATTGTCATAAAGATATAAATCATTTTTAACTAACTTCATTAATCTTGAGCATTTGCCTACGAAAAATCATGTTGCCTTATATTTTATAAAGGCACATAATATAACACAATTTCAGATACTTAGATCGAATCTTTATCTTCAAAAGGTTCATCGGAGTATTAAGATAAGTATTTATTTATTAATATGTTTTAATATGACTTAATATTTATAAGTTATATTTTAAATAAAAAAATAATTTAATTTGAATATGTAATGATTTATTAATTATGGTATATCCTATATGAAAGCATAGGTATAAAACCCTTTTATAACCTATTAAGGCAAATTAAAGCATTTACTTACCATTAATAAGATTTCTAAAATTCTCTTCAACTATCTTCTCTTGTTAAAAATATGAAAAATATAGATCACTGGAATATGAAAGACATTTTGACATTTTAAATATAGATATCGTATTCCTCTTCCTATTCCTCTTCCTCTTCCTCTTTCTCTTCCTCCTCCTCTAATGATGGTGAATATGTTCAGGGTCAAAAGGGTGTACAAGATCTAGCTATCGATTTCTATAAGCAACTTATGGGTACAAGAAAGCAGTATCAAATTCACCTGAATACCTTGTATCAGATTATTGATAAGAAAATCTCTGTAGAAGATAGTCGCGAGTTGATAAGGGTGGTCACGAAGGTTGAAGTTAAAGAAGCTCTGTTTAGTATTGATTGGAATAAAAGTCCGGGTCCTGATGGGTTTAATGCACAGTTCTTCAAAGACAATTGGTTGGTTGGGGGTAAAGATGTTACTAATGGGGTTCTAAAGTTTTTCAAAAATAGGAAGATGTTAAAGCAATAGAATACAACGGTTCTAACCTTGATCCCGAAAACTACGATACCTGAGAAAGTACAAGATTTCAAACCAATTTCTTACTGCAATGTGATTTATAAAATAATTTCAAATGTCATTTCTAAACGTTTTAAAAATGTAATAGGAAAAATAATAAATCTTAATCAATCTGTATTCATCCCCGGTAGAACAATCTCTCATAATATTCTTCTCATGCAGAGCCTATTAAAAGGCTACGGGAAAAAGAAAATATCCCCGAGAGTGGCTTTCAAAATAGATATCAAGAAAGCTTTCGACTCTGTTAGATGGGAAGTCATTCGAGACTTTCTGGTTGTTTCTGTTTTCCTATGATTTTTATCGATTGGATTATGCAATGCGTTTCATCATCCTACTTTATTGTTAGCGTCAATTGAGTCCACAAAGGCTATTTCAAGGGTGAAAACGGGGTAAGGCAAGGGGACCCCCTCTCTTCTTACCTTTTCATAGCTATCATGGCGATCTTTGAGAGCATCTTTGCGATGTTTCGAAAGAATCGTCCATACATCTTTCACCTATTTTGTGAGGTAGAGAAGGTAACACATTTATGCTTTACTGACGATTAATTCATTCTAGCGCACGCAGACGTTGATTTCATTAAAACTATTAGGGCTACACTAACATTATTTTCTAAGGTAACAGGTTTAAATATCAATGAAAGCAAAAATGTGGCATTTTATGGAGGCGTGAAGGACGAAACAAAGCAGGACATATTCAACATCATGGGCATCAAGGAAGGCAACTTTCCCATAAGGTACTTAGGAATTCCGTTGACTGTGAAGCAGATCGAGATCTCACACTACAAGCCGCTGATTGAAAAGGTAAAAAACACGATATCTGTCTGGGAAATGAAAAAACTTTCTTATGCAGGGAGGATCGAACTTATAAAAACTGTGGTTATGGGTATAGTTGGCTACTAGGCGCAGTAAATGATCATTCCGAAGAAGGTAATGAAGGAACTCGACACGCTGATGAAAAACTTTATCTAGGTAGTAGTGGAAGATGATGAAAGAAAGTCAAATGGACCGCTCTCTGCAAACCGAAGGACGATGGAGGCATCGACTTGAAGAACTGTATCGAGTTGAACAAGGCTCTAACCTTCAAGCATCTGTGGGCTTTGGAACGCAATCATGAGTCACTATGGATCAAATGGGTGCATATGAGGTTTATGAAACACGAAACCAACATCTGAACCTGCAAAATTCACGAAGGTATGAGCTGGTCTTTGAAAAAGATTCTTAAACTAAGAAGGATATTGCAGATCTTTATGACATCCGACTAGGGGACGGGAAAGACACTCTATTCTGGCACGACCCCTGGTTCGAAAACCAGCCTATCATCGACAAGGAGGAGTTTCAAAATACCCGTATCAGAAGGGACTGTGAAAAAGAGAAAATCAGAGACATCGAAGACGGGAATTGGAACTTTCTCTTGAGAAGAATTCCAGAAGGAAAGAGGATACTTGATCATATAAGTAACATACAACTACACGACACACCAGATATTCATGAATGGAAAGCTGAGGACAATGGGAAGCTGGTATTGAAGAAAATATGGGAGGTAATCCGGGAAAAAGCGCAGAAAGTAGAATGGGCTCCTCTTGTATGATCAACGAAGATTATCCCTCGACACTAGTTCATCCTATGGCTCGCCTTCTGGGAAAGACTCAGCACTCGTGATTGTATCAGCAAGTATATGAGCATCCCGGACGCGAGCTGTCTTCTATGCATAGGAAATGAAGAAACCATAAATCACCTATTCGGGAGCTGATGTATTGCTTCAGAGCTTTGGGACAGATTCTATAAAAGCCTGTAGCTGATTAGTTTCCTGAGCGAATGGAATGAAATCAAAGAAGCAGCACTTCTCAATGCCAAGGAAAATAGATTGCAACAAGCGTGTTCAAGTGCGGCTTTCGAGTAGTGGTGTATAATATTTGGCAAGAACAGAATGCAAGGGTATATGGTAGAACCCGCAGGAACGTTGACGAGTTATGGAAAGATATTGTATCGGATTGTAGCGCCCTCGCGAGAACGTGGAGAGGAATTCCAAGCATGGAGCAGAACTGGAATATCTGCAGGAACTGGAGTTTACCTTTTTTTAAACTCACTAGAATTGAAAGCATTGTAAACAGATAATTCATTTAATGTTTTTAGCTTTTATTCAGAATGTTACGACTTCAAAATTATTCTAGGCCTATCTAGAATTATCTCTTAAACTCGTGGTTTTTTTCCCGTTTTTGGGAATTTTTAATGAAATGACGCTAAGTCGTTTCCCCCCCAAAAAAAGGAGATTATATTGAAGAGGATAATGAGTATTATTGTTTCTCATTTTGAATTCTCTCTTTGTACGAGCCCGTTCTAATTTGATAGAAATAATTGTTTGTGAGAATTTTAGGATTTTTACCTTTGTTATCTTTAACTTGAATTTTTGTATTCTTGTCTTCCTTATCTTTAGCTTCAGCTTCAGACTCTACATCGGTTTTGAAATCTTCTTTATCGACTTTAGAATTCTCTATTTCAACTTTGAAATTCTAGGTATTTTCATCTTGAGTTTCCTCAACAACAACTTGAGGATCATCTTCCATTTTAGACATAATCCTTTGCATTACAGAAAATTTTATTTTCCTCTTCACCTTGATTCCCTTTACTTTCTTTCGCTGCTTTCCATTTTCTCAGAATCCTTGTTTCTTTCTTCTACAAATGTTTGATCTTTGAATTTAGCCTCCTCTGTTTCCTTTTTTTTCTGTTTCCTGACTTTTCTACTCTTCTTCTTTAGCTTTATCACATTTATTGTGCAGAAAAGTGTTACAAAAAGTACACCTTTTTGGTTTCCATTCATAAGAGATCTCCATGACATTGTGCTTCCCTTTTTTGTCAACAACTGCCATTTTCATTGGCAGGACACTCCTAGGATGCACTTCAATGCTAATTCTAACAAAAGACAAGTGCTCTCCTCCTTCAGTTATTGGGTCCATATATAATGGTTTCCCAATTGTACCTGCAAAGTGACTAATCGCTTCAGCATTGTACATGTGGGCTGGAATATTCTAGAGCTTGAACCAAATCTGGGTAGTTTCCTCTGGTCTGCTCTGTAGATTTATCTCTTCTGACCACTTTTCCAGCTTCATGAAATTTGATCCTATGTAAGTATGCCCATTCTCCAAGATTTCTTTCAGATTTGAGCCTTTTTTGAACTGCAGGAAGTAGAGTTCATGTATGTTTACAGAAACTTTTTCAAGCTCCTTTTCTCCCCACTGTATAATTATACCATCTTTGGTAGTTGGGAATGATACTCTGTTTTTCCCAATGAAGTTTCCAACCACCACAAACTCCCAGTCTTCAATACATTTCTCCTCTACTTTAGAAGGCAGTTTAAATTTAAAAGGAGAGTTGAGTACCTTTACCTTTGTTTGGATATCCCCCAAGTAGAATTTTCCTTTGTAGGCATGATCTTCAAATTTCTTTTCTGCTTTATTCTTCCATACCTCGTTGACTTTCCATGTTGAATTACTCCTGATAGTGTAGGTCTTGGTTTTGGGAGCCTTCATCAACTCCTTCATTGCATCAACTGACCACTTAATTATCTCATCATATTCTGTTTTCTTTAGTAAATTCTAGTCCTGGAGATAATTAATATTGAATTGGACTGTTATTTGATGAGATTTCTCTTTACTGATTGTGATTTCTCCCTTCTTAGCATGCATTAGGAGTTTGATAATCTGTTTTTTAAGACCAAACAGGTTGGCTCTTTCATTATAACCAACCTTCTAAATTCCTTCTTTCATCCCTTATTTTCCTGTAGCAATTTCTTCAGAATTTTTAATAGGAATTGGTTCCTTACCTTTACTACATTCCTGTTTGTCCAGGATTATTTTTTCAGCAATCCTATCAATTTTCTTTTCATCTACCTCCCTTAAACCTTCCATCACAAATTTTTTGACTTCCTTATACTTATTGTTTTTCTTTCTTTTCATTTTAATGAAAAACAGAACAAGGCAACAAAGTAACAAAGAAGAACAATTATAGAATAGGGTACACTAGAAACCCTAACTATACAAAACAGGGTAAACCAGAAACCCTAACCTTCCAGCCAAGCTTGTAGATGAATGACCGATCTAGCAATTAGAGTAGATACCGTGTCGTTCGTGTCGATTGTGTCGGTTGTGCCGATTGTGTCGATCGTTCGCACGTTTGACAAACGACACTAATCAACTACCTATGTGATCACAATAAGCGAACCGCGACCTTGATACCGTGCAAATTGTGTCGATTGTATCGTTCGTACCGATTGTGCTGATTGTACCGATTGTGCCGATCGTGTTGTTCGTGCCGATCGTACATTTTCACGAGTTCATTTTGTATTTTTTTCGTAAATATATCAAAAATCAATTGAGTATGAAAATTTTATATAATATACATAGTTATTCAAAATGTTACTTACAAAATATATATAAATACACAAATTTTAAAATTATTTTAACAATTATAAGTGATTTAACGGTTAAAGTGTTTACATTTTATACTTAAAACTAGGGTACGAATCCCTCTAAATGTTATTATTATATGTTAATGCACATGTGTAATCGAAAACATTAGTGAGAAAACCAAAGGGTTCGTTCATGTCGCTAATTTAGGGCCAAAATCATGCATAAATATGTAATCTAATGTTAAAAAATACACCTTTAAAAACCCGCTAATTTTTTTCACGAGGTGAGTCAACGACAAAAATGTTAAAGACTATTAATCGTTTTTAATAAATACGTAAATTCATGTGTGATGCACACTGAAAATATAAAAACAAAATAAATTAAAAAAAATACAATAATTTTAAAATATGTATTCATTAGGTCTTATACTTAATAAATAACGAATAATTTTTAATTAGAATAATATATATATATATATATATATATATATATATATATATATATATATATATATATATATATAAAAGATAGAAAAATAAAACTTTTTTTTTTAAGAAATTTACAAAAATATATTGAGATAAGAAATTTAATTATTTTTATTATATATAATATTATATATATATCATTATCAAATTATTTTTATTTAATATTAGGATAGAAGATATTAATTTTTTTATTAAATTTTGTTTGGTATAAATATGAAAATTTTATATAAAATATAATTATTTAAAATGTAACTTAAAAAAAAAATTATATAAATGATATAATGGTTATTTAAGCAACTATGAACCATGAAGATTTGAGTTAGAATCAACATGAATCATTTTGATAATTAAATCAAATAGTTTTATAATATTCTTATAAGAGTTTTTCAATTTGTACGTGAGCCCAATTTTGCGACTTAAGATTTGCATAAACTATTGAATAAGTTTTGTTTGACATCCCACAAGAATTCCAAACAAAATTCTAAATATCAATAGGCATGACAAATTTTCGGGTTTTGGGGACCCGATCCGGACGCGAACCGAACCGGACCCGATTTTGCCCCTAAAAAAACGGGTATTTAAATTACCCGAAATATATGTTAAAACCGATGGGTATACGGACCCGAACTAGACCCAGTTTTTTAAAATAATTTCTTTTTTACTTATTTAATTAATTTTAACAAGTTATAATATTTTTAGTTTTTATTTATGTTTAAACATAATTCGAATGAAATGGAATAAAAATTTAATATTTTGATTAGACGAAACATTAAAAAAATTAATATATTTTAAGTTTTAAAAAATTATTTAATAAAAACAATTATAAATATTATATTAAATATAATAAAATAACCAGTCTATAAATAAATAATATTAAAAGTATATATATATTAAAAAAAATTCTCAATTTCTTTTACGTACCTAATATTCCAATTAAGATCTTCTACTACCGAGACCAATCAAAATGCAGGATTATTATTATATTAATAAATCAAAGTTGGGTTGAAAGGAAGAGAGAGAACCCAGAAACCCGGATTCAATATTGGGTTCAACACAAATGCCATTAAACGGAATGTAGAGATACAATATTGAGTGAAGCATGCTTCTCTTCAGGTGCCATGTAAAACATAATGTAGAGATACAGTATTGAGTGAAGCATACTTCTCTCCAGGCGCCATGTAAAAGTGAAGCATACTTTACTTCAATTAGTTTATAAGCCTAGAGGTTCATGTAAAACCTCCAACACATCAATGTAAAGACATTTTAGCGTTCATGTAAAAACATTTATTCATTCATGTATATAAACCCATTGGAGAATGTGGAGAGACTTTTTTCAGTGAAGCATACTTCACTCCAAGTGTCATGTAAAACGGAAGTGAAACATACTTCACTTTAAGCGCCATGTAAAACGGAAGTGAAGCATACTTCAATTTAAGCAACATATAAAACAGAAATGAAGCATACTTCACTTTAAACAACATTTAAACGGAAGTGAAACATATTTCATTTTAAGGGACATATAAAACAGAAGTAAAGCATACTTCACTTCAAGCACCATGTAAAACAGAAGTGAAGCATACTTCTCTCCAGGTGCCATGTAAACAGAAGTGAAGCATACTTCTCTCCAGGTGCCATGTAAAACAGAATATAGAGTTACAATATTGAGTGAAACATACTTCTCTTTAGGCGCCATGTAAAAAGTGAAGAATACTTCACTTCAACTAGTTTATATGCCTAGATGTTCAAGTAAAACCTCCAACACATCAATGTAAAGACATTTTAGCATTTATTTAAAAACAATTATTCATTCATGTATGTAAACCCATTGGAGAATGTGGAGAGACTATTTTCAGTGAAGCATACTTCACTCCAAGTGCCATGTAAAACGGAAGTGAAGCATACTTCACTTTAAGTGCCATGTAAAATGGAAGTGAAGCATACTTCACTTTAAGCGACATAAAACAGAAGTGAAGCATACTTCGCTCCAAGCGCCATGTAATATGGAAGTGATGCATACTTCGCTCCAAGCGCCATGTAAAACGGAAGTGAAACATACTTCAATTCAAGCGCCATGTAAAATAGAAGTAAAGAATACTTCTCTCCAAGCTCCATGTAAAACAGAAGTGAAGCATACTTCACTTCAAGCGCCATGTAAAACAGAAGTGAAGCATACTTCACTTCAATTAGTTTATATGCCTAGAGGTTCATGTAAAACCTCCAACACATCAATGTAAAGACATTTTAGCGTTCATGTAAAAACATTTATTCATTCATGTATGTATACCCATTGGAGAATGTGGAGAGACTGTTTTCAGTGAAGCATACTTCACTTTAAGCGACATATAAAATAGAAGTGAAGCATACTTCACTTTAAGCGCCATGTAAAACGGAAATGAAGCATACTTCACTTTAAGCGACATATAAAACAGAAGTGAAGAATACTTCTCTCCAAGCTCCATGTAAAATAGAAGTGAAGCATACTTCACTTCAAGCGCCATGTAAAACAGAAGTGAAGCATACTTCACTTTAATTAGTTTATATGCCTAGAGGTTCATGTAAAACCTGCAACACATCAATGTAAAGACATTTTAGTGTTAATGTAAAAACATTTATTCATTCATGTATGTAAACCCATTGGAGAATGTGGAGAAACTGTTTTCAGTGAAGCATACATCACTCCAAGCGTCAGGTAAAACGGAAATGACGCATACTTCACTTTAAGCGCCATGTAAAATGGAAGTGAAGCATATTTCACTTTAAGCGACATATAAAACAAAAGTGAAGCATACTTCGCTCTAAGCGCCATGTAAAACGGAAGTGAAGCATACGTCACTTCAAGCGCCATGTAAAACATAAGTGAATCATACTTCTCTCTAGGTGCCATGTAAAACATAATGTAGAGATACAATATTGAGTAAAGCATACTTCTCTCCAGGCGCCATGTAAAACGAAAGTGAAGCATACTTCACTACCATTAGTTTATATGCTTAGAGGTTCATGTAAAACCTCCAACACATCAATGTAAAGACATTTTAGCGTTCATGTAAAAACATTTATTCATTCATGTATGTAAACCCATTGGAGAATGTGGAGAGACTGTTTTCAGTGAAGCATACTTCACTCCAAGCGTCAGGTAAAACGGATGTGAAGCATACTTTACTTTAAGCGCCATGTAAAACGGAAGTGAAGTATACTTTTCTCCAGGTGACATGTAAAACAGAATGTAGAGATACAATATTGAGTGAAGCATACTTCTCTCCATGCGCCATGTAAAAAATGAAGCATAGTTCACTTCAATTAGTTTATATGCCTAGAGGTTCATGTAAAACCTCCAACACATTAATGTAAAGACATTTTAGCGTTCATGTAAAACAATTATTCATTCATGTAAGTAAATCAATTGAAGAATGTGGAGAAACTGTTTTCAGTGAATCATAGTTCACTCCAAGCACCATGTAAAACATAAGTGGATCATACTTCACTTTAAGCACCATGTAATACGGAAGTGAAGTATACTTCACATTAAGCGACATATAAAATAGAAGTGAAGCGTACTTCACTCCAAGCGCCATGTAAAACGGATGTGAAACATACTTCACTTTAAGCGACATATAAAACAGAAGTGAAGCATACTTCTCTCCAGGTGCCATGTAAAACAGAATGTAGAGATACAATATTGAATGAAGCATACTTCTCTCTAGGCGCCATGTAAAAAGTGAATCATATTTCACTTCAATTAGTTTATATGCATAGAAGTTCATGTAAAACCTCCAACACATTAATGTTAAGACATTTTAGTGTTCATGTAAAAACAATTATTCATTCATGTATGTAAATCCATTGAAGAATGTGGAAAAACTGTTTTCAGTGAAGCATAGTTTACTCCAAGCGCCATGTAAAACGGAAGTGAAAAATACTTCACTTTAAGCGCCATGTAAAACGGAAGTGAAGTATATTTCACTTTAAATGACATATAAAACAGAAGTGAAGCATACTTCGCTCCAAGCGCCATGTAAAACAGAAGTGAAGCATACTTCACTTTAAGCGACATATAAAACAGAAGTGAAGCATACTTCGCTCCAAGCGCCATGTAAAACGGAAGTGAAACATACTTCACTTCAAGCGCCATGTAAAACAGAAGTGAAGAATACTTCTCTCCAAGCTCCATGTAAAACAGAAGTGAAGCATACTTCACTTCAAGCGCCATGTAAAACAGAAGTGAAGCATACTTCACTTCAATTAGTTTATATGCCTAGAGGTTCATGTAAAACTTCTAACACATCAATATAAAGACATTTTAGCGTTCATGTAAAAACATTTATTCATTCATGTATGTATACCCATTGGAGAATGTGGAGAGACTGTTTTCAGTGAAGCATACTTCACTTTAAGCGACATATAAAACAGAAGTGAAGCATACTTCACTTTAAGCGCCATGTAAAACGGAAATGAAGCATACTTCACTTTAAGCGACATATAAAACAGAAGTGAAGCATACTTCGTTCAAAGCGCCATGTAAAATGGAAGTGAAGCATACTTCACTTCAAACGCACATATTAAGGTATAAAACAAATTTTCCCGCTGCAAATTCTTTTATAATAATATATATATATAAACCTAATATCATTTTATATTATAAAAACTTCCTTCCGATTCATCTATCTCTTCAAGCTTCTGTCTCCTTTCATGGCGATTCGAATTCGGCTCCCCTTCTACCATAAATTTTTTTTGTCAAGAAGATCAAAAATTAGTCTAAAAAATTGTATGTACACCAAAATCGTTAAGTTTTCTTTGTATTTGAAACCCTAGGATTACGTACGCACAAGAAGGTCGTTATTTCGTTCATATTTAGGAAACCTTGCTCCGAAAATGTCACGTTAAATGAAAATCCTTAGTATTTAGGAAAACCTACTTAGGGTTATGTTTAATTACGGTTTTGTATATTATTTCCACGAAACCCTAGTTACTGATGTAGGAAAAACTTATTTTTGTTATTAACGAAACATATTTT
Source organism: Impatiens glandulifera (assembly GCF_907164915.1). Classification (NCBI taxonomy): domain Eukaryota; kingdom Viridiplantae; phylum Streptophyta; class Magnoliopsida; order Ericales; family Balsaminaceae; genus Impatiens; species Impatiens glandulifera. The sequence continues at coordinate 25,699,461 of NC_061865.1, forward strand.
TCTAATGTGTAGGCAACAAACAACGAAATCGTCCCAAACACTATAGGCAAAGAATGAATTTTTTGCCTCAGTTAAATATCATGGACAGGAGAAGGAGTATATATGTTGTGAGATATGTGGGAATGTAGGATATAATGAATGTTTAATATTTGTTTTACTGCGATTCTCAGCGACATATGTAAGATAAGATCATTATGCCCGTCTATCTATCATTTTTATTAGATATCTATGATCATTAATAATCTACTTTAGGTATATCAAGTCTCTTTACAAAGATGCAAAATTTTCTACTTCATCTCTTCAATAATAACAGAAAGGCGCCTGTTGGCCAATGCACTTAATACACAGATAACCAACATTTTTTAATACTTTCTGACAGGTGAGTCAGATTGGTTTGTCTCCTGTATATCATGATTTCATATCCTTGAGGAACATGCTGATCAATTTTTGTTTTGTTTTCTTTTGCAGTTGTATACCGTTGCATGATTTTAAATACGTCTACCGCTATTTGATAAATTCAAATATCAGTTTCATTGACAAGTATGTGACATGTTCTTAGTCATATATATTACAAGTACAAAATCATATACATTCAATTGCATTAGAATTTGAATTATAATTCCAATTTCAATTCTGATTGAAGAAAACATAGCCATATTTCTTTAGAGGGTTATTTATTATGGTTGGTATCTAATTAAACAAAAAATTTGTTTTCCTTTAGTGATGCATGTTCTTTGTGTGTCCATCTTTGACGATCCTGGGGCACATGGAATCGATAGATATACAGAGCACATGTTACCTGAAATTGAGAAAAAACATTTTCGAAAGGGTTCACAGGTAATGTGAAACTCTTAAGATGTTTCAGTGTTCAGGCTTGTCTTCTGTAATGTAGATCAAACTCATCCAAAGATAAATTTCGTTGTTTACACGCTCTTCGGATGCTGCTCAAATGATTTTATTTATCGGTGGTTCCCAATGAAGCGTCAACATGCAATTGTGGTGATGGCTGACAGTCTATATTATAATATATTCCGGGATTACTGCAAGGTAATTTTTACTCTAAATAGTTGTAACAAATTGAGAATATTGGGCTAACTTGGATATTGTCCCATCTTTACACAGCCAGGATTTGATGGAAGGAACTGTTATTTTGATGAGCATTACCTGCCCACATTTTTCTATGTGAGGGAGAATAATATTTTTCTTCCTGAACTCGCTGAATCAACAACACCTTTAAGATTATTATTTCTTATTTCAATTATTTTACCGTGATGTATTATTGTATAGATGCTTGATCTGAGTGGGATTTCCAATTGGTCAGTAACCCACGTTGATTGGTATGAAAGAAAATGGCATCCAAAATCATACGAAGCACAAGATATCATTTATGAACTTCTTAAGAATATCACTATAGGATATACAATGTACATCTTTATTGGCTGTGTCTTCTGTTAATAATAATAATAATAATAATAATAATAATAATAATAATAATGTGACTTGTTTTCTTGTTGTTGTAGTTGATTGATGTAAGTGTGCATGAAACAAGTGATTAAAGGGTACGTGTTAAGATTTTTTACTTTATTTTTTCATTTGTAGGCGAATTTGTAAAGAAAATAAGATCGTATGGTGTGTTGTGTTGTAGAGGGTTCAACAGCTGAGAGCTTGCATATGGAGCGGAATGTAGAGACCTTGTTACTTGTTTGGAAGGAAATTTATGCATGAAGCACTTGATAACTTGATGGATATTTTCTCAAATTACACATCATCAGTATAAATGGGAAAACCATCATCGAATTTTAATTCTTAGGTTGGGTCAATGTCAACAACAATTGGTTGGTTTATGACCATCAATAACCACCTTCATTCTTCCTTCTTTTGTGTATCTAAGCTTATGATTATGCTGTGAAGTAGCGCGTTAAATCACTTACAGAAGAATAGATGATGACAATTTACAAGAAGGATATTGTCAAAAAAACATTATCTCATTGTTCCTTTGTGGTGGTCAAAATTGGTTTAGCTTTGTATTATTTATTGTAATTTGTAAAGTGTGTCTTTTACAAATTGGATTGAACTAACAACCATCCTCTATTTTGAAGATGCAACACCATCTGTCAAAGCAGTTTGAGGGTGATTTGTGGTTCCAGCCAGACACTTTCGTGTTTTCCTTATTTAGCCCTAGTTTGAGAACACTTCATTTGTGTTATTAGCAGATGGAGTGTATTATTTTCACTCTTTTAATTATCATGAACTTTAATGATAGATTCTAAATGTGTTCTAAACTTTGATGATTTATTCAAGGGGAGTACAATTCCTTTTCACTTTAAATAAGTTAATTGTGTGGTGATGTACTTTGTTGTTTGTATACCGGTCTCCACAAAGTAACCTTCTTCTTCAGCTTTTATCTCAACAATATTGACATTTCCTTCCCAGTTAGGGAACTCCCATTCGAAATGCCTAAACTTATTACAGCCATAGCGCTTTAATCTATTAGGGATTTATCATTAGATTTTCCTTCATCTATACGAATCTCATGTATACTATCATAATGTTTGACAAAATCACAAGTATTAACTGATATGTAGTCTGATTAGTCTGCTCCCACTTATCATAAAGATGTTCTAAAGAATTTGGGTTGAATTCAATATATAAAGCGTTATTAATTTAGTTTGTTAGAAAATAACCGGTAACTATATTTGAGTTTGAACAATTATAAAATTAATTATTTATTAAAAAAAATCAAGAATCTCATATGAATATTGAAATATATAGTAACTATATATGTATTAACAAATTAATAATACATTTTTTTAATTCATATTCATTTGTATTTCAGTTTCACTTGTTTTCAAACAAAACTTCCTGATATTTTTGTGTCCAATTTCCTTTTAATTATGTTTGTAGTTTGTATTATTTTTACATTTCTTTCTTTTATGGACCACTCCTCCATAAAGTAAAAAATAATTATTTCAAGCTTAAGAAAAAAACATCCTCTCTTTATCTCCATACTTCAGGAGGGAGTCAGGATCCAACTTCCATCTCTGAAATGAGATTTAGAGGCCACAAATGTTGGATCTAAAAACTGAATATGATATGTGGGTCTAAATAACAAGTGTTAAAAGTGAGTTGAGATGGTAATAGTTAAGAGAATTGATTAAATACAGAATATACTGTTAAACCTAGATAACCAAAAATGTCATTTTTCTTTCAGAAAAAGGTAACTTACCACAATACGAATAATGATAGAGACTGCATATATTTGTAAAATGAAGAAAAAAATGAACCAAGCTTGTTAGTGATCTTCATAAATATTGATAACTATGATAGAAATTCAGGAGGAAACATGAAAATAAGTTAACTGTGTAGTTATTCATCCTCTAGAAAATAGCTCTCCTGGTCAACACCGCACTGATGATGACACTTAGACCTGGTTCAGTCAGCACAATGTCGGAAGCACTTCTGGCTGCATCAGTGGCATCAGCAACCGCAATACCGATATCTGCCTTTTTGAGAGCTAGTGCATCATTAACACCCTCACCTGTTATTCCACAGATGTGCTTCCTTTCTTGAAGCTTTCTCACAATTTGATACTTGTGCTCTGTTAGGGAAGAAGAAGATGATCAATAATCAAGGGAGATGAGAAACTTTGTATCAAAAATAAGGAAAAGCATTTTTACCAGGGAAGACTCCAGCAAAACCATCGGCTTTTTCAATCAACTCTTCAACAGGAAGGGAAGCAATGCTTGAATCCTTATCTTGACCAAGTAGAGTGGCAGATGGATACATGTTTGTTCCCATTCCAAGTCTATGTCCAGTCTCCTTTGGAATAGCAAGTTGATCACTTGGAAAGGGAATGATGAACAAATAAGACTTCTCTTCTATGAGACATAAAAACCATAGCTTTATTTACTTGTTATCATCTTTACATTTAGACCAAGATTTAGAGCTCTTTGGATGGTTTCAGCACTATCATGCCTTAGAGGATCAAAGAGCGGTAGGAGTCCAGCAAATTGCCATGGACCACCTACACTGTCTTTTGATTTCTCTGGAACTACCTAAAATACAAAAGAAAGGAATTGATTGTTAGTTAATCATGCAAATGAATCACGTGGGAGATAATTAACTGAAATGATTATGAAGATTAGAAACCTGTCTTGCAACACCCAAAGAACGCAACCCGCGGTCAGCAAACTTATCAATAATGCTATGGACCTTCTTCTTCACATCTTCCTTGGCATTGCAAAGGGTTAAGATCTGTTTCTACGTAATAAAGACAGAAAGAAGATGATAAATAGTTGTGTTCTCTTCCATAAAAGTTGAAAACAAATAAAAATAATAGAGGTACCTTTTCTGGGGCACCTTTGCTAGACGATGCCAGTTACCATCAGCATCAATATAAGTCAAGGCAATTCTCTTGTCCACGAGATTGAATGGCAAGAAATGCACCTCTCTAACACCAGCTCTTGCCTACCAAGTATATTTACAAATTCCAATATGAGGTTAATCTCCAAAGTAACTTTTAAGTAAAAGTAGTTCCAAGGATAGAAGTAAAAGTTGTACCTCTTTTGGATCACCAAGCATACCAACAATGGCAACATCAATTGCATCTTGGTTTTCAGTCCTAGATGCCATTGCAGCAAGAAATATAACAAGATCTTTGTCAATTCCTTTATTGAAACACTCAATCAGGTTTTTGTCAACGCTAAGTTTGTTGAGCGTCAATGTTCCTGTCTTGTCATTGCAAAGTACGTCCATGCCAGCCATCTCTTCAATAGCAGTCATTCTCTTGGTAATGGAACCTTGCTGTGATAGATTGTGGGAACCGATAGCCATTGTCACTGATAATACAGTAGGGATAGCAATTGGAATACCACCAATCAAGAGAACCAGTAAATTGTCAATTCCATCTTTATACGCCCTATGCTGGATGGGATACATGACAAGGATCTCTATAGCCCCATACCAATGGCAATGGAAATGATACAGAAGTTTCCAATTGATGTCATAACCTTTTGGAAATGCCCGAATTGGTTGGTGCTGTCCACAAGATGTGCAACTTTACCGAAGATAGTATGAACTCTAGTAGCAATAACAATTGCCTCAAGTTCACATTGTTTGCAAGTAGAACCTGATAAGACTTCATTATACGGGTTCTTTGTGATTGACAGTGATTCTCCTGTAAGTGCAGACTGGTCTATCTTTAAAGGATCTCTCTCAAGGAGACGGGCATCAACAGGAACGATGTCTCATAATTTAATGCTAACGATGTCACCTGGCACCAGTATCGCAGCTTCCTGTTCGCTCCATCGGCCATCCCTTAGTACCTAAAGAACACAATTATACCGACACACAATTGTTCAGAAACGTCTTTACGTGCATGAAAATGATAAATACACAACCGTGTATGTATTACCTTAGTCTTTGGAGCAAGATTAGCCATGAGAGTTACAACTGCATTACCAGCATTGTTTTCTTCAATGTAACTAATGGTAGAGTTAATCACTAGCAAGCAAATGATTCTAATGAAATCTTGCCAATCCGGGGGCTTCCCACCACCATTAGCCAAAGCAATAGCCATGATAGCTGCAACTTCCATCACCCATGAAAGTGGATTCCACATGAACCCAATAAACTTTAGAAACTTGCTCTCCTGTATTCATAAATTATATATATGTTAGAATGAAAAATTTATTATATCTCTGGAAATTTGATTTAGAAAAATGAAGGACCTTCTTCTCTTCCAACTTGCTTGGACCAAAGATTTCCAGCCGGTTATTTCCTTCCTTTGTGGACAAACCCTCCCTCGAACATTTCAGTTGTTCGAACACTTCCTCAACAGGAACCTTTTCTTGAATTTTTCAAACACAAGGCAAACCAAGAAAATATATAAATAATATAATAATTCAGTAATGCATGAAACTAATAATATTTTCATGATAATTTGATACAAGGAACTAGCATTTCAAGTTAATTCAATTCTACCAAATTAATAATTAATCCACAAACATCATCAAATACACCCCTCTTATAACAAAACAATATTTAGTAAATATTTGATGCATAAGTAAACTTGAAGGATCCTCTACGACCCATTTGTAAGGTAATTATCCATGTACACTCTTTTTGTTCATTTGCATGTCAAGATGAAAATTTTTACTAAATCATATTACAACTTTAAGCATACTTTACTTCAAGCGCCATGTAAAACAGAAGTGAAGCATACTTAACATCAATTAGTTGATATGTCTAGAGGTTCATGTAAAACCTCCAACACATTAACAGACGCCTTATAACAAAACAAGACGCTGCGTCTTATTTTGGAGTAACTACTAACAAGAATCATCGGGTTTTATATATGAATATACCATCCTACATTTAAAAATACAAGAAGATCGTTTAGAGTTTTACCTGCTTAACAACACATACGGCTTCATCTAGACACTTTGAGAAGACGATTAAAACATAAAAGAAGATGAACACTCTCTTATAGATATGGTTTACCTGAATGTACAAAAATAAGATAAAAACTCGACGAGCGATTTCTAAAATCGCATATGTATAACAACGAATCGCTACACACTTCAGGAGATCCAATGTTGTATTAACATCATCCCAAAGACCACAAAGAACCTTTGACGCCACCCCCATCAAATGTCATTTTGCGAGAAGATTGTAGAGGAGAATAATTTATCTTCAATAGATAATTGATTGTGGCAAAAAAATCATTCTTTGCATATAGTGTTTGGGACGATTTTGTTGTTTGTTGCCTGTACATTTAAAAAATATGCTTCGTTAATAATAAAAATAAGTTTTTCCTACATTAGTAACTAGGGTTTCATGGAAATAATATACAAAATTGTAATTAAACCTAACCCTAAGTAGGTTTTCCTAAATACGAAGGATTTTCATTGAACAAGACATTTTCGGAGTAGGGTTTCCTAAATATGAACGAAATAATAACATCATTGTGTGTACGTAATCCTAGGGTTTCATAAATACAAAGAAAAAACATGACGATTTTGGTGTACGTACTATTTTTAGACTGATTTTCGATCTTCTTGACAAAAAAATTTCTGGTAGACGGGGAGCCGTATTCGAATCGTCATGAAAGGAGGTAGAAGCTTGAAGAGAGAGAGATGAATCGGAAGAAAGTTTTTATAATATAAATGATATTAGGGTTTATATATATATTATTATAAAAGAATTTGCAGCGGGAAAATTTGTTTTATACCTTAATATGTGCGCTTGAAGTGAAGTATGCTTCACTTACATTTTACATGGCGCTTGGAGCGAAGTATGCTTCACTTCTGTTTTATATGTTGCTTAAAGTGAAGTATGCTTCACTTCCGTTTTACATGGCGCTTAAAGTGAAGTATGCTTCACTTCCGTTTTACATGGCGCTTGGAATTAAGTATGCTTCACTGAAAACAGTCCCTCCACATTCTCTAATGGGTTATATACATGAATGAATAAATGTTTTTACATGAACGCTAAAATGTCTTTACATTGATGTGTTGGAGGTTTTACATGAACCTCTAGGCATATAAACTAATTGAAGTGAAGTATGCTTCACATCTGTTTTACATGGCGCTTGAAGTGAAGTATGTTTCACTTCTGTTTTACATGGCGCTTGAAGTGAAGTATGTTTCACTTCCGTTTTACATGTCGCTTAAAGTGAAGTATGCTTCACTTCCGTTTTATATGTCGCTTGAAGTGAAGTATGCATCACTTCCATTTTACATGGCGCTTGAAGCGAAGTATGCTTCACTTCTATTTTATGTCGCTTAAAGTGAAGTATGTTTCACTTCCGTTTTACATGGCACTTAAAGTGAAGTATGCTTCACTTCCGTTTTACATGGCACTTGGAGTGAAGTATGCTTCACTGAAAATAGTCTCTCCACATTCTCCAATGGGTTTACATACATGAATGAATAATTGTTTTTAAATGAATGCTAAAATTTCTTTACATTGATGTGTTGGAGGTTTTACATGAACATCTAGGCATATAAACTAGTTGAAGTGAAGTATTCTTCACTTTTTAAATGGCGCCTGGAGAGAAGTATGCTTCACTCAATATTTTAACTCTATATTCTGTTTTACATGGCACTTGGAGAGAAGTATGCTTCACTTCTGTTTTACATGGTGCTTGAAGTGAAGTATGCTTCACTTCCGTTTTATATGGTGTTTGGAGAGAAGTATGTCTCACTTCTGTTTTATATGTCCCTTAAAGTGAAGTATGTTTCACTTCCGTTTTACATGGTGTTTAAAGTGAAGTATGCTTCATTTCTGTTTTATATGTTGCTTAAATTGAAGTATGCTTCACTTCCGTTTTACATGGCGCTTAAAGTGAAGTATGTTTCACTTCCGTTTTACATGACACTTGGAGTGAAGTATGCTTCACTGAAAAAAGTCTCTCCACATTCTCCAATGAGTTTACATACATGAATGAATAAATGTTTTTACATGAACGCTAAAATGTCTTTACATTGATGTGTTGGAGGTTTTATATGAACCTTAGGCATATAAACTAATTGAAGTGAAGTATGCTTCACTTTTTAAACGGCGCCTAAAGAGAAGTATGCTTCACTCAATACTGTATCTCTATTATTTTGTTTTACATGGCACCTGAAGAGAAGTATGCTTCACTCAATACTGTATCTCTACATCCTGTTTAACGACGTTTGTGCTGAACCCAGAATTGAATCCGGGTTCCGAGTTCTCTCTCTTCCTTTCAACCCAACTTTGATTTATTAATATAATAATAATTCTGCATTTTGATTGGTCCGCAACATGGGAACAGGAAAATCGGTAGTAGAAAAAGAATTGTTAACATTCATTTTCTTCCTCATCTCTTACTCAATCTCATTTTCAGTTTTTTCTTTCACTTGTTTTCACTTTTTTCTGCCATATAACTCATGTATGAACAGAATTATGGAAACGGAGGGCAGTATAAATGTAAAAAAGAAAGAGAATCTTAACGGAAGAGGGAGAACTAAAAAAAAAAATTAATTATCGAAATTTCTTTCGGGTACTCGAAACCGGAACCGATTAGTCCCGACCCGAAATTACTTAGAACCGAAAAACAAGAAAATTACCCGAACTGATCGGTTTGGTTCCTTCGAGTACCTGACCCGTCGGAGCTAAAATTCCATGCCTAAATATCAATATATATAACTCTAGATTTAGTTAATATAACTTTAGATATACATTTTTTAAACCATCAATAATAAAACTACTTTAACTTATTTGTAGTAATAATCAAATATAAGATCTTACTATTAAATCCTTCTCTTCTTATTTTAATCTTTCTATCCCACAAAATATAAACTCATAAAAATTATAAAAATCTCATACTCTAATTCCTGATAAAAAAAAATATAATCCTTTACAAATAATATTATAATGATCCTTCACAAATAATATTACAAATCATGCTATATAGTCACTCTCTTATTTGTAAATATATATATATATATATATATATATATATATATATATATATATATATATATATATATATATATATATATATATATATATATATATATATATATATATATATATATATATATATATATATATATATATATATAAATTAATAATTAATGTTTTTAAAAAATATAAATATTTATTTTAATTTATTTTTGTTTAATATTAAAAATTTTATAATTCATTCTATTGAATTTATTAACTAATATAATTAATATATAATAGTTTTTATATATTAATTTTAAATATTATCAAACTAATTTAAATATTAAATATTTCAAATTTAGATGTTTTTATTTGGTTAATTAATTTTTTTATATCAAATATTTAAGTCAATAAATACTTAAATATTAGTGTTTATTATTTAAATCTTAATTATTATTTTATCCAATACTACTTAAGTTATAATAAATTTATAAACTAAAATATAAACTTAAAGGTAATGTTATCTATATATAATGATACTTAATTTTTAAAGTGTCCAGATTGTCGGGTTAAGAGCTGTGGTTAATTTGAATATATATGTTAGAGTAATAGATACTTAGGTCGGATTGTGGGTTGACCCACCCATAAACTTAAAACGGTTTAAAATAAAATTAAAAATTCTATATGAATGTTTCGAACTCGTAACCTAACAAAAGAATAACAACATTTTAACCAATTAAGCTAATAACACTTTATATTTTAAATTCAACACCAAATTACATGAACGTGAGACATTTTAAGAATATAAGTTTAACTTTTTAACTAACTAATTTATATATATAAGTAACTAATTAGATGAGAGTGTTTTTTTTTATTTTAATATATTATTTGTGATTTATTAAAAAATTTACCATTTAATTTATTCATGATTTATTAAAAAATTAAACATTGAATAAATATGATTATTATTTTATTATTTTATTTATATTTTTATCTGTGTGCAATCGCACGGGGATGCTCCTAGTTTATTTAAAATGACATTTATTTTCTATTGAAAAAAAAAATAAAAAATTCAAAAAAATGGTCAACATTATAGATGAAAATAAGCATAATAAATGTCCTTTCATAATAATTTGGTGCTTTTTATATTTTTATTCAATTGATAAACAAAAATAACAAAAATTCAAAAATACTCAACATTGAAAATAAATTCACTAAACGTTCTTTCATAATAGTTTTGAGCTTTTTTATATTTTATATTCTATTAATAAAAAATATCAAAATTCGAACATACTTAACATGTGTAAATAAACTCAATAAACATCCTTTCATAATATATAATTTTGAGCTTTTATATATTTAGATTGTGATGGACTTAATTTTTTTAATAAACATTACAATAGTAATTATTTAGTTTTAAACCACTTTTAATTTAATCTTAATATGAAGTTAGTTTTGACCATTATTTTATTAAATAATTATAATTTAATGTATAGAATGGACTATTATTAAAAAATGTTGTATTTGTTGGGGAAATCTTGTTAAATTTTGTGTTTATTATTTTATTTTTATCTCTAACGTTTTAGATTAATGTTTATTATTTGTATAATTTTTCACATGTATTGTTTGGAGAAAATTATCACAATCTATTTTATAAGACAATCCTGTAACGATTTATTGTTGGTAACTTATAAATGATATCCCCTGTAAAGAACTATGAAGAAAAAAGAAGATTTAAGTTTGACTCAATATTAAACAATTTGATCAGATGATTTTATAATTTTTTTATAAGAGTTTTGACTATTGGAACGTGTGTACAATGTGCGGATTTAGATTTGCATGAAACCGTATGAATGTGTTTTGTTTGACAATCTCCATAACAATATCAATCAAAATTCCAAATATCTATATAACTCTAGATTTAGTTACTATTTCAATGGACTATTTTGAATGAATATTGTATTTGTTGGTGAAATCTTGTTAAATTTTGTGTTTATTATTTTATTTTTATCTATATTGTTTAAGATTAGTGTTTGTAATTTGTATATTTTTTTCTTAACATGCTGTATTGGATATTGTTTGCAGAAAATTAACCTAATCTATTTTATAAGAGAACCCTTTATCGATGTAATGTTTGTAACATTTAAATGATATCCGCTACCAAAGAACTATGAACAATGAATATTTGAGTTTGAATCAACATGAAACAGCCTAATAATTAAAGCAAATGATTTTAAAATTTGTTTATAAGAGTTTTGTCGATTGGTAGGTGTGTACAATGGGCGGGTTTAGATTTACGTAAAAGAGTGTGAAAAAGTTTTGTTTGACCATCTCCATAACAATTCCAATCAAAATTACAAATATCTCTATAAGTCTAGATTAAGTTAATATAACTTTATTAAAGTTTAAACATTTTTTAATCCATCATTAATAAAGCTACTTTAATTTGTTTGTAGTAATAATAAAATATAAGACCTTAATATTAAACCCTCCTCATCTTATTTTAAAATTTCTATCTCAAAAAAAGACAAACTAATAAAATTTGTAAAAGTTTCGTGCTCTAAATCCGGTTAAAATATGATCCCTTACAAATAATATTATAATGATATCATAGGGATACTTACATGATTTTTAAACACAGTGCATTTTCAATCTTCAATTTTAATTTTAAAAAGTGAGCATTTGCTTCTCAAATTTTCTTTCGAATAAAATTAGGACGAGGTTAACAAAAGTGTTCGGGTTCAAAATTGGTGATCTTCCGTCAGTATATCTAGAAGGTAAACTATCTAGATAAAAAAAAATCTCGAAAAAGGTTGACTAATCATCATTAAAAATATGTTGTCATGTATGACCACTTATATGATATATTCATTCTTCGTATGACGATGAAAATGGAGAGAATGATATAAAAATTTATATGCGGATCACTAACTTATTGTTTTGTTATCTTGTTAGTTGGGATAAGATTAAATGTTGTAAGGATGAAGGAGATTTGAATATTTGAGATATTGTTACTTTAATAAGGCTCTTATATAAAAATTGTGTAATAAATTTGCAACATACCCAAATAGTTTTTGGAATCACTGAATTAAATAGCATTTTCACAATTTCATTTAGTGAATTAACTCACTATAATAGTTTAAATTACAATATTCTTGTTTACAGAGAATAAATATATTTATCTCAAATTTTATTTTTTTTTAAAATGTCTTAAATTAAAATAGTATTTCATGTTTATGTTTAAAATATTAACATGACAACAATGAAATGAATAATACTTATAAAAATATAATTATTGAGAATTGCCAATATTTATTATTTATTAATATCTCAATTACATATCAAAGAGTACTATGAATTAATTATTGTAGAGATTGTTTCTAGGATGACCATGTGTACTTTAAAATAACTCCACTAGTAGTAGTATTGTGTTTGTCTTTATAATAGAAACCATCTTTCATAACATACCAATGACATTGATGCGGTATAAAATCTTGAATGCACATGTATGTCATTGACCTTCTAATTACATCGTGACTTACTTCACGATTATACGCTGGCCATCTATAATGACAGAAGTATAAGGTTGTAAAGAAAAAATTAGAGTTTATCGTAAAATCAAATGTTTCACCTGGAACAAGTGTATGAGGTTCGATATTATGATTTCTCGATTTGCACTTAACTATCAATGGATCTGTAAGGTTATTGGAAATGTAAATCTGAATACGATAGCTGCTAACAAGTTTTGCATCAAAGCTGAATATAAGTGAAAGAAAAAAAAAGACGTAACATCTCCTCATAAAAAATGAGTCGAAGAGGATAGCCATTGTGACTTAAAACAAAACTTCCAGGGATTTTAAGATTGAGTGTGATCTCTTTTACTTCTAAATAATGTATTTATATCCATGTTACATAAAAGATATTTAATAAGGTATATATATATATATATATATATATATATAATGATGCTTAATTTTTAAAGTGTTCGGATTTTCGGGTCGAGAATTGTGGTTAATTTGGATATATATGTGAGAGTAAATGGATATTTGGGTTAGATTCTAGGTTGACCCGCCGATAAACTTAAAACGTTTAAAAATAAAATTAAAAACACTATAGATATGCTTCGAACTCGCAACCTTACAAAATAAGTATAACTCTTTAACCAACTAGGTTAATAACATTTCACTATAACAAAACAGGTATATGGTGACATATAATTGCCAACATATATTAAGCGTTGATAAATGTTGAAAGAAAAATAAAGTTTCACTATCTATGACAACCTTCATGAATTTTACTTTACTTTATTTTTATTTTTATAAACTCTTATAAATAAATGATTAGGTAACATTTTGTTTTTATTTTAATATTTATGTATATGTTAATTTTTTACATTTTAAAGTTTTTTTTGAATGTTTTTAATACTATATTAAATTAACAACTGAAATTAAATTATATATTATTTTTATTTAAAGCTTAAATTTATTTATATTATGAGTCAATTAAATATAAATTTTTTTATTTATATTAAATTAATTAAATAAAATAAAATAAATATTTAAATAAATAATATAATAAATTAACTAATAAATAATTTATTTATAATTTTTAGCTTCAAAATAAATGTGTTTATAATTTTGTAGGTAAAAAATCAATCAAATAAAAATTGAATCTAAAAGGGACATTTTCATTCTTACCAAAATTACGAAATTAAACAGAAGAAACAAGTTCTCTCTCTATCTCTTCGAATACCCTAATTTCGGGAGCAAAAGATTTTCGCCAGAAACAAGTCTTCTCTCTATCTCTTCGAATACCCTTAGGTATCCAGACTTTAATAAGTCAGACAACTTTCTCGGTTATGGTTCTAACTAGTTGTCCTGTACTTGGTTTAAGATCTTTTTGTTTTCCTAAGAGTGTCTTATTCGGAGATGGTCTCTGGTTTAACCTATGTGGTTCAGCTTTCTTACCTTTGGGCCGGTTGGCTATCCTTTTCACAGGGTGGAGCCATTTTTCGGAGTCAGTTGGGCTTACATAGATTAGTTCGTCTTCCGGATATGAGGCACTTTGTTCCTCATCGTCGTTGAAGAGCTCTTGACAAATCTTACAAAGGAAAGGTTATCTTTTGTGAGCTTCATTTTTTTCCGAATGGTTCCGGTTGGCGAATTTGTTGTCTTTGTACCCAAGACCAAACATGCACTTGGGATGTCTCTTGTACCTAGACATCTGGTTCACCATTTCACTGGATCTTTTCCATGCGGCTATTCGATACTGGGTTCGGGCATCATCCTCCTCGGTCAATTTTTGAATTGACTCTTTGAACTGTTTGGCCTTAGAGGATATTTCAGGTGCTATCTCGGTTTCCAAGATTTTATCAGGTTGGATGATTTTTGGTTCCGTCAAGGTAGGTGCTATGGGGTTGGTTCTAAAGTTGAGTTGGGTTGGTATTAATGTTAATAGGTTCTTATACTCTGCTACCATGTCATTTAGTGCATTGAATAACTCATCTTTAGTAAATTCTTCACAGAGAGAGTCAAATACCTGTTCCTCGTTTGCCATGAGACATGTGAGTTCATCATCACTGTCATTGTGAGCCCATAAGCTTCCTCCGTCATCGGCTATCAGTGCTTTCTGAACTTCACTTCCTTCACCGGTTTGTTGATAGTTGTTTCGGTGATTCTGTTCGTCCGCTTTCCGGTCATCCCGCCTAGGTTTTCTGCATTCCCACCTGAAATGTCCCAAACAATTGCAGTTATAACATCTAATATTAGATTTATCACCGTAGTTATAGTTGTTGTTGTTTGTCGGTTGGCTTCTCTTCATGAATCTGCCAAATTTCTATGCAAGCATTGCCATGGCATCCTCGGTGAACTGTTCAGCGGTTCTGATCGGTGCAAGAGAAACCGGTTCTATGGATGTGACCAATGCTTTGGTTGAGGTTGAGGCTGAAACTTCATCTTCAGTCCTAGATCTCATTTCAAACTCATATGCCTTAAGATCTTCGAACACATCGTGTAGCTTCATCTTGCTTAGATAGTTTGATTCTCTCATCACCATTGTCTTTATATCCCATGCACTTAGAAGAGATCTTAGCGCTTTCATGATGATTTCCTTGTTGTCATACTTCTTCCCAAGAGTTGATAGCTCGTCTATCACATCTGTGAACCTGTCACTGTATTCCCTCATTGTTTCTCCCGGTTTCATCTTGATATTTTCAAACTTCTGGATAGCCACCATTATCTTGTTTTCCTTGGTTCTTTCATTTCCCTCATGAATTTGAATCACCGCTTCCCATATTTCCTTTGAGGTTTTGCAATCTCTGACCTTACAAAACGTATTCCTGTCCAAACAGTTAGTGATGCGGTTTCTGGCATGGTTGTCCAGATTGTTTCTTCTCCTATCATCAGCTGTCCAATCCTTTCTGTCTTTATCAATCTTTACCGGTCCTTCAGTCAGAATGAACTGCATCTCATCATCCATGGTGATTAAATGTAGGTGCATGCGTGCCTTCCAGTTGGCAAAGTCGTCACCTTCTAGCATTGGAGGCCGATCAAAAGACATGCTTGCTTGAGTATTGAAACTAACTGCTCTAATACCAATTGTTAGGATCTAGGTCGCGGCTGGGGAACCGGTGTCTGGCCGGTTAGTGCCTTCACTCAACGGTTGGTGTTTAATCCGGTTAGAGATTAACAACGGGTTTCAATACTACACAAACTATCACAAACTCTTGAACCGAGTTCAAGTGCGGAAGTGGTTTGTTTCAGGTTGAAGCAGCACATACACAAGATAAGTAGAACCGGATTTGGATAAAGTCGGTTTGGAGTTGGGTGGGTCGGTTTTGGGACTTAGTAAGTCGGTTTAGGTAGAATCGGTTAGGGTGTAAGACTGGCAGAAAGTAAATAACAAGACAGGTTTTTATGGATGTTCGGAGATAAACTCCTACGTCACCCCTTCCTCTCGAAACCGCGAGAAGGATATTCACTAAGGAATACACAAACACAATTCGATCGAGACTTATTTTCTGCTCGATAAACACTCGTACAATTCTCACCGAAATTGTAATCTCACTTCAAATACACGCTTAAACTCTTTTAATGTAGAGAGATAAGGATCACTTATAACTTAGGTTGGTGCAGCTCTTGAATGTTCTCTCTTGTAGCTTGTGTAATTAGTAACTACATTTACTCCTCTTCAACTCCTTCTTTAATAGGTGAAATGTGTCAACGGTCACATTTCATCTCCTTGAATCTGATTGGTTGAGCAGAGGTTCAGTGATTCAGACCTGGCGGTCTAGGCTTCCAGTGTATAGATCAAACCGGCTAGGTTTGTCTTTTACTTAATATGACAATTTTCGGTTGGACATTTGCCTGCACCTAGAGGATTGCGCCTCTGATTTATCCCGGAGTGGAAAGATCTTGTCGGACGGTCTTCTGCAGCCTGCAGATTGTCCTCAGACTTGTATGAATATGGCAATACTAAGGTCTGTCCCTTTGGTATCATCTTCAACAGATACTCAAAGTATCTATTTGCACCGGTCGGTTGTTTAGGTTAACAGGATGACTTCCGGTTTTTCATAACTTCAGGTTGACCGAATGTCCAACGATTTTGGCCTTCTGATTTGACCGGTCTTGTCTTCTTGATCGGTTAGGTTTTGGCCGGTTGTATTTCTTGACCGGTTGAATTACTTAACCGGTTGAATTCTTTAACCGTTCCTGCACAGGAAGTTTGTTTTTGTTAAGTTCTATTTAACCGATCTAATTTTATCTAACATGATTCTTCTCTTGTAGTAAAATAAACGAGAAGATATGTAGGAAACCTATATGTTTGCAGACCCGATCTCATATAAATAAAACCCTCTAGTCTCCTTCTCAAAAGAAAGGGAAAACCTTTTGAGAAATGAAGAAAACCTTAATCCAATCATAGAACCGATGTTTTGGATTTTAGAAAACAATTAGGGGCAAATGCCAAGAGCGTCGCTTCATTTCAAAAGTGATATTCTTCAAACAAAATCGAAGATTTCATGACATCCCCGTTTCAAAAGAAATCGGTTATAGGCTCTTTTCATTTGTATACGATTATCCCGAGCGCAACCCCCTTCGAAGGTCTTTGAAGAAAAAGAACTTAAATAAACCCTACAAAAGCGAGGCCTAAAACTCCAAATTGAGAAAGGACACCTCATCTTTATTTTGTTAAAAAATGATAGGTTTAGAAACTCATGATTTGGAAAGAAAAAAATAAAAAAAAATGAAAATGTCAAGAAGAGAATCAGAATAAACCCCGAAAACTACAAAAATGTAAAAAATGTTCCTATGTTGGTTCAGGTATTTAAATCACCATCCATGCCTACTCAAGATTTGAGTTTTGAATGCGATTGAAAAAACGCAAGATGTACGGATTCTACCAAATACACCCCAGGAACAGAAAAATGGCTCAAATGGTCGAGGTATTTATATCGCCATCCACACAAACTCAAGATTTGACTCTTGATTGAATTTGGTAAATGCATGATGTACCGTTTCTAGGAAATACACCCGCGAGCCAACAAAAGAAAAAAAATGAGAAAATGACAAAGGAAAACCCTAGACATTACTTGAGCACGTGCTAAGCTATGAGGAATCTCGAGAGGCTACAGTATGATATCTTTTTTTTTACAACACGGGTATATTTGGCTAAATAGACACACCTAGCGATATTTCCTAACGATGATTTCAAAGTCTCTTCCTTCACAGAAGTTACCTATCATCTTTTATATTTTTGTTGAAGTATCATCAATATTTTTGACAAATAAACATACCTACCTTAAGTATCTCAACCTATTTTTATAGTAATAATCAAATATAAGACCTTAATATTAAATCATCCTTTTCTTATTTTAATCTTTCTATCCCACAAAAGAGAAACTCATAAAAATTATAAAAGTCTCATGCTCTAAATCCTCTTAAAATA